>NC_054704.1:45320015-45382515 GCF_016097555.1 Gigantopelta aegis
TTGTTTGTTTGGCTTCTTTTTTTCTTCTCTTTTCTACACTTCAGCTCTATGTGTCCAGATGAATTGTTATATATGTAACCTTTTCACCTATGTATTAATAAAAATCGTAAAGAAAAAACAAAAATAAGACAAACATATATTAGGGTCGGCCCTTTTTTCTTGGTAGGATCGGTTTTCCGGAAATTAAAATGGAGCATTTTCTAAAGCTATACAAAGAGGACAATGTTAAACTTAAAAAGCTTTACTTTTCACTTCAGCCTGAATCATAAATGTCAAGGAGACCAAGTAATATCATTATATGACTTTCCCTACTCCAACAGGTTTATTTATGACACTTGAAAATATAATATATCTCCAAAGCAAAGGAGTCCATATCATATATTAGAAAACATTGGGAAAATTCCCACATACCTAACAGTGTTGAAGTTTTGTCTTTAGAATAATACTCCAAAAGATCAATTGCACGGCGCATGGCTTGTTCTGGTTGACCACATGTCTTGTATGCATGGAAACCTGAAATGTTGAGTACGTTTTACTGTATGTTTAAAACACAAAATTATCATACATGCTATAAACTAAATAAATAGAACATAAATTGCATGTTAAAATCCAATGACATTCTTGGACCAGTTATTCAGTCAGTTTATGCTAATACAAATAATTCTCAAAGGGATATATTTGAAAATTGTTATTTTTTTTTATTTATTTTTTAGTTATTTATTCATTTATTTAGTTTCTTATATATATATATATACATGTATTATACATATAAATGTATTCCTTTTTTTTTAAATTTATGCAGACCCATAAGCAACCTAAGTACTCATTATTAAACACCTGGACCCTTTAATATGTGATAGTTCTACAGGCACAGAAGCTTTTATACACATAATAATTAGTCATAATGGTATGTAAAAACAATTATACCTATGGTAACACCGGGAATATAGTTCCTCTTGTTGAGCAGTTTGAAGAACCACCTAACCGCTTCCAGAACCTGTAACGAGGAAGGTTCGATGTCGTTCGGACACTCCATCACTTGGAAAAGACCACCAATAGTGACATCACCTGGCATTCGCAGGGACTCTTGACTCTTGATCAGGCAAATGCAGCTGATTGTAACCAAGGCAACAGTGAACCAAATAACTTCTAGTTTTCTGTGGATAAATGGAAAATATGTGTAATGTAACAGAATACTCAAAATGCATGTAAACAATAGTCTGAGGTTTTGCAAACCAATTTCTTTATACACATTTATTCTACTAGACAAGGCTGCGGTGCATTTTTGTTTGGACATTTTATTTAAAAAAAACAAAAACACTTTGCAACAGCAACGTAAAATCTATAAACAATTGTCTTAATTTGTGATATTTACCCATTTTGTAACATAATGGGACAAACATAGATTCCAATTATGGAACCAGAGGGAAATGTATAGTTTTGTTTTGTTGTATTCTCTCTATATAAGGGGCGGGACGTAGCCCAGTGGTAAAGCGTTCGCTTGATGCGCAGTCGCTCTAGGATCGATCCCTGTCGGTGGACCCATTGGGCTATTTCTCGTTCCAGCCAGTGCTCCACAACTGGTGTAACAAAGGCCGTGGTATGTACTATCCTGTCTGTGGGATGGTGCATATAAAAGATCCCTTGCTGCTAATCGCAAAGAGTAGCCCATGAAGTGGCGACAGCGGGTTTCCTCTCTCAATACATGTGTGGTTCTTAACAATATGTCTGACGCCATATAACCGTAAATAAAATGTGTTGAGTGTGTCGTTAAATAAAACATTTCCTTCCGTCTGTATGTAAAGACAAACATATGGCGTTCAAATACGGAATTTCCAGCCTTCTGAACACATTAACAAGGAAAGGTAGGGGAGGGAAGCCATCGAGGCCACCCCTGTACCCCGGTCCCTGTTTATTTAAATGTAATGGATCCTTATTACAAAATCATCCATAATACACGTTAGGTCGAGATTCGAAATGCTGCATGTGCCCAGGCACATACGTACGGACGTAGAGTACCATTAATACACGTTAGGTCGAGATTTGAAATGTTGCATGTGCCCAGACACGTACGTACGGAAGTAGAGTAGCATTAGGTCGAGATTTGAAATGCTGCATGTGCCCAGACACGTACGTACGGAAGTAGAGTAGCATTAGGTCGAGATTTGAAATGCTGCATGTGCCCAGACACGTACGTACGGAAGTAGAGTAGCATTAGGTCGAGATTTGAAATGCTGCATGTGCCCAGACACGTACGTACGGAAGTAGAGTAGCATTAATACACGTTAGGTCGGGATTCGAAATCCTGCATGTGCCCAGACACGTACGTACGGAAGTAGAGTAGCATTAATACACGTTAGGTCGAGATTCGAAATGCTGCGTGTGCCCAGACACGTGCGTACGGACGTAGATTAGCATTAATACACGCTAGGTCGAGATTCGAAATGCTGCGTGTGCCCAGACACGTCCGTACGGAAGTAGATTAGCATTAATACACGTTAGGTCGAGATTCGAAATGCTGCGTGTGCCCAGACACGTCCGTACGGAGGTAGAGTAGCATTAATACACGTTAGGTCGAGATTCGAAATGCTGCGTGTGCCCAGACACGTCCGTACGGACGTAGAGTAGCATTAATACACGTTAGGTCGAGATTCGAAATGCTGCGTGTGCCCAGACACGTGCGTACGGAAGTAGAGTAGCATTAACACACGTTAGGTCGAGATTCGAAATGCTGCGTGTGCCCAGACACGTCTGTACGGAAGTAGAGTAGCATTAGTACACGTTAGGTCGAGATTCGAAATGCTGCATGTGCCAAGACACGTACGTACGGAAGTAGAGTAGCATTAATAAACGTTAGGTCGAGATTCGAAATGCTGCATGTGCCCAGACACGTGCGTACGGAAGTAGAGTAGCATTAATACACGTTAGGTCGAGATTCGAAATGCTGCATGTGCCCAGACACGTGCGTACGGAAATACTGTAGCATTAAAACACGTTAGGTCGAGATTCCAAATGCTGCATGTGCCGAGACACGTGCGTACGGAAGTAGAGTAGCATTAATACACGTTAGGTCGAGATTCCAAATGCTGCGTGTGCCCAGACACGTGCGTACGGAAGTAGAGTAGCATTAATACACGTTAGGTCGGGATTCGAAATGCTGCGTGTGCCCAGACATGTGCGTACGGAAGTACAGTAGCATTAAAACACGTTAGGTCGAGATTCGAAATGCTGCGTGTGCCCAGACACGTGCGTACGGACGTAGATTAGCATTAATACACGTTAGGTCGAGATTCGAAATGCTGCGTGTGCCCAGACACGTCCGTACGGAAGTAGATTAGCATTAATACACGTTAGGTCGAGATTCGAAATGCTGCGTGTGCCCAGACACGTCCGTACGGAGGTAGAGTAGCATTAATACACGTTAGGTCGAGATTCGAAATGCTGCGTGTGCCCAGACACGTCCGTACGGACGTAGAGTAGCATTAATACACGTTAGGTCGAGATTCGAAATGCTGCGTGTGCCCAGACACGTGCGTACGGAAGTAGAGTAGCATTAACACACGTTAGGTCGAGATTCGAAATGCTGCGTGTGCCCAGACACGTACGTACGGAAGTAGACTAGCATTAATACACGTTAGGTCGGGATTCGAAATGCTGCATGTGCCCAGACATGTGCGTACGGAAGTACAGTAGCATTAAAATACGTTAGGTCGAGATTCGAAATGCTGCGTGTGCCCAGACACGTGCGTACGGACGTAGATTAGCATTAATACACGCTAGGTCGAGATTCGAAATGCTGCGTGTGCCCAGACACGTCCGTACGGAAGTAGATTAGCATTAATACACGTTAGGTCGAGATTCGAAATGCTGCGTGTGCCCAGACACGTCCGTACGGAGGTAGAGTAGCATTAATACACGTTAGGTCGAGATTCGAAATGCTGCGTGTGCCCAGACACGTCCGTACGGACGTAGAGTAGCATTAATACACGTTAGGTCGAGATTCGAAATGCTGCGTGTGCCCAGACACGTGCGTACGGAAGTAGAGTAGCATTAACACACGTTAGGTCGAGATTCGAAATGCTGCGTGTGCCCAGACACGTCCGTACGGAAGTAGAGTAGCATTAGTACACGTTAGGTCGAGATTCGAAATGCTGCGTGTGCCCAGACACGTACGTACGGAAGTAGAGTAGCATTAGTACACGTTAGGTCGAGATTCGAAATGCTGCATGTGCCAAGACACGTACGTACGGAAGTAGAGTAGCATTAATACACGTTAGGTCGAGATTCGAAATGCTGCATGTGCCCAGACACGTGCGTACGGAAGTAGAGTAGCATTAATACACGTTAGGTCGAGATTCGAAATGCTGCATGTGCCCAGACACGTGCGTACGGAAATACTGTAGCATTAAAACACGTTAGGTCGAGATTCCAAATGCTGCATGTGCCGAGACACGTGCGTACGGAAGTAGAGTAGCATTAATACACGTTAGGTCGAGATTCCAAATGCTGCGTGTGCCCAGACACGTGCGTACGGAAGTAGAGTAGCATTAATACACGTTAGGTCGAGATTCCAAATGCTGCATGTGCCCAGACACGTGCGTACGGAAGTAGAGTAGCATTAATACACGTTAGGTCGAGATTCCAAATGCTGCATGTACCCAGACACGTGCGTACGGAAATAGTGTAGCATTAAAACACATTAGGTCGAGATTCCAAATGCTGCATGTGCCCAGACACGTGCGTACGGAAGTACAGGAACATTAATACACGTTAGGTCGAGATTCCAAATGCTGCGTGTGCCCAGACACGTGCGTACGGAAGTAGAGTAGCATTAATACACGTTAGGTCGAGATTCCAAATGCTGCGTGTGCCCAGACACGTCCGTACGGAAGTAGAGTAGCATTAATACACGTTAGGTCGAGATTCGAAATGCTGCGTGTGCCCAGACACGTCCGTACGGAAGTAGAGTAGCATTAATACACGTTAGGTCGGGGTTCGAAATGCTGCGTGTGCCCAGACACGTCCGTACGGAAGTAGAGTAGCATTAATACACGTTAGGTCGGGGTTCGAAATGCTGCATGTGCCCAGACACGTCCGTACGGAAGTAGAGTAGCATTAATACACGTTAGGTCGGGATTCGAAATGCTGCATGTGCCCAGACACGTCCGTACGGAAGTAGAGTAGCATTAATACACGTTAGGTCGGGATTCGAAATGCTGCATGTGCCCAGACACGTTCGTACGGAAGTAGAGTAGCATTAATACACGTTAGGTCGGGATTCGAAATGCTGCGTGTGCCCAGACATGTGCGTACGGAAGTACAGTAGCATTAAAACACGTTAGGTCGAGATTCGAAATGCTGCGTGTGCCCAGACACGTGCGTACGGACGTAGATTAGCATTAATACACGTTAGGTCGAGATTCGAAATGCTGCGTGTGCCCAGACACGTCCGTACGGAAGTAGATTAGCATTAATACACGTTAGGTCGAGATTCGAAATGCTGCGTGTGCCCAGACACGTCCGTACGGAGGTAGAGTAGCATTAATACACGTTAGGTCGAGATTCGAAATGCTGCGTGTGCCCAGACACGTCCGTACGGACGTAGAGTAGCATTAATACACGTTAGGTCGAGATTCGAAATGCTGCGTGTGCCCAGACACGTGCGTACGGAAGTAGAGTAGCATTAACACACGTTAGGTCGAGATTCGAAATGCTGCGTGTGCCCAGACACGTACGTACGGAAGTAGACTAGCATTAGTACACGTTAGGTCGAGATTCGAAATGCTGCATGTGCCAAGACACGTACGTACGGAAGTAGAGTAGCATTATTACACATTAGGTCGAGATTCGAAATGCTGCATGTGCCCAGACACGTACGTACGGAAGTAGAGTAGCATTAATACACGTTAGGTCGAGATTCAAAATAAAATATCACTGTTTGTATATTTAGTGTGTTTCTTGTCATCCTAATGTTTGCAAGTAGCCAAAACTGGATTTGGTCTCTCAGTAATTTCATACGTACAATAAATATAAGTATATTAGGAAATAAAATGAATGTTTGACCATGTACAAACACTAGGACGAACAGAAACATACATTTAATATACAACCACTGATATTTTATACAGACATTTTTTTTATTTAATGTGTAATTATAGTCATTAGGGGCCAGATTTAGTTCGGTCGGTTGAGTGCTCGCTTTAGGTGATCACGTCGCAGGATTGAACAACCTAGGTGGATCCATTGAACTGACTGGATTTTTTTCTCGTTCCAACCAGTGCACCATAACTGGTCAAAGTCCGTGGTATGTGCTTTCTTGTCTGTGATGGAAATGTATATAAAAGATCTCTTGCTGCATTAGGAAAAATGTAGCGGGTTTCCTCTGATGAATACATGTCAGGATTACCAAATGTTTGACATCCAATAGCCGATGATTAAGTAATCAATGTGCTCTAGTGGTGTCGTTAAACAAAACAAACAAACTTCTTCTAGCTGACAGTCATTAAAACGTCTTTGTCAGTCGGCAACATCTTAACAATGGCAACAGATTCTTCATTGTCCCTTTAATGGTTCAGCTCCAGTCACACTGTCCCGGTGATGGCCACGGTATCCCACGGTAGATCTCAGTGCTATGAACCGTATCTCACCGTAGCTCTGGCTCCAATTTTGTCCAAAAAGACAGTCTGTCACGGTGGTGCTAAGGTTATTATACGGTGAGCCACGGTAATCCACGGATTCCCCACGGTAGGCTACGGTGCACCGTAGCGCTGCCTGCGACAACTACGGTGTCGTTTGTCACGATTACCCAAGCCCCCTCCCCCCCCCCCTCCCCCACATTTCAAGCACTGTGGGTCACAATAGCCATACACCGTGACAGTGTGTGACGCTTTACATATTCACTAAAACATAAAGATAAATTTTACCATGGTGCAAGGTAGACAAAAAGTAATAATAAAATAGCTGTACCACTGAGAAGCTACTTGGCGTCTACTGTACACGCGTAAAACAATGACCGACTGGTCCATTATCTTATACTAGTCTACATCCCGTACTCATCTTGTTTTCCAGGATAAAAAGCAAACACACAAGGCAGACAGATTGTTTAATAAAGTCTCACCTCAGTTATAAAACATACATCACTAAATGTCATATCTAACACGAGAGACAGAGACGCGTACACACACACACACACACACACACACATACATTTAGGAATTGTTCACGTGTCTGATCTGAGAATGGGCCTACAAGTGTATGGCCTAATAACGATATCGAATTTAGTACACTGAGCCGCTGTTCCTTCAAACATTGGACCCCCATCACCTGCAGAATACCCTTCTCTTTGTGTCTATATCCGGGTTTTAGAAAGAGTCTATTATTTAGAGGAAAAAACTACATAATACAAATACCATTCAAAGACTATTTTTGTGGTATGCCTGTCTGCACACATTTACATTAAGCGGAAATCTTTTGATTTTCATACAGCTCTCCACTTGTGAAAATGAAGTCGGTGTACCTTACAATAAATATTTGTGTAGGCCATAATATAATGGAATTGATTTTTTAACATTTATATAGTATCCGATGGTAACGCATCCGATGGTAACGATGTGTGTGCATGCACGCACGCACGCACGCATGCTTACGTGTACGTGCGCGTGTGTGGGTGGGGAGGGTGACAAGTCTTATCTTTTCATCATTGTATATTGTTTATGCAAAACAAAATAAAACACGAATCATACGTCTCATAAAATATATGCATGTATGCATGTGTATGCGTGTGTGTGGCTGTGTGTAGGGGTGTTGATGGTTTTGGATGGAGATATGTGTGGGGGTGGGTGTTTGTGGAGTGTGGGGAGGTGTGTGTGGGCATGTTGGCAGGCAGGGAGGCAGGCAGGCAGACAGACAGATTGGTAAACAGGCATGTATGTATACCATAGTTAACTTACTAAAATACTAGGTCAATAATTTTGTTTACTGGACTGTACAATCATAAAACTACTTTGGTCGCTTAGTGGTTAGGTCACAGGTGGTGCATTCGGATTTCAGAACCGGATTCAACTCAATTCATCTCGCTTAAATAAGGTTATCTGGGAAATAATTCATCCAATCTTACGGAAACTTCAAGATTCCATTCAAATTTTATAAATTTCTTTAAAAACGGCTATCACTGATCAATCAAAACTCAGCGCCTGAACCATTATGGATTTCAGTGGCAAAAAATGTGTACGTATATTGCTTTGGATATGTCGAGCTTATCCACGTCATTTACAATTCCATAAGATTAAGAGTTTGTTTGGCAGCCATTTTGGATTTAAATATGTAGGCTATTATGATTGAAAATACTAGTGTATAATTTTTAATATCTCTCTCTCTCTCTCTCTCTCTCTCTCTCTCTCTCTCTCTCTCTCTCTCTCTCTCTCTCTCTCTCACCGCCGTTATTCCTCTTTCCGCATACATTGGTGTTTGTGCTCATGCGTGTGCGTGAGTGTGCGTTAGCCTATTAAAAGAAGTGAATGTCTCTATTTAAAACAAATGTAAAAAGAAAATCCAAGACGTTATTTAATCACTGGTTCACAAATCAAACACGCTCATCATCTTCCGTAAACATCAATTTTATTTGTACAAAAGATTAATTTATCATCAACATTCTCTTTTTAAGATTTTAACTGGAACATACAAAATAATTCTAAAGTAAACAGCTGACTGATTTTTCATACATACATACATACATACATACACACACACACACACACACACACACACACACACACACACACACACACACACTCACACAAGGGATCAGTTTTCTTCATAAAAGAGTGACCGATGGTCAGTTTTCTACGGGAGTGAAAATACCACGTTACACCGGTGCTAAAATTAAAATTAAATGAAGCCTAAACTCAGTATCTACCGGCCTCAAGTACATCCGGCATAATAAACTTGTTAGTGACTTTTATAAAAGGTATTAACAATTTCTGATGGTTTGTGGCGAAAGGTCTTGTATACACACGTACTGGCTTCGACTCGTATCAGATCTAGGCCCAGGCCAAGTGTGACAATAGTAATAATAACATGTGATGTCCAGTCTCAAGTCAACCAGTATAACTGTCGAATAACAACAACACAGGTTGACCCCGCCGTCCAAGCGGAACAAATATTTCTATGCTTGTCTCATCTTACTGGCGATAATATAAACGATTTTTAAGACACTATGTACACAGTGGAGCAGACGAGAAATCAAATTTTAGAAAGTCACGTTTAGAGCGATTGTCTGTTTATACAATTCGTAGCAGGACATAATGCAATATCCTAGTAATTAAGCCAGTTGGGTTTTCCCGTTCCAACCACGTTTATCTGAATGGTAAAGACCGTGAAATTAGCTAATTTTTTGTGAAATTACATTGTGGAAAATATTTTAATAATAAAAAATATGATACAAATAAAAGCCCTGAAACGTCGTGGTGTCCAGAGACATCCGAATATATTTAAGTTGAAAGTATGGACGTGATATATTTAATTTGAAAGTATGGAGGGGTGGAGCCACTGTCGGTGCGATGGTCTGAGAAATGAAAATACACGTATTTGAAAGAAAGCCCGAGGTCGGGGGCACGTTCCTTCGAGTATTTAAAAAAATAATTTTCAGATGTTAAATGGCATTTTCAGCCTTCTAAGCATAGTAACAGGGAAATGTGTGAGTGTGCGTGCGTGCGTGCGTGTGTGTGTGCGCGCGCGCGTGTGTCTGTGTGTGTGTGTGTGGGGGGGGGGTGGGGGGTGGGTGACCACTGCTCCCATCCACTCACTGTTCTGCGGCCTCTGGTGTGAAGGCGTAAAATAAAAGTTCTAATTAAAAGCTAATCTGTTAACCATTTACTTCAGTTGAGACAAAAGTTAATATAATAAAGAGTAATCTAAAATGATAGCATTAATAATTTACCTGTGGCGGGCTTCCATGGCGGTTATCTGCAATCTTGAGGTGAACACTTCTGTCTCACATAACGGAATCTCTAATAAACTTCTGGGTTTAGTGCATAAGGAAAAACATACCTTACATATGTATAGATTTTGTAAAAATACTCCGCGTTGTCGAAATCTTCATTATTGTCCTTAACCCCATTGCACGCTCCAGTGAAGTTATGGGAAGTAAAGGGGAATACCCGATACAGCGTCGACATTTTTCAGGAAGGAATGAAGGAAATGTTTTATTTAACGACGCACTCAATATATTTTATTTTTGGTTATATGGCGTTAGACACATGGTGAAGGACCACACAGATATTGAGAGAAGAAACCCGCTGTCGCCACTTGATGGGCTACTCTTATCGATTAGCAGCAAGAGATCTTTTATAGTCACCAACCCACAGACAGGGTAGTACATACCACTGTCTTTGGTATACCAGTCGTGGTGCATTGGCTGGAACGAAAAATAACCCAATGCACCGACGGGGATCGATCCCAAACCGACTGCGCATCAAGCGAACGCTTTACAAACTGGGCTACCCACCACCCCTAAACCGGTATGTATTGCCTCTCTGATATGATACTATTTAGGAGAGATTATCCACATTATTTTTCTTCCCATAATACATCATTTTCCAATGTTCTTTGGACACAGTAAGCAAGCACGCAAACAAGTAGGGAACTAAGTAAGTAAATAAGTAAGTAAATTATGTTTACTTTAATTTAAGTAAGTATTAGCAAGTAACAAATTAACCGAATTTGTATTTATTATTAATCTAATTCATTGTTTATTTATTTATTTTATTTGTTTTCTCTGTGTTTTGTTTTCTCTTATGTATATACTTGTCTTTGAATATTTAATTTCTTATATATTCTTGTAATAGTTGTAGTCGCCGTTATTGTCATATTGTCATTATTGTATGTTATTAGGAGAGGGCCTCGTAAGTTGGATAACTTGTGCCTAATCCATATGTACCTTGTATGCAATAAAACATGTTTCAATCAATTAAAACTATGTTTCAATCAATCAATTAACCTACAAAAGAAAAGAAAAAAAAAGGACACCCTAAAACTCCCCAAACAAACAAAAAAAGGAAAAAAAGAAAAAGAAAATCCCCCCCCCCCCCTCCACACACACATACACCCAAAAACAACCCCGCCAAACACAACCAACATCCCCCAAAACAAAAATCACCAACAACAACGAAACAAAGCATAAAAAATAAACCCCTCAAATTACAACAAATCAAACAATCAAAGAATAATAAGACAAAAACAACCACGAAACACAGACAAACACCCACTGTTTAAAAACCACAACAATGACAACTATTTTAACGTGTAACTTAAAAATAGCTCAGTCGGTAGAGCGTTCGCTTGAGGTTCCTGCAATTAATTCGTAGTGCGAACCCCGTCAGTGGACCCATTCTTTGGTTAGATTTTTTTTCCAGTCCCAACGAGTGCTCCACGACTGGTATATGGAAGGTTGTGGTGTGTGATGTCCTGTCTTAAAACGTGCATTCAGTTTGTCTGGAGAGGGCAGTGCAGTGTTCGAAAAGGTCACCCGCGCCTGAACTACCAACATTAATGCTTGACTACGAATAGTCGATATTCAATAAAGTAATGCAGTCATAATTGTGTACTTGGGGATTCTTTTTAAGGAGTAACGGGATTTAGATCAGTTTTGGTTGAGTGTTCGCTTGAGATACTTGCGTCGCAGGATCGAACCAACTCGGTGGACCCATTCAGCTGATTGGGTTGTTTCTCGTTACAACCAGTGCACCACAACTGGTATGTGCTTTCCCGTCTGTGGGAATATGCATATAAAAGATCTCTCTCTCTCTCTCTCTCTCTCTCTCTCTCTCTCTCTCTCTCTCTCTCTCTCTCTCTCTCTCTCTCTCTCTCTCTCTCACACTCACACACTCACACTCACACTCACACTCACACTCACACTCTCACTCTCACTCTCACTCTCACTCTCACTCTCACTCTCACTCTCACTTTCACTCTCACTCTCTGGTTAACATTACATCAAAGGCCGCGGTTCCGTATGTATACTCATTTTTACCAGGCCATGTCTATTAGAAACTGCACATAAACTATCCCTTGCATTGCTGCTTTATCTTATCGGTGCGAATAAGCTAGCGTCCGTTTTTTTGTTTTTGTCTTTTTCTCTGTTGACCAAATGTCCAAATAACCATATTATGTGCTAGACACCAAATAGCTGTTCTCGTTCCAGCCAGTCCTCTACAACTGGTGTAACAAAGGCCGTGGTATGTACTACCCTGGCTGTTGGATGGTGCTTATAAAAGATCCCTTGCTGCTAATCGAAAAGAGTAGCCCATGAAGTGGCGACGGCAGGTTTCCTCTCTCAATATCTGTGTTGTCCTTAATCATATGTCTGACGTCATATAATCGTACATACAATGTATTGAGTGCGTCGTTAAATAAAACATTTTCTTCCTTCCTTCTTCCAAATAGTTGTAGTCCGAAATAGGCTGAAGTGTCGTTATAAATAGTGCTAATCCAATGAAATAACATCCGCCTGGGTCAAATATCGAGGTGCACCCAACTTTTAATAAATGTTACAGCCAGTGTTTATTGTCTTTCTTCTTATTATTATTATTAATATCAATGATAATAATAATAATAATAATAATAGTAATATTGTTATTATTATTATTATTAAAAAAAAAAATTGGCGGGGGGGGGGGGGGGGCAATAATTGTATGCTATTTTATTTCATATTCTTTTATATATCTAACTATAGTATTAGTACTTGTGATTTCTGTTTGGGGGTACCTGTGCTTCCCCCTCCAACCACCCATCCCCATTTTCTTTCCAATAGAGTAAATTTGCGGTGCCAATATTTGTTTCTTTTTTCTTCTTTTTTTTGGTGTACTGCCTGGGTGTGTTAATACGCTGCTTATTATATCAGTGTTATTAGTAAACGTTTTCTTTATCACCAATAGGAATTGATTCAGTACATTGGAACTATGACCCCAACCTCCGACTGTCAGTCTGATCATTCGTCGAATCTATCGAGAGTCACTCCGGAACGATCTCGGAATTGACCGACAAATTCCGAATCTCAATATTTACGACAGTCTACTTTACGGTAAAGATATTTTGTAAACTTCCGGTATACATGTGGGTTTTCATCGACAAAGTTTTACGTTAAAATACTTTGATATTTTAGTAAGACAAATCAAACATTTTATGCTTTTGTATTATACTTCTATTGTTCACTTTTCTTATAACATTTGACATAGGCTTTCTATATCACAGTTTATTTGTGTGATTTATTATGGTTTAATTTTATGAACTTTATCATGCCAGATTGATTATGCCATTTTTTATGGTTGTAGTTAAATTTGAGATGGAACATAAGTATGATGATAAGGAAGTATGTCGATCTAGCCCCGTGTCGATCTCGCCTTGGTGAAGTCGCACCGGGCGATTTCGCCAGGACTTATTTTCATCGTTAGGCGAAGTTATCATACATATTAGACTTGCTAGAAGACTAGCCCGAGTACTCTGACTGTAAGAGAGCTAGACGGACATTTGGACATAAACACGCTCTCATTACAGTCAGAGACCAACCTATGTCTTTTTTTGGCAATTCCTGACTACCAAACAGTAGGCAACGAGTCCCGCTCTAATACCACAACAATCCTATGTTTGACGTCAAATACCTTTACATCAATCATTTTCGAGTTAAGTGATACAAAAAAATCCACATATTAATCACTAATACACTTACTACAGAAAGAAACCCGACAGCACCCACATTCAGCTACGCTTCGTGACACTCCTTCGCAACAATTGCAAAGCTCGGCGATCTATTTCGAGACTTGGGCGATTCCGCCTTGTGCAGCAGTTACAGGGGTCATCTCATAAGAGGAGGCAGTACGTAGCACATACTTTTGCCGTATTCTGTCGATAACACCCCAAATGTATCCTTCAAATTCAAAATGGAATCAATAATGTGTAATTGTTTTGGTTTAATGACGTAATGAAATCCAAATTCATCCAAAACGGCATTAGCCAACTCTTCCATGTTGTAACTTCGCTTGATATGAGACAGCCCCTGTAACTGCTGCACAAGGCGGAATCGCCCAGTGCGCGATCACGTGGTCTACGTCTCGAAATAGATCGCCGAGCTTTGCAATTGTTGCGACGGAGTGTCACGAAGCGTAGCTGAATGTGGGTGCTGTCGAGTTTCTTTCTGTAGTAAGTGTATTAGTGATTAATATGTGGATTTTTTTGTATCACTTAACTCGAAAATGATTGATGTAAAGGTATTTGACGTCAAACATAGGATTGTTGTGGTATTAGAGCGGGACTCGTTGCCTACCGTTTGGTAGTCAGGAATTGCCAAAAAAAGACATAGGTTGGTCTCTGACTGTAATGAGAGCGTGTTTATGTCCAAATGTCCGTCTAGCTCTCTTACAGTCAGAGTACTCGGGCTACTAGAAGACATATATTACAACATATATATTACAGTGCTGTCCGGTGTATCGGCGCACCTAAGCTTTCAAGGACCATTTTCAGTAGATGTAGATCATTGACCCTGCTATTTATAAACCGCCCATGACCTCACTTTTAGCCCATAAACGCTACACTATTGTCCCAGAATTATTTTAGTACTTTTTTGTTTTGTCTTGTTAAAAATATTACTATTATCAAAGGCCATAATATGTTACATCCTGTCTGTGGGGTTGTGCATATAAAAGACCCCTTGCTATATCATATATGGAAAAATGTAACGGGTTTCCTCTCGAGGGCTATGCAGGCCTCTGAAAATTGTGAGAACGGTCGTTTGGTTTACGTGTTGCTCTTGCAAATATAATTTTGCGTAACGGTTAATGATAATTTTGAGCACCATTTACATGCAATCATAGTCACTTTGTACCATAGTCATTTTGTAGTATCCATACCAGGGTGGATGCAGGATTTTTACAGAGAAGTTTTGCAACATTTACAAAGGGCCTGGTATGGACCGCAGTGTTTAGGGAGTGGTGCATTAATTGAAAATAAAACCTACAACAAAAGTACATATCAGACATATATTATATATATATATATATGACAATATTCCCCAAAACATCATGCTCATTACCCATGGTTACTTTCCACAAATAAATTAATTTATTTTTAGGTGGGTGGTTGTTAACAATTAGGGGCTGGACATAGGTCAGTGGTGAAGCATTCACTTCATGTGCGGTCAGTCTGGGATTGATCCCTGTTGATGGGCTCATTGGACTATTTCATGCTCCAGCCAGTGCACCACGACTGGTATATCAAAGGCCATGGTATGTGCTATCCTGTCTGTAGGATGGTGCATATAAAAGATCCCTTGCTGCTAATCAAAAAGAGTTGCCCCTGAAGTGGCGACAGCAGGTTTCCTCTCTCAATATCTGTGTGGTCCGTAACCATATGTCTGACGCCATATAACCGTAAATAAAATGTGTTGAGTGTGTCGTTAAATAAAACATTTCCATCCTTGTTAACAATAAAATTATATGTATCAACTTATTTGATATAATTTGTATTTGAAAAAAATTGAAATTATTTTTGCCATATCAATTGTTATACAAATCACATGACATACTGTATTGCGTATATAAATTCATCATCAAATGTGGAAATCAAAATTTTTAATGGACTATGACAATATTTTTTAGTTATGAGTCAAGGGGTAGTGTTTTCCCTAGCTTGTTTTAGCATGGTGCAGCACCATGCCTCAATAGTCTAGCACCATCTTGCCTTAATCAGCACCATGCTGCCCTGAGATTAAACAAGCCTTTTTCACAAATTAATTCAAAAATTGCCTTTATAAAACACCCAAAGAGGTATTATTAATTAATAAAATATGCCTTTTATATCTTTTGCCATTCATTTATTAAAGCAAGCACATAAATTACATTAATGTTTATTTCAATTAATTTTGGTGTATTTTTAATGAAAAACAAGTGCCCCGAAAATGGTGAAAATGCCCCAAAAGTGTTTGGTCTACCATGCCTTGCCAAATTTCTAGGGAAATCACTAAGTCCATGGACTCTCAATACTTTTGGATGAATGAAAAACCTGATTAAATTAACAATCTGCATGAAATTATTAGTTTTCCTATCATTTGGTCTCTAACCAATTCCAAATCTAAGTACATGCAGTTTAATCAGATAATAATTCTGTCTATTTTGTTACTTTTCCAGACAATGTTGCGCAGGTCATTAAAACGGAAAACAGAACAAACAAAAGGTGTTATCGTTAATAAGAGGGAATCTCAGAAACACAAACACAAGAAGAAGATACTCGGCCACACTGAGAAAGAAGACCGTGTTGAACAGCTTCTCAAAGGAATTGTTTTTGGAAACAGTGAAGAACTGGTAGACAAATTGGGAGACACTTCCAAGCAGGTGCAAAAAGTATTTACTGTAAATCATGTAATTAATACGTCATGATATTATTGCATCCGTACATGAGTGAACAAAAATGTGTATTTTTATTAATGCGTCGGGTAAAAGTCCACATCATATAAAAAACACAGTTGTGTTGTTATTATATTGTTTGGGCTTCATCTTTCATGTTAAAAGAAGTCAGTAGTTGTTTTCACAGCTGCTACATAATCTGAAGCTAATCGCATGGTGGGTTGACCAGGAAGCCCTAATTACTTAAAGTAGTGTAATTAGTATAACTACACCTTATTGTTAAGGGTATGCCTCGCACTTTTGTGTGGTGATTGCTTCTAATTAATCCACCAGTAGGAATAAAAGGTAAACGGGTCGCTATTACAGGGCACAATATTTCACGCGAACACAGACTTATTATTCTAACAAATGTTTTAGACTGATTTTATACACTTGATGCACAGCACAAGAATAGACGTTAACAAATGCGATATATTGCAACAGTGACAACTTGCTACCAGTCTAAATTAAATGCCATGTATAGAATCGAGCCAAATGGTTTGAAGAAATACGCACGGATTGTTGGTTACGGTTATATAATTTTCTACTGTTTCATTTTTAAAGGAATATATTTAGTAATAAAATTTGTTGATTATAATTTTACAAATGTTCAAAACAGTTTAAATGTATACAGTAATCCAGAAGTGTAAGAAAATTTGAAAAATACTCACATTGCAAAATGAGCTTTTAAAAACAAAACATTTGGAACATCACTGTATTATATAACTGCTATGATATTCCAGGAAAGTGAAAATAGAATGGCAACATCGAAATGAAAGAAAGATTCTTGAAGTATTCACAAAAAGACGTTTAATAAAAATTGGTTTTGTATTTTGTTTCATCTTTATATTATAAAAGTTTTATTTTATTTAGAAGTATTACAGTAAAATCCTGCACATCTTTTGTATTGGGAATGAGACTAAACAAAATGCGTCACGTTATTATTGTGTCAATGTGTTCGCTGCATTTTTCGCATTAATTACTTGCTCGCATTAATTTCATGATTTACAGTATATTGTGATAGTGGTTTCTATGGAGATGATATGTACCGGTACGTGAACGGGGGCAGGACTTAGCTCAGTGGTAAAGTGCTCGTCTGATGTGTGGTCGATCTAGGATCGATCCCAATCAGTGGGCCCATTGAACTATTTCTCGTTCCAGCCAGTGCATCATGACTGGTGTGTTAAAGGCTGTGGTATTCGCAATACTGCTTGTGGGATGGTGCATATAAAAGATCCCTTGGCTGCTACTAATGGGAAAATAACCAAATAACTTCCGGCTGGGTCAAAGTTCGAGGTGCACCCAACTTTTGATAGATAAGTGAACACCACAAGTCCTGTGATTGGTTATAAATGTGAGTGTGTTGGTTGTAAAAAATAATAGTTTCATCTGGGTAAAAAAACATATGCAATTTTATTTCATCTAGTACCAATGTGTCAAGTAGCCTTGTACTTGAAACATGTATGGGGTACCTGTAAAAAAAAAAGTACTCAAATTTTGTGCGGAACTAGGGTAGTCGTAGAACGCTACCCGTTATCTCACAAACAAGCAGCTTGACCCCCAATTTTTTCTGATTCACTTTAAGTGTGAGGGGTGGTAGTATTTATATCCGTGGCATTTATGTTGATTGATGCGTTGCAGGTAGGAGTTTTAGCCACATATGTTACTATTGTCGTCTATGGGATTTGATTTGGTAGTATACACCCTCTAAGACAGTATATCAGAATTTTGAATTGTTTGACATCCAATAGCTGATGATTAATATATCAATGTGCTGTAGTAAAACAAACTTCTGGCACTAATAATTTCAGGTGATACATGTATGTAATTACTATTGTGTTAGAAAATAACTGGGTTTTTGAAGTTTACAGTGAAACCTGTGTAAACCGGATCACGTAGGAGATCTAGTATTTATCCAGTTTAGACAGCATGCAGTGTTTAGAGGGTAGACAGCATGCAGTGTTTAGAGGGTCTCATGTTAGAATACCACTAGTAACACAGTTATTTCTCCTGACATAAACAAGCATGTCCGAGAATTGCCAAATGAATGTGACCGTTGGAGCGACGAGGACTGGGTGATGATAATGTTGCTACATCCCAATTTTGTTATGTATCTTTCTTATTTATGAACGGACATTAAAACATAAATACAAAATAATTACAAAAAATCAATCCGGTTTCCAAACTGGACAGGTTCCAGTTTTATCAGAATTTTAATACATGGTTTAAGTAAGCGAAACTTTGAGACCATAAAATTTGAATGATTTTGACAGGATTTCGGTATGTTTCAGGATCTGGTTTAGACAGGTTTCACTGAATATGGTGAGATTTTTCTATTCACCAAAAACTATTTCTGATTATTAAACAAATTGGTTGCTGGAACATAGTAACAAATGTTCATGGCTGCTGTGTTGACACATGTCTGGGAAAGTCACTAGCCCTTACAGAAGCTTTGGGTAATGCCCTATGTGTTATAATAATACAGTTGATAATTTCCACTAGCCAAGATAACAAAATAGTCTGGTGCAACGGCTAGTGGATACATGTGTCAAACTCTCTGACTGTTAATTTGCTAGTTACTCACTAGAGAAAGAACACATTATTACATATAAATAATATTTTATCTTTTTATAGAAAAAGATAAAAAAGAAAATTCCATGTCTGGAAGAGGAACGAAAGCCGGCATGGGAGGATGAAGATGATGAGTCTAAGTGAGTTTTGCCATCAATGTTTTTGTTTATTGAAGGAAAGGAATATTCAGTCTTTGCCATGAGTAAAATGAAGGCGGCCTGGAGATCATTCCTTAAATGATACAAGGCGAGCAATGACATGAAATTTGTAATAAAATTTCTTACAAGCTGATCAATTTGCAGCTCTTAAAACTGTCCAGGTGAGTGTTCAGACGAGTGAGAGTGATCACTCACCTCTCGTGGTGAAGACTGAATATTTCTTTAACAATAAATTAAATAATTTAACCCATTTTAAACAACAGCTATTAAGGTTCAAGCATGCTGTCCTGGGCAGACACCCGAGTTGTCAGTCCAGGACACGGGAGTTTGTTGTTAGTAGTTAGTGAAGGAGAAGTTGGTGTAGTGCTTTTATATGTACCCACTGAGTCATTAAAAAACTTTTCTGGATGGGAGCTGGTACAAGGATGCGAACCCAATACCTACCAGCTTTAAGTCCAACAGTATAACCACTACACAACCAAGACTGGTTGTACACAAACTGTGAGGCCATTCACATAAAAGTTTGCCATGTGGGTTTTTTTTGTGTGTTATTCAAACGCTGATGAATTTTAAAGGAAATAACAGACTCATTATAATTAAACTTGAAACATACATGTACTTATTATTACCACACTCATCCCCCCCCCCCCCCCCCCCCCCCCCCCCCACCCACCCAAATCATATTTTATGTTGATTATTGAACTATGACACTCAATAATAAAAAGTACCAAAATAAATGGATGTCATCAGATACATGTATGACGTGTCCTGGTGACCTCATTTTTATTTTAATCAAGACATGAACAAACTCATGTTGTTATGGCTGGACCAATGGGATGGCTTTAAACTCTATAAGACTATGTTTAGTAATGTTTTAAATACTGAGGCACATTCATGTACTCGGTTCATTAAATTACAGTGTGATATTCATCACATAAAGAATTCTAGTATCACTACTTGTCATAAGTATTAAATTTCAGTCATAAATTTTACATTTTGATATTTTATTTTTCCTATTTTTTTTTTTTTTTTTCTATGCAGAACCCTGCTTTCATAATATTTTTATATTTTTTATTTACAGTATTTTGATGACTGGAGGGGACCGGTCTACTGTCTTAAAGCATGGCGAGACTACAACACAAAAGACGTACATAAACAGATTGGAGGGGCGGTAAGTGGATGCTACATGTATATCAACCGTTGTGTTTTAGCTATATTGTATGAAGTGTGATATTTATATTTTAAAGTGATCAGCTATATTTACTGAGGAGTTTAATTAAAAGCATGAAAAACAGACTGTGGTGTCAACAGCAATGTATTGTACATTTTTAAATATTGGAAATCACCCTGTAAACTGAATTATTCATATGAAACAATAGATTTACATGTATATGCATAAAGTACGAGCTGTAAATCAGAAAATGTTAACGAGCATAAAATATTAGTGAATTTAGCGAGGCCATACAAAACGCTAAAATTTCAAGATGATAAATGTAGAATGACCTGCATGTACAAAAGGCTGTTCCGAAAATCGTTTTAAAATTTTGTTGTTGTTGTGATTAACAGAATATACATGTAGAACTACATATATGGTTACATGCTATTGGTTAAACTGTATGTTTAAGTAACAAACAAAAGTGGTTAGATTGTAGGGCGGGACATAGCCCAGTAATAAAACAATATAGTGCTCTAGTAGTGTCATTAAACAAACTAGTTAGATAGCATACATACTGCTGCAGTTTTCTACTACATTTAATCAGGCCTTCTAGAATACGGTGGCCCAATGCCCGAGGCCAGTGTTTTTTGGATTCGGGACAGTAAAAGTTATTTTGTACAATCCCGATGGCAAGTGGTAAAAAAAATAAAAAAATCTACAACGCTATGTCCTACGATCATACAAAAACAAAATAAACATCTACAAGTCACTTCTTTCGATTTGCAATCACATACAATATTTCACTAACAAACAGTTGGCCACCAGTAATCTCTGACCCATCCATGACATCAATATACCCATTGATATAACTTTATTACCATGGCCAGTGAATTTTCAAATCCACTGGCCCAATGGCAAGTGAATTTAAAAAACATTCTAGAACCCCTGATTTAATTGTCTGTAGCTGCATAATGTCAAAATATATTAAAAGTATTATTTCAGCCAACTTAAGCTTAATTTGTTTAAAGGAATGCTAAAGCAAGGCTTTTGGACTGGTGTGCATATTCAATGATACATAATGCACATTCAGAGCTAGAAATGAAAAAAAAAATCTACATGCACCAGGTGCATTGCTGAAAAAAGTTACATGCACCATTAAAATACTGCATGCACCAAAAATAAGGCAACTTCATTTTGGGTTTTTTACGAAACTATTCAGAATTATTCGGCAATACCTATATTTATTTAGTAACAGTACCGGAACGTTATACAACTGTGTTTATTACTGATTCTTGATCAAATTTGAAAATTTCATCCAACGTAAACGCCTTACAGAAATCTATAATAAGCCTATTACAAAAATGTACGAATATTTGTGTTTTGTATTAAGCAAGTTATCAACTTTTTTAACTCGATAAGATCTGTTGGTATAATATAAATTAGCCTACGGAATTCGACGAGAAGTTGCGATTGAAATAATCACTGGCTCACTTCAAGTCAACTATGCGAGTAACGCACCTGCACGTTCGCAATCATCTGATCAAGTGCCCATATCTGAGGTCGAAAATGTTCAAGGCAGTTACGGTACTTTGTATTGATCACAGATCTGGCGGAGTTCAATTTGTCAGTGACGACAACAACTGTGTTATGCGCGTGGATACCCCAAAGTTGGTCTTGGCCACCTTCCCTAATACCGTTCACAGATATAACCGAGATATTGCCGGCAATTTTCGCAAATATATTTCACGGAAATGACCGAAAGGGCGCCATTGTTGTAAGTAGGATTATGGGATACAAAATGGATGCGCCCACAAAATTCAACAACTTGAGTGAATGTGGTAGACAACAGGATACTAGTATATATACGCAATACACAGTACTTGAAAAATATTAGCATGCACCGCGTGCACCCAGTTTTAAAAGTTACATGCACACGCAAAAATCAGCATGCACCGCAATCTAATTAAAATTAGCTCCACTATTACATGTGGATCTAAAGACAGCCAGTTGGAGCTCATGTCCACCAATCAAAACCTTACTTGCAGAATCCTGCCAGTGATTTAAAACTAACAACACTGCGTAGTCCCCAATGTCCAGGTAACATTTCGTCTGTAAATAATAATTTAAATATTGACCAAACACACTTCGCCTTTTATAACGTTATTTGGGAGCATACAAATTCTAAAAATATCGGGCGAGTCTATTTTAGTGGCCGCAGTACAGCGAACCATACCAATACGTACGGGGTGGGTTATCAGTCTTCAATTTTACATTAAAAATTATTTATTTATTTATAAAATTTTAAAAAACTAAATCAGTCTTCAGTTTTACATTACAAATTATTTATTTTATAAAATAAAACATGTTTTAAGGCATTCGTAATTCACACGAAACATGTCGTATACCCTCAGGATAATTCGGAATGTTTTCAAATTATTTTTAAATCACTGGCAGGATTCTGCAAGTAAGGTTTTGATTGGTGGACATGAGCTCCAACTGGCTGTCTTTAGATCCATATGTAATAGTGGAGCTAATTTTAATTAGATTGCATGCACCGGTGCATGTACTAACACTGCATTTCGAGCCCTGACATTATTGCTTAATATCAACAAGTATAATCCAGTGTTCTCGCTGGGTGAAAATTAAAGGAGGGCCGGCCGCGCAGCACCACACCCTTCAAAAAAAAAAAAAAGGGGGGGGTTGGGGGTGGAGAGCTTGGTGGTTACCATGTTGTTGTGTGTTGATAGACTCTGTGGAAAGACATACTCCTTATTTTGATTACAAAAAGTTTATACGAAATACAAGTAGACTCATCTTTTAATTGAACCAAAGATGTTATCAGTCTGACTGGCAGTTCTGGTTTTGCTGAACCGATCAAAGTTTTAATATTATTATTTTAATAAAGATTTCAAGATATACGAAAAACGAAAAAGACGTTTGTGTGATCCCCTAATGTCGAAAACATTTTTTGTTATTCCCATCTTCATCGAATGAATCGATCGCTGTGATAAAATATTATCGCCAACTGATAAAATGAAGTTTAATTTTTGTAGTGGCGGTATATATATATTATTTGGCATCCAAGATGAATGATTTTAATGCTAAACACTACCACTTCCGTTGATTTTATAAGCGGTGATATCCCCTCAAAATGAAAAGTTTACAATATGTTATAAGAACTGCTGAATAAACAGAATGACAGAAATGACAGAAAGTAAAAATCGTCAGTTACAATCAATTATATCTGTAACTGAGGACAAAATATCAGACGACAGTTAGTGGAAACAAAAGATAGAGTGACCGTTCTGAGCACCTGACAAATTTGGCACCAAATAAGGTGGGGGTTTTTCAGTCGGAGATTGCCGAATCCATAAATATTTTTAAATGTTTTCATTGCTCAAATAAAATATAACTTTTATTGTTTGTATTAAACATACAAATGAATACAGGTATGGGATAAAACGGAGGCCGTTAAAAATACTATTAAATTACGTTACGGTAACTGTCGTAAATGTTTCGTCACTTGCTTTTTCGTACACAACACAACTTGTTTCCTTTGATGTCCAGTGTGCAGACTGATCGTTGTGGGTTTTTTTATGTGTGGAAAAATGTGTGCATTTGGAAATAGCAGAGATAGGTGCTGGAAAATAAAGAAGGGCGCAGAAAAATAAAGGAGGGCGGCAAAATGCAATAGCAGGGCAGGCCGCCCTGCTTAAATGGAGCAGAGAGAACACCGATAATCGTATAGTTAATTAATAAAACGGTTAAATGTGACGGCTATTATATATAACGGGCGCAGCCATTTTGTACCATCCCAGTGAATACACCCTCTGGCGAGCTGGTGGTTATGTAATACCTAACGTGTCACGTCAGGAATTAGTCTTCGAACTGAATAAACAAAACATACCTGATTTTTGCGGATGCATCGCAATGTTCTGTAATAATTATCATCCCAGTAACAGCAACGTGTATATGTGGTTTATTTTTCAGTACAAAATAAACCACCATTGTCAAAGTGTTGAAATAACTGTATTATATTTTGTATATAAATTAACCAACGTACTGAAATAATAGTCAGAGTGTTTTTTTGGTTAATTGGTCTTTTCTTTTCTTTCCGTGGCCTGTACCTGTGGTTCTTGATTGGCAGATGTATATTTAGACGGTCCCTAGACACTGTGTCTAGACACACTAAAAAGACGTGCCTCTTATATTAAGATCACAGAGTATTGTGTGATAGATAACCTTAAATCGTAATGGACTTTACCAGCTTTATTACTGTAAGTAATTCTGTAAAACCCTTGATTAAGTAGACTTTCCCATCTAAAATCACAAAACTGACCAATTACGTCATCCCAAAGAAAAGAAAAGTATCACTTGGGTATCGTGAGTGGTCGTTTTTGCTCGAATGTATCCTACCAGTAGGCCTAATAATATGCATTTTTTCTTTGGATTTTTTAAAAGAAAAAAAACCTGTAACTCCATTTCGTTATATTGATGTAAATTGAAATATATTTAGCTAAATAGTTTATTATACTTTCAAGTCATTTATGTTGTTTTACAAGTCAGGTTAATGAAAGCAAAGCGACTTGTCGTAAATTAGAGCATTTGTTTACACTGTGCATAGTAGAGAAGTTTGACCTGAGCTGACGTCACTTCGCCCCAAGCTATACCACCGAACGTCACAAAAACGAAACAAAATGGCTGCCCCCAGTTAGCAGGAATAATCATGTTTTTTTATTAATTCTAAAATTACTACGCGTTTTTCATTTGTTAAAGTGTCAGTATGTGTTGGTGGTCAGGGTATGCATCTTTCCAACACATAAGGCTCTTGTTGGGAGTTGACCCTACCTTTAATGTCTGATATAAAGCTGACCTCACTAATGTTTTTGTCACTAATATGTGACTTACGATGTAGCTGGGTTTCACAAAAGTCCTGATAAAAGTTACAAGAAGAAATCAGTATTATTGATATTATTTCAGTCAACTTAAGCTGAATTTGTTTAATGTCTGATATAAAGCTGACCTCACTGTTTTTGTCACTAATATGTGACTTAGCTGGGCTTCACAAAAGCCCTGATGCTACAGGAAGAAACCAGTAAACATGACTCGGACCAATTCTGTTTTGATTCTCAGTGCTAGATGCCTTCAGTATTCTTTGAACTTTAATCTATTTATTTCTTAAATATTCCAGGTTTAAGAAGGTTGTATCCATACCGGACTGGGCCCAGCTAGGATATAAAAAATCTAATTCTGATGATGGTAAGTAAACTGACATAGATCACGTATAATATTATCTATGTGTTCTCATGTCATGCATCTGTTAGTATAGATTGCGATTGCCTGATGTGTGATGGGTTGTAGGATCAATTGTGCATTATGCAGTGAATGTTTTTTCCTCGTCCCAACCAGTTCCCCACAGCTAGTTAATCAAAGGATTGTTGTGGACTTTATTCAAGGGACAGTTTTTCCAATAGTTGGCAACAGAAAGCTGGTTCATGTGTGTGTTAACTAAGTAACTGATTGTTTGGTTATGTGAATTACATTTGCAAAACTGGTGAGTTACGCTTGTACAATTTTTATATTCAACTTTTTTGTTTAAAGTTACATGTTAAATCCAACTTATTTTTAAATGATAGTAGGCCTACAGCAAAACCTGTCTGAACCGGATTATGCTAGGGACCTAATATTTATCTGATTTAGATAGGATCCTGTGTTTAGAGTGTTGTGTTTGAGAATTTGGAACCATAAAATTTGGCTGATTTTGACAGAATTCCTGTTTGTTCAGGGCATGGTTTAGCAGGGATGAGAATTTTCTGCGGATTCGCAAATTTCCGCGGATTTTGGACCCCCAGGGTCGATCTTGTGAAACGTGTAAATTCGTTGAGAAAATTTGGGGGGGGGGGGGGGGGGGGGGGGGGGGGGGGTTGGGTTAGAATATATAGGTATATGCCTTGCACTCTGTGGAAATATCAGTTAAAGGTGAGGTCATTGTGCAGCTGCTATCGTAATATAGCGGCCGCCATGTTTATTTCGACGCACTGTGTGTATACAACAATAAAACAAAACTAGCTTTGTGTGTATGTGTTTAGTACTGTTTACTACGACCACTGTGATTGACTAAAATTGAGACGTATGAGATATTGAGACCAATCAACGTAGTCCTTACAGTTCTAGGCCATTATGTGCATAAACAACCACCATTTTCGACTGTTTTATTCTGTAATTCTGTGATGTATGTGTCTCCTGATGCAGATTTTTGCCTTGCAATTGTAAAAAACCCTGAACCCAGGCTAATTTCAGCTGAAAATACAAATTGTCATTCTCATCCCTGGTTTAGACAGGTTTTACTGTACATGCATTTTGATGTGCTATGTACACATATCAAATGCCCTAAAATCAGTCTAGAACTGTGTGCAGAGTTTAAGCCCCGAAACACGTGAAAGCTGAGTCTGGATCTGCTGAGTATGATAGCAGTCAAAAAAGAAACACACTGAATTGAATGCTTCAGTGTATTTTGGGTCTTTAATTTTAGCACATAACAGTTTTGTTCACCACATAATGTTTTGCAGTTTTCATGATTTTAAATTTGGTAACTGATATGGGAACGGAAAGACTGCTCTTGTGAAATACTGTGCCCTACTGCTATCATCAAGAGCATTTAAAAGATTTCCTTGTTGGTTTATTGTTAGCAGTAGCATATGTAGCAGCAGCGTGGTTCATCATCATCAAAGTGGATGCGTTTTATTTTATATTAAAAAAAGAAGATAACTATATTAAAAAAAGAAGATAACTATATATATTTTTTCAAAAAAAAAGAAGTCAGAAGCCTCCTTTAAAAGTCATATATCCCTCTTTAATTCAAATTTTCGCCTGTTCAGGCTTCATCAGGGAAATCTGTTGACAAAAATAAAAATACGCACATAAAACCACTAGCAAAAAATGAGTTAAAGCTGTAACTAAAATTAAGATAAAAGTTGCAGAACAAACTACTGGTCAAAGATTAAAAGTGTGGTAACACTATGACTGAGGTAAAACGAAGTGTGGGTAGGGGGATTAAAATAATAATTAAAGGTAAATAAAACAAAATAATGAACAAAATAATAATGAACGAATGAATGCATAAATGGATAAACCAATAGCAAAAACAATCTGAATACATAAAAGGAATTACCCGGATAATTTACAAGTAATAAAGACGAAAAGTTACTTGAGTATATGTGTAAAATAAAATAAAACATCTTACTAATATTAGGCCTAAATATAACGTAACTTTAGATAAAAATAATTACTGAGCTAGCTCAGCTAATAATAATATATTTATTAAAATTAAAATTTAATAAAATAATCTTAAAACATAAAAAGAAACTTACTTTAAAACTAAGCTAAAAGAAATCAAACCATCGTGCATGAAAACATGAATTGAATAAATGAAATAAACCTAATGCGAGGTAAACAACCTCTAAAAACAAGCTATGAAGCTGAGAATGTAGGAGTGAGTACAACTCAGTAAAAACTGCAGAGTAAACTGCTGGTAAGAGATTAAAGGTCTTGTAAAATTAACAAAGGTAAAATAATAGTGATACAAAAGGGGGTGGGGTCGGTGGGTGAATAGGTAATATGAGTGAATTAATTAACAAATATAAATGAATAAATGAGAGAATAAATCAGAACAAAATAAATGATATAAATAAAATAAAATAAAATAAATTAAAGCTAATTAAATGAATGAAAGGGGTGGGGGGTGGGGGTAAAACTATAATGATAATAAAATTCACTTTAAAACAAACAGTTTATGCATGTATTCTGTTTCAGTCCAAATTACTTTTCATAAGTGTGAGAGGAATTGAAATCCTTTCTGGAATTAAGTCCCTTGAAAATTGTTCCCAAATTACACATCCAGAATGTCTCTTTTTAAAGTAGAAGTGTTTCATTGTCAACTGAGTCAATAGCGCAGATATGTAAAGGAGGCTTCTGACTTTTTCTTTTTATAAAATATATTATCTCAAGCCCCCTTGCTACTTTAGAGGAGAGGTGCAACATAGAAGGATTTTCTATTCATATATATATATATATATATATATGTAATACAGCAAACAATAGAGTAATTTAAGTTTAGCTGTGTCACACATACTTCTACTGGTTAATTAACGGGAGCTAATTGCATGTGCCTCCACCGTGTATTTGTGGGATATCCCCAAAATATACTTGGCAAAACAGGGATAGCTCTGGGTGATCAGAAAATTTCGCCAAAGTATCTAAAAAAAACACAGAGAAGCAAAACCTAGCTATTTCCCAACAAAATATCAATTATCACACAATTTTTTTCCGACAAATTAAAATAAAATTTGGCAAGTGGCAGAGCTAGCCCTGGCAAAAGTGCCGAGTCCTCCCAACAGAATTTGGAATCTGTAAAGATGTCTTCAATTTCCAAGTTTCCTAAATTAGCCAGTAACACATAATTACAGAATTCAAGCTGATGTTTGCATAGCAGTGGTGTCATTACATACACGTGTAAGTTTGTGACTGTGTTTGTTTGTAGAGGACAGTGATGTAGAAGATGTACTCCGCAGAACGGGAGACTACCTCTCCAATCCATCGAGTCTGCAGAATGGGCGCATTCAGATCAAAGATTGTACAAACGCTAACACGGAGTGCCCAACGAAGGTAGGCCTACAGAGTAGGGTTGATGGTCTGTAATATTTAGGGGATATATCTAAATATTGCTTTCACAAATAAGGGTTTTTATTTGTAACACAAATATACTTGTATCTATTTTTAAAAAATACATTCCACTAACTGTACATTTGTCTTTTAAACTATAACCATTGCCCCACAACTGGTATATCAAATGCCATGGTACATGTATGTGTTGTCCTGCCTGTGGGAAGGTGCATATAAAAGATCCATTGCTGCTAATGGAAAAATATATTGGGTTTTGCAGTGTCAGAATGACCATGTGTTCATCATCCAATAGCCAATGATTAATAAATGAAGGTGCTCTAGATGTGTCATTAAACAATACAAAACTTTAACTTTGAACTTTTTAACGTTATATTTAAAGCTAGGCTCATATTGGGATGTTATTATGTTACTATTTTTCCTTCAAGGGTAAACTGACCTCAGTGGAGTTTCACCCGACGGCTCAAGTTATTTTAACAGCAGGCATGGATCGGTGTTTGAATCTTTTTCAAGTAAGTGTTCTGTGTGTATTATGATTTGATTTGATTCTAGCTTTATTGCACTGTATTGCAGTTAACCAGTGCCACATGATTACACTAAAGGCCATGGAATACACTGTCCTGCTCATAGGAAAATATATAATATAAATAACAATAAAATATCTGGCAGTATTTCAGTTAAATGGCTCTAAATGGCAGCAACTTGCTTTCGCCCCTAAGGCCAGTCGTTTTTGATTAATAGGTTTACGGATCCGCCGAAGTTCATTAAAAAGTCCCTCTGGAAAAATAAAAATGCAAACCTACATTTTTACATTTTTTTTACCACCTTTCTGACCAAAAAAAAAAAAAAAAAAAAGTAATTCAAGGGTATTTTTCCCAAAATTATACTTGTCAAATCATATTCTGTCTTTGTTAAATTATTTATTCAGAAGTACGTTGCGTTTTGACTTTGCCGTGTACTGTGCGGGTGCACAGGTGCATGGCCACCATCTTGTTGTTGTTATTGATACTTGCGGAAAGTGGCTATATGTCGAAATCAGAATTTCAAGTAGCAGAATTGAACAGTTTATCGTAGTATGTCTGTATTAACTAATTCAACATCATGAATACATATCAAAAGTATAAATCAATAAGCATCTATGTATAATACAGTATTTATATGCCTGAATGCCAAAGCAGTAAAATTACGACATGTGCAGACCAATTTCTGTTGAATCCGGGTCATTTCACCCTAAAACCATTTCGAACCCTGTGTTGTTTCGCCCTTAGACCCGTTCACCCAGGGTTGGTTCGTTCTAAAATCTTATTCGTACGGAGTCGTTTCGCCCCAAAAGTGAGTCAATTCGCCCCGATTATATATTTATTAGTGTAATTGTTTTGAAATAACATGAATATATCCACATTAGTTATTTAAACGAGATATAAATACTGTAAAACCCGGGAAGCGGAATGGTAGTAAATGAGAAAGTACATGCAACCACAAAATCCATTTGCAACGTGTGTGTGTGTGTGTGTGTGCATTTTTTTTTTTTTCTCCGACAGAAAAATATTGGTCAGAAAAACATAATACAAAAATGGATCCAAAACTTTTATATTTATTTTTATTTCGACCACCTACATATATTTTGTGGAAAAAAATCTGTAAACCATTTAATAAAAAATAGGTGGCCTAACTCTCTAACTCACTCTCTCTCTCTCTCTCTCTCTCTCTCTCTCTCTCTCTCTCTCTCTCTCTCTCTCTCTCTCTCTCTCTCTCTGTCTGTCTCTGGTAATAATGTTTAGTGTTTTTATCTTTTTGTTATTTTATGCTGTGAGGTTCTAAACAATTTTTTTATTATGTTTTACTGATTTTGTTTCACACAGGTCGATGGTAAAACAAATCCTAAAATCCAAGGTGTGTTCTTTGATGACTTCCCCATTTCTACAGCTCACTTCAGCAACTCTGGTCAAGAAGTAGTTCTTGGATCATGGTTGAGGACGTTCTTCTGCTATGATATGATTGCTGGAAAAATCATCAATATCCCCCAAATCAAAGGTTTTTGCTTTATTTGGTCATATTTTAAAATATAATTTAGAATTTTGTATTTGTATGTTATTAATAATGTAATTATTATTGGTCCATGGTTCAAAAATTATTTTAAAATCCAAGGTATACATTGGAATAAATTTTGTTTTAGCCAGTTTCCAGATTATTTCCTTAAAAAATTATTAAAAAGTTGTTAATTTAAAGAAAGTGTTATTAACTTAGACTCAAGATTGTAGCCACTTTGTATCAAAATGAACAATTTGCTAATTTGGCAGTGGACAGGGTGGTGTTTGAAAATCATGTCACACTGTATGTTTTTTTTTTATTATCCAAAGCAGGGCTAGCACTGGGTGAGCAAAACAATTCGCCAAATTGCAGAAATTGTCAGTTATTTTCTAAAAAATGTCAATTATTACATGAAATTATTTCACCAAACTAAAATAAAATTCGCCAACTGCTTTCAAAATTCACAGTTGGCGAATTTGGCAAGTGCCAGAGCTAGCCATGCAAAGCACTGATGTACCCTTGCCTTTGAGTTATCTCCCATTGTTATTTTTACCATGTTAAAATTTGGTTCATACAGTTCTGTGAGTGAAGGCATTAACTTTGAATTTTTAACAGCAGTTTTAACGCAACGTCATCGTCTAAATCGTTGGATACGGTGACGCTGGAATACCGTTCTTTTTTCGGATGAATCCAGATTTTCTTTACAACGTGGTGATGGCAGGGTGCATGTCTACCGTAGGAGAAATGAACGCTATGCTGACTGTTGTGTTATTGAACGAGATCATTTAGGGGGTGGGGGTTGTGTCATGGTCTGGGCAGCCATTGCCCATGGTTATCGTTCACCACTAGTCGTCATTGATGGCAATTTAAATGCTCAACGTTACCGCGATGACATTCTCGCTCATCACGTCATTCCTCTGTTCCATAACGCCAACATCTCGATTTTTCAGCATGATAATGCTACCTCTCATACAGCTAGAGACACTGTAAATTTTCTTAGGACAAATAACATCGATTTCATTGATGACTGGCCCGCTAAAAGTCCTGATCTCAACCCCATCGAGCATGTCTGGGATAGTCTGGACAGACGATTGAGGTGTCGTCCCAACCCACCTGCTAACGTCAATGAATTTCGTCAAGCACTCATTCAGGAATGGAACAATAAACCACAGGCAGAAATAAACACTTTAGTCAATTTTATGCGCCTGCGATGCACTGCAGTGGTCAATTCAAGAGGTGGTCATACCCGTTATTAAGTGGGTGGGGTTTTTTTTAACCCCTACCAAACTTGGTCAAAATTTCTCCCAGTTTCTGTTAACCTATGGCCATGATTTTTGCACCAAACGATGCATCATGGAACACTCTTTAAACTCATATATAACAATTATTCCCCCGGTTTGTTTTCATCAAGTTATGTTCAAGCAAAGTTAGTGGAAGTTTCTTATTTTGTTCAGTATATTATGTGATAAAGTCATAGTTTCATAGAATGTATATCATCATCCATATGGTGTCTGAAACGTCATGAAGTGTTAAGTTGAGTCATGGCAAGTCATGACAGGTTATAATCAGTTGATAATTATACTATTTTGGGGGTATTTAAAATAACACAAACAAATGTTGGCAATTCACATCACAACATTGTAGTATTATCTGATTATGTTGATGATTTGAGAAACATTTTTGAAGCTCCTCAAAAAGGTCATGGAAAATACATGTATCTATGGAGGTTGTGGGAAGTCATGTGATTTGGATGATAAAAAAAGTGTCTGAACTCTGCATGTTATTTTCTGTAGGTCTGGAGGGAGATAGCATGGCACAGTTTAAGGTATCACCTGATGGGCAGTTCCTAGTATTCCTTGGCACATATGGCTGCATTCACATCCTAAGTGCAAAGGTATGTTTTAACTTTTAAGTATTTTATTGAATCATATTTCATCTGAACAGTTAGCTGTTTGGTCTGATTGAGAACTGCATCATCTGATTTAATTTCTTATGTCTGCTGAGTGTACAGGACTTTGATTTAATGTCAGCATTATTTAATTAATGTGTAACCAGTCAGAATGAACTCCTCTTTGCACAGACTTGTTTCAGTTGGCGTAAAACATTGAAACACCACTTAATTGCAGTATATTCAAAGAAATAATTAAGTTTGAGTTCAGTTAATTAAGTTTTACAAATTGTTTTGTCTTCTTTAGCTTTTATCCACCCAGCTTTCCAACGTGAAATATGTAATTTTGAATCTATGTTATTCAACCTCAAATTGTGAAAAAAACCGAATTAATTTAACACTATTTTGACGGGTGTCATAGTTTAGAGGACATATTAGTGAGTCTAATTACCAAAATAAAATTTGCAGAAGAACTTATTAATATTTTTTAAAAATATTTTCTTAAAACCCTACGATCACGATCCATGAAATCATTGTTTATGACAGTTTATTTTCACTTTCAATCCACGACAAGTAATCCATCCATCATCTACTTCTAAGTCTAAGTTATTTGCGGTGAATACATCCTTAACAAATCTTCAGTTCTCATTAAATAATAATGTCCAAAATGTTTTAAAAGAAATAATTATACAAATAGCGAGAAATCAAAACCCATGTGCACGTTACGTTACGTCATCAATAACATTTACACAAATTTAAACCATTTTTTGTTTTCTTTTCGATATTGCGATAACAACTTAAATACAAATACCAGTCAACAATATACACTTGACATGTTCGATTGTCATTCTACTATGTTCTAGCATTCACAGAATCAAGATAGATAACTCCTGTGAATGTTGGCAGCTGTGTTTACGAAGACCTGTCACGTCTCGACTGCAGTCGAGAATGGGAGGAAAGAGTTAGAGACCATACTATACTATAATAAAAATATTGTTTTGCATTGTGTTCGTTTTCGTAGTTTAATTTCTGTACTGCAAAATATGTTTTCCATTTTGTTTTGTTTTTAGTCCAAAGAATGGATCCAGACATTGAAAATGAATGGAAATGTGATGAGTATAGCTTTTAACAGTGATGGTTCAAAAATGTATTCCTTTGGAGGTAAATTGAAGAGATTCCATGCTTATAGTATATGGGTGGTGGGATTTATGTGTGAATACTTATGAATTTTAAACAGTAATGAATAAATATTCTGTTCAATATTTTGTTAAGTTTTGTAACAATGGTAAGCATATAATGTCAGGGGGTTATGAATTCAGGGATTGTTCACTTTTGACACATTGAGTTCAAAACATTCGGTTTTTAATACTAGTTTCAAGGCTCAGTCTAGAAATAATTTTGTTTTAACCAGGTTTTATAGATTTTTTGAAAAATTATTTATTGCCAAATTTTATTAGTCAAGAAATGTTTTTTCATCTGTTATAAAACACCAGTTAGCCAATCTGGTAACAGACATGATGGCAGTATAATTATGTTAGGGGAGATAACCATAACAGTACTCTGTAGCGAAGTTGGCACTCAACACCACCTATATCAGTTGGATATCAGTAAGGGGTTCTGTGTTCATAATTATATACACTACATGTAACTGAAGTGTTTCTAGCAGTTGCACCCAAAGATAAAGAGTATAGGTATGTGCATTTCAAATAAGCAATTATTAATAATTGAAATTACATTCCTTGTGGTTCTTAGTGTCGTAAGTTTATAACAAGTATGTTTAGCCATATAGTAGATGTATTCTGTTTTAGATGAAGGATGTGTTTATGTTTGGGATATGAAGACTCTTGACTGTGTGCACAAGTTCTATGATGATGGGTGTTTCCGTGGAACCACAATAGCCGTGTCACCCAACAACCAGTACATCTCCTGTGGGTAAGTACACATACACAAAACAAACTATGGCATTTCAATGCTGCATTTATTTATTACCAAATATTACAATATTCTGAACATTTGAGTAACATTCACTAGTTTTTCTGCTGTTAATTTATGAAAATACATATAGAATATTAAACAAGGTTGCCTGTCATACCATTTTTATGAAATGAGTGAACAGTTTTGGTATCTGACGAGCGAAAGCGAGTCCATATATCAACACTGTTCACAAGTTTCATAAAAATGGTATGACAGGCAAGCTAGTTTAGTATTTTATTTATTACAAACCAACTGCAAACAAGCCGCATCACAGAAGTAAGCAGATGTCGAGACCTACTACAGGCTATTTGTTTATGAATTGGGTTAGCAAGTGATCTATGTCACATGAAAACATAAACGACGTCAGAGTGAGCAATGAGACGTCATCAATGTCCAGTTTGGATTTTGGTGCGAGGCTTGCATTAATTGTTAGTTGAAGAGGTTTTGAAATTCACAATAATGACTGTATTGTTGATCGGACCAGCAACGATTGAGTGAGCGTGATTGACTAGATGTGGCGCTGACGTTTTATGCATACTATAGGGCTGTAAAAACAAAGAGTAGCAGGTCGATGACATCGTTTTGGCTTCGTACACAATAGGCCCAAATATAACAGGCTATCTTATCACAATTTCAATTCATGGCCATATTTCATAATGGTACACTTTAAAATTATAGTAGTTTGTACAAACACGGTTAGATATGTTAATAATCTCTGAACAAAAAATTTTCAACAGAAATTATGCACTCATGTTTTCAAATTTTCTCCATTTGGCCTGTACATTAATATTGTTAGTACCGTATATTGCTGTGTATTAGCCAACTTTTGAAGTCTAGAAATACTTTCCAAAAGAAGAGAGTCGGCTTATACATGGAGGCAACAAATTGGTTCATAAAATTCTGCACGAAAACACTCCCGACCCCGACTTACAACTTTTGATCAGACCCTTACAGCCTTTCACAGCTTATGTAACAATAATTTGTGCACAGTATAAATAAAACACCCCATCATGCAGTATTTTGTAGTTTTTTGTTCTTTAATGCATTACTAGTTTGATGAATGATAATAAACATTACTTGTTTTATTGTCATTTCAGTGGTAAAAACGTGTTCCGCCATCTTTGTTTGACACCTCTGTCTGTATCATTTTGTAAGCTCTTATTTGATTGGATCACACGATTTTGTGTAAACAACAACCATGGACTACAGAACTGTTTCTTTCTGAGTGGGGGAAAACACGGATTAAACATGCTTTAATGAGTTTATTATTTGCTGTCCAGTGAATAATTAAATTACTTATATGCAGTGATATGTTGTTACAGCTTGAATTGTTTATTTTCTTGTTATGATTTATCAGTGCTAAATTAGTTTTGCACGGCATGGAAGACGTTAGTTAGCATTACTATAATGATTACCGTGTCTGTAATAATTAAAGGGGAAGAAAATATAATGAAAAAGAAAAGCACAAGTCTATTTGTTGACAGTATTATTGAAATCAATACAATGTACAACTGGATAAAAGATGACTTCGGCTTATACACGAGGCCAATGATTTTTATACCTGATATTTAGGGTCAAACTAAGAGGTTGGCTAATACACGGCAATATACGGTATTATTAATTGTTGTTTTGTTTTGTTTTTTGTTTTGGGGGGGGGGGCATTATCTGTTTGCTGACACCAGTTTGTTTGGCATTATGCAATAAATTGAATTGAATTGACATTGTTCGGAAAAAGGACATGTCATGCACCCAGTTTATTTGTCGCAGGGAGAATGCAAAGTGACGTCATTCGAATTAAAAAATAATGCCGCCAATATTACACTAGTTAGATATTGAGTAATTGTTATGACATGAATAAAATCTTACACTGGTGTGTAATAAACATAATTATGCCGCAAAGAAAGCTAAATATAATGAATTGTATTTACATTTGAAAACATACTCAATGTGGTCATTATTATAAAACAAGCAACATGTACAAAATGACAACTTATTGATTTCTACTGAGAAAAATACTGAATTATTATACCAGCCTCTAAAAAATTTACATTTGGTTGATACTGTATTTATTGATTAAGCAAACATTTCTCACAACTCACTTGATTAACCCATTACAACCCTGTAAATGATGTCGTAAACTTAATGCATTGCTGGAAACCGGATTATGCAGTACTAGATATGCATCAGAGATGAGAAATTCAAAACTGTTTTCCGAGGCCTCTTTTTTAAGTGGTTATGCCAATATCCTTTCTGCTGTGAAGCATGTATTTCTTATTTCAATAGTACCAGGCTTTCTTACTTAGTTTTTCATTGCAGGTCATTCAGTGGTATTGTTAACATTTACGACAGTGCAAACTGTGTGACCAACAATCACCCGAAGCCTGAACGATCTGTTGGGAATCTCACCACGTCAGTCAGGTGTTCCATGTTCAACTCTTCTTCAGAAATTCTGGGATTAGCCTCTGATGCAGAGTTGGCTGTCAAACTTGTAAGTTCCACTCTTTGTTTGTCTTGTTTTAATAGTGCATGTCTTCTTACAGGGGTGGGATGTAGCCCAGTGGTAAAGCACTCGCTTGATGTGCAGTTGGTCTGGGATCGATCTCCGTTGGTGGGCCCATCGGGCTATTTCTTGTTCCAGCCAGTGCACCACAACTGGTATATCAAAGGCTGTGGTATGTGTTATCCTGTCTGTGGGATGGTGCATATAAAAGATCCCTTGCTGCTAATCGAAAAGCGTAGCCCATAACGTGGCAACAGCAGGTTTCCTATCTCAATATCCATATAATCATAAATAAAATGTGTTGAGTGCATCGTTAAATAAAACATTTCCTTCCAAAACATTTCCTTCCTTCCTTTGTCTTCTTAGAAGAAGCTGGAAAGATGTAATATTGTCCTTGTCTGTGCAAGATTTCACATCTGATAATTTTTAAATTTTGCATAGGTGTTTTTCTTTTGGTTATCTCAAGCAAAATGAAAAATGTCAAAAGTGGACTAGGTATCTAAAGAATCAGTCATAAGATTTCAAAAGTTCACGTGTGGCAAATATGCAGAATGTTTAAAGCTGTATGGTTTTCCTTAAAACTGAAAATGCAGGTCTTGCAAGTTTTTTTAGTGGTGCAGGGTTAACATGATGTAGATTGTAAATTTATTAGTTTTACTTCAAATTTATATAGACTTGAATATTTTTTCTCTTACAATATATGCACTGTGGAGTATTTTAGAAATGATAAAAATTTAAGATTCATACACATAATCTTATTAAATGTGCATTAACCTAAAGGTAGTTATGAGGGTATATTACTTAAAACAGTAACAAGCTTCATCTTAGTTACTTTTTATATTATAAATGTAATTAATGCAGCTAATCTTTTAATTGTTAGTTACCTTTCTTAGCCACCCAATGGCTGATGTATTATTATTTTTTCTGTTGGTTGTCTTAAGACATTCAGATTTTCATTGAAAAAAAAAAAAAAATCCATCTCAGATCATTTCACTTTGGTCTACATTTTTTTTTTTATTATTATTTTTTTTTTTTTCAGGTTCATTTACCATCTTGTAAAGTATTTTCCAATTTTCCTGACCAGACCAACCGCAAAATTCAAGTTCCGAAATGTCTCGACTTTTCCTTAAATAGTGGATACCTGGCAGTAGGAAACAACAAAGGACATGCTCTCCTGTACAGGTATTACAAAACTACAATCTAATTTAGAACTCTGCATGCTAGTAAAAATCACCTCTGCTCACCTTTATATAATTTAAAAAAAATGTCTTGGCAAGTTACTAAGATTGTTTGGATTACTTGCAGCATACCTAAATTGTTTTAGAGATTCCAAAACAAGTGGGCAGACATTTTTCAAATTTCTAGCCATTATTGTATAAGTTTAATTGGTTAGCCATTATCGTGAAAGTTTAATTGGTCATGTTGGCAATGTTAAATAATGATATACTGGTAGTTAGTTTGGTTTCACAGTGTTTTAAGCTGGAATGAAAGTTTTTAGAAGTGATCAGTTTGGCAAATTATATTTTAACTTTTTTGTTTAACAAAACAAAACAAAATGAAACATATATAGCTGTTGTGTGTTAAATAGCTCTTTGTGAAATCTTTTAACTGACTTGTATTGTTTAATCTACAATCTCCCTTCCTTGTGTTATAACATTGTTTCTTATTGTTAAATACACAAACAATTACACTTTCAATGAACTTTGCCAATTTTTTTATCAGCATAATATGGTCAACTACTTAAATATGACATAATAACAATGTATAGATGACTAATTGTTTTTGTTCTTGTAGGTTGAAACATTATGGAAACTACTAAAATCAAGATTCCTTAAGTCTTTCTCTGAGAACATCTGCATTCAGGATGCACATGCTTGAAATCAGGTGTATAAATCACAAAGATTTGCTTTGGTATTTTAGTGCTGAAATAAATCTCATGGAAAAGGATTTTCTATGTCTTCAATGAGGAAGTATTCATCACATTAGGACTGAACTATCGGCTTAGGACGTTTGGTGATGTCAGAGTTTATGACACAGAAGAATGTGCCATAGGGGCACATTAATGTAGTCGGGCCGTAATTTAAGATGGTGATATGGTGCTTTTCTCACAAATATTTGGTTCAAGTCACCGAGTTCTTAGCAGTAGTGAGGAGTCAAAGTCGTGATCTTGTAAAAAAAACCCAATTATATATCATATGTCATCTGTAAAATTGTATGTTTGTAAATAAAAGTATCAAGACAAAGACTGCACAAAACTATGTTTTATTGCATACACAGATGTGTATATATATATATATATATATATATATATATATATATATATATATATATATATATATATATATGGTCCTCAAACATATTTGGTACAAAGTTTCCAATTTAAGAGACCCTGGTAAATATGACCAACACATCTAAGTTGAAGTATTTTCAAAACATTCATATACATGTGTATATATATATATACAGAAAGATACAATAAGGTGTGCGTTATTGCAGAAGTGTCTGCTTGAGTAAGAAGGGGAAGCAACTCAATAATTATTAGATGACGTGGGTCTACCAGTGTTGTGAACAAAGTATTCATTATATAGAATGTTATCGGAATCGGAACTATTTTCTCGTGCCCCTATCTAAAACGGTTCAGGCACGCCCACCATGGATCCATGTTCTGGCATCGCCAGTCCACGGTTCCATGGCGGGAGGGGAATGTTATCAATAATGCCATTGGCATAGCCAAACTTTTATATGGGAGCAGGTGGAGTACAGAACAAGTTTGCAGGATCTAGAAATAGGAAGTAAAATGTGACCTGTAAAAAAAAGAGGTCATTTTAGCACGTGAGTTTCTATTTCACCTGCTAGGTATAAAAAATGGACTGTTTTTCGCAGGCAGCTATTTCGAACCCTTAAGCTCTGTGTCTGGATTTGGGACACAAGGATCAGATAGTTTATCCCTGGATAGTAACCTTCTCCTTCAACCTTTAAAACATACTAACATTTATCAGTGTACTGGATATATAACATTCATTGTGCAGTAAATCATCAACATCTAAACAACTAACCAATTTATCCCATCAAATCTGGGGTGTTTTTTGTGTGTGTACTTAGGCCTTCATGTACAATAGTATCTACTTGCCTGTAATTCAGCACACAACGCTTTTAACCTAGGCACAATAACGAAAATGTCGCAGTCGGGGAGGGGCAGCAGATGGTTCTACAGCTAGCCTTTCAAAATGTGTTTTAATTGCTTTTCATTAACATGCGACCCAACCATGCCTGGTACCTAGACTGGTACATGGGAATGATGCACATGACTTTCATATCAAGCTTGGTGTTAAAAAGTAAAATACATTCTGGTAGCTACTCTGAGGTCCGTGATGCCATTGGCAACAGCTTTGTGCAGATTGTCCGGGAACGCAGATCTTTGTTGTAGTAGTAGTTTGACACATTCGGATATTTGTACAGTAGAATGGGCATTGAATTTTGCAGGTCCGCGCTCCGGTAATAAAAGCATACAATGAAGAATGTTGAGTTAAACATGTTTGATTTACTATTGGAGTAGAGGACCTCCGTCCCGAGATATTCAAGATGGTACCTTCCCAAGACCTCAACGTGAAAAGCATTGAGGGGAGTGATTACTTGTTCCCTTAACTTATGCTGTCCTCAGACTACCAACTGTCATGACGAAGTTGGCCGACTCGCCGATCTTTCAACTTTTACGATTGTCCAGTTGCTAGTCTGAGCGATCTTACAACTATTCTCGTGGTATATAACTCCTACGACCGATTATTTCTCACTCCAACCAGTGCACCACGACTGATACATCAAAGGCTGTGGTATGTGCTATCCTGTCTATGGGATGGTGCATATAAAAGATCCCATGCTGCTAATCGAAAAGAGTAGGCTATGAAGTGGCGACAGCGGGTTTCCTCCCCCAATATCTGTGTGGTCCGACGCCATCTAACCGTAAATAAAATGTGTTGAGTGCGTCGTTCCTTCCTACGACCGATTAGTTGTTAATCTGAGCGCACCCGTCGTAATTTGGGAGTGGGGGATATTTACAACGCAACTGTCTCCTTGAACTAGTCTCAGGGAAGTGAAGGAGAGCCGAGTGATAGCTCCTCTTAAATGGTGAGGTCGTCTTCCCCAGTATACTCCACTTACACACCTATCGCCGTTAAATATCGTTAATTTCTGAAATCACAAAAAAATGCATATTGTTACGTTACGTGTCAAAATAAACTTGTATGAAATTTATCATGTTCATATGCTCAAAATTCATTAAATTGCTTTCATTTTCGTCGTAACAGGAATTGCTTCTGCGGTGTTGAAACTGCACATCATTGAATCTCGCGTAAACGTGTATCCATGACAACTGTCCATCAGTGCGCATTGCCGCGCACAATCCACGCTGCTTCGGCCGCTGGATGTGTTGAGTGGAGCAACACCCGACATTTCTGACCCAGAATTTCGAAAAAGCATTTCTGTTTCTGAAATGATACAGTGAAAGTTATATAATTATCATTTCATTAATGGAATCACTGACGACAAGTCGTTAAACAAGAATTTCACAAATGGTTCGGTGAATGCATGAATTCGAACATCATGAACCTCCAGAACGGTCATTCAGAACTGTAACAAACTACTGAAGTGATAATACGAACTAAATTAAAGTTAAATTTTGCTTTGTTTAACGACACCACTAGAGAACATTGATTTATTAATCAGCGGCTATTGGATGTCAAATATTTGGTAATTCCGACATTATTTGAGAGGAAACCTGCTACATTCTTCCATTGGTAGCAAGTGATCCTTTATATGCACCATTCCACACACAGGATAGCACATACCACGACCTTATGATATGCAGGTCGTGGTGCACTCACTGTAAAGAATGTTCTCAACTAGCTTCCGTATACATTTATTTATATTGCAGGCCCCAACTGAAGATATGTAAATACTGTCAAATACCCGAAAACTGATTTTTTAAAATCTCATCTACCTTTGCAAAGCGGTGAGGTGTCCAAGGTATCTGCCTCCCATAGCCCAGATGTGTTGCACAGATGTTTTGAGCCTCCACCGCCAATTCGCACGGTCTTGTCGGGACAGGAGTAAGTGACTTGGTCGCCGTAGTAACCCACAGACTGTGACGGAACGTAATTCTGCAAAACTGGTGATGCTCCACAGCTCACCGCTTTGATTAGGAAAAAAAAAAAAAACCCAACAACGTTACAATGACAATAATTATGCAATTTTGGTTCATCTGTTAAAATAGTTGACTGCTAAAGTCTTAATCAAAATTGTACCTCGCCATGTTTTTGCTTATTACATTTGGTTCATGAAAATCACTGAAAAAAAATAATTGAAAGCTGATTAGTATTTTGATGACCTGTTACTATATATCGAGGGGTTAGTGCCAGAACCTATTATATGGTGAATTATACAACAATGAATTAATCACCTTGTCAGCATCATGGGAAGGTGTACTATTATTTCACAATGTCTCATTCAAACCAATCATTTATTTATGCTTTTATAGAACAGAACCCAAACCAATTATCTTTTATGTCCATATCCACAAAAGGCAAAAACCATGTTTTTAGCACTACCTTATTCTGTCTCTCTAGAATTTTGTAGTATCACCCATAGCTGACGGACATAACGCGTTAGCTTACAACACAGGAGCCTATTTCACTAAACATCGTAAGTTACGTTTTGCACGTAAACGTAAATTTACGATTCTTATTACTATTATAGTTCAACAAATATAGTTAGAAGAGCACATATTTCATTTTCTTTTGTCTTTAAAATACTCCAGCTTCCGTAATGATGTAATTTTCTACGTGAAATTGATGCTAAACAAGTGTAAACGCACGGCCGGCATAACTGCTAGTAGCAGACGTAACTTACGATGTTTTGTGAAATGGGGCCCTGGATTGTGGTGGGCTGTAAATTGTGAGAAGATTGAATCCTAGCTGCCATAGCGCATGACAGGCTAATGACATATGCTAGCTCTAAGTGTTTACATCCAGCGAAGGTGTTTTATGTAAACTATCTCTGGCTGGGTGTTTTGGCTTACAAAGAAATAACAACTCTGGCTGAGGTAGCTAGAATTGACTGTTTACGCATCACGATGACCGGTCCGTTTGTGATAATCTGAAATGGTCTGCAAAAATGGGAAGGGGGGTGGGGGGCTGGAAGTGTTTAGTTCTTAGACATCTGGAATGTGGTAAAATGTGTGTGTTGTTAACTAGTTGCTGAATAAATGCCGGTTATGTAAATAGTTTAATAAGAAGTGATTGCAGAGTCCATGTAGTTCTACAGAAGAAACACGCAGTTAAGAAAATATTAACTGAACAGAGACGGAGAACCTAGTTAAACAGGAAAGTTGTTTTCCCTTATTTTAGTCTGAATAGTTACTATGTGTATTAGAGGATTTTTTTTTTTTAAATTCATTTGCCGGGGGCAGGACGTAGCCCAGTAGTAAAGTGCTGGCCTGGTGTACGGTCAGTCTAGGATCGATCCCTGTTAGTGTAATCATTGGACTATTTCTCGTTCCAGCCAGTGCTTCACAACTGGTGTTACAGACCATGATATGTACTATCCTGTCTGTGAGATGATGCATATATTAAAGATCCCTTGGTGCTAATAAAAAAATAGTTGCCCATAGTTTCCTCTCTAAAATATATTTGTGGTCATTAACCACATGTCTGACACCACATACCTGTAGTTGTGTTGAGTGTGTCATTAAATATAAAATTCCTTTCTTTCTTTCTTTCTTTCTTTTTTTAAACATGGCTCCCATATGCAACAACCTTAGTTAAAAATTATGATCTAGCTATGTCTGTATTTTGTAGACAATTTGAATATTATATAAAAAAATTTAATTTAAGTTGCAATTTAAAATGAAAATGCCTGGGAATTGTTTATATGCCGGCCCAAAGATGATAAATGTTTTATGACCATACGCAATAAAATATTTTAGTTTACTTAGCATAGAGGGAAATTAGTTTATATTATTTCAAAGGCATCATCACAGAATTGTAACTTTTCTAGTCATTGTATATTTTATAGACATTATATAATATTTTACATAGAGTTGAACATGAATTAGTAGATACAGGTCAAGTATTTTTCTTTAAATCGGAGTCCGTTCATGGTAGTTCATATTATAACTAATTGGTTAGAAGAAGCGACCCCCTTTATATAAATGGCATAAAATAAATATGCATACTAATAGTAAATATTGTTCATTGTAGTAGTTGAAATGTATGCACATTCATATTTTCTGGGCTAAAATATCTAGATATTACTACATTAACTGGAATAACTGTAGCATTTCAGATGTTCCAATGATGAGATATCTCTGGACATTATAACAAAGTGGTTACTGCTATAGTGTGTTTAAATAAAATGTGTGTGTGTACATGTATATCATTCTACGAGGGCACTAGACAAACATTATACTTAATCACGCACCAGATCAGTGCTGATGACGAATGCATTAAACTGTATTCAGATATGTTAAAACGTGATACACAACTATCCACAAGCACCAAACGCCTAGAGTTTGAGGATTAAAAAAAAAAGGAACATGGAATAGGTGATTTTAACAATTCACTAGCCATATATATATATATATATATATATATATATATATATATATATATATATATACATATTAGGGTAGCCAGGATTGTTTATTGGGGGTGGAGTGGAGATAGAGGGCACTGCTTTTACACATTTTATGGGGTGACATGCATTATAAAAGTTGGTATTGTGAACAAAGAGGTCCTCTTGTGCCCAATCCCTGGCTACCCGGATACGCCAGTGCATATATGTGCAATTTAAAGTATATCAATCAATATATTTTGGTTTCAACACAGGTACCTTTAGTAGTATTACTTGCATGGACAGTAGAATTGTGGAAATTATTTGCTACTTTCATATTATTTTAGTAAGTTTTAATCACATATAACTTCTAAACATTGTTTTAGTAACATATGACCCATGTTGCATGCAAACATCTTACACACGATGAGATTTTTGTAAAACCTACGAAATTGCGCATTCTGCTAGGAATCATTACACGTTGACTGTAAATATATTTGTCATTTTATTCTCTCTAAATTGCTGTTTAATCCATTAAGTTGAAGAACATAATTTTGTTTTAAAACATGTCAAAACGTAGACTTTAGAACGAGTAAAAACTTTTAAAGAAAAATGCCGAATATAGTTACTGGCCCTGTATTCATTTTGTTTCGTTAAATTACTGTGTATTAAAAATCATTAAACGTATTAACTTATCTTAACGGTTGATTATTAATTCAGTCAGTAGCTCAACACTACAGGTGGTGCAGTTTACTCTGATAGCTTACATTTCGTGTTTAATTAGTGTGATAAATGTATCTGTTATAACTGGTATGATAGCTTACATTTCATGTAATAATTAGTATAACAAATATATCTGTAACTGGTTTTAAGGCTTTGCTTTGTTTGACAAATTGTTTTTCTAAAGTTGTTAAGAGCTTCTAGCAACCTGCTACAATACCAGGGAGCACAATTTACCATCTCAGTGTAGGATAAGGTTACTGTGCACACAGCTGGAAACACCCATGACCCTTTCCAGTGTCTGCCATCCAAAGATACGTTGTTATTGTTTACCATTACTTCCTGCCGCCAGTACATTTTCAAAGTATTAACAACACAGACCAATTAGGTGTCTCAGAGCTGCTGCGAAATTAAACGTTTACTGTATGCCACGTGGACTCACTGCAAGATAACATTATTCTTGACTTGAGATTCACACAATTTGTCACATATTCTGGACTGTAATAAAAACTGTTTATAAAATAGTTTGCTCTGGCATGCTGGTTGGAGCTGTTTGTGTTCACATTCCAGGAGCCAGAATAAATTAAATAGTTCTTCATCTAATTACATCATGATTTATTATTATTAGCAGACAAAACTTTTAAGGTTTATACTAAAACAAATAACTGCTAGCATCTAAAAGCAAAATATTTAGCAAAAGTTAAGTTTCCAATTTTTAAGTGCATTCCAAAGTTTTCAGTGCAGTTTTCTCAGATTGAAGTGGAAAGGAGATAAGTGGTTCTGGCACTAACCCCTCGATATATATATCCATACATACTACTCAAAAGAAGTTATGGGTCACAGAAAAATAATGTTTTGATCATTTTTGTAAGTATGCACTTCATCTTTAGAAACTTTTAAGTTAACCCAGATTTCCGTTTCATGGATTGGAAGAACGAATTTGGACTAAACTGACAAACTGCCTCGAAACGCCTATTGTGACACCTCATGCACCATTTGCACGTGTTTTGCATTAGTGTCATTCCATGCATGCCAATTTTAGCAATAAAAGGAATGAGCATTTTCTTTTCATAATCTTTTTAAATTTAAAGATGGTTCGACGACAACTCAGCTTCCAAGACAGGGGAAGGGCCATATTTTAATTGGCTGGCTACAAGATAGACAAACTCAGAGAACTGTGGCTCACCGTCTAAATGTAAGTCAAAGCGTTATTGGTAGACTGGCAGAGGTTCAGGACAACTAATGCTATTCAGAATCGCCCCCGTTCTTGAAGACCCCGTCAACAACAGCACGAAAAAGACCGCTTCCTGGTGATAAAAGCGTTGCAACAGCACTTTGTGACCGCACGGCATCTTCGGGATCAAGTCGGAGCTGCCACAGGCAACAACTGGTTCGACCTGACCATTAGGAATCGTCTGCGAGACCGAGGTTTGCGATGCCGGCGTCCTGTAGTCCGACCACAGCTACTTGACCGTCACAGAAGGGCTCGCCAAAATTGCTGCAAACGTCATATCCGCTGTCACCATGGTCATTGGGCAAAAACATTGTTCACAGATGAGTCACGCTTCTCGCTCCAGTTCAGTGATGGCCGGGCTCGTGTTCATCGTCGTCAAGGAGAAAGATTTGCTGATTTCAACGTTGCTCAACGTCTACCATTTGGAGGAGGAAGGGTGATAGTGTGGGCGGGGATATCTATGAACCACAGAACCGCTTTGTACGTCATTAACGGAAATTTGATTGGTCAGCGTTATCTCAACGAGATTGTCCATCCTCTTGTAATAAGCTGTCAATCGCCGGCAACTGGCTCAGCAATTAGTGGCAGAATTGCAAGCGATTTCTCAACGTTATTTCCAACGCCTGATAAACAGAATGCGCCAACGTTGTCAAGAATGTGTGAATGCTAACGGTGGCTACACCAGTTACTAAAGCTTCTGCTACTTGTGTGAACATCATGTTGGGGGTGCATGATTTATTTTCATCAGGGTAATAAACTAGTGTCTAATCAAAAGGTTTTTTTGTGTGTGTTTTCTGTTTTTGAGCCATCAAAGAATTATTTTGTCATTAGTCTTCACCATTTAGCTCGTTAGCTTATATTTATATGCACAAATATTTATATTTACCTTTAACGTCTTTTGCGTAAACATCAAAATGTTGCTTTTACAGATGAAAAATTACAAAGTGAATCACAACACGTTTAAAATAGACTATATGAAATTGATTGCTACTGACTGCATTATTACACTAGCAGTTGTAGTCTTTTATTAATTATTTGTGTGTGGATATTACATTATCAATGTGATATTTTTAGCCCATTAAAACGTTTTTTGTACGTTTATTATGTCTGTTGTTTGTATATAGCAACAGGTCATTATAATGCTGATTAATACAGTTTTTAGTTTTTTTCGACCCACGAAGGTTTACAAATCGTATGTAATAAGCAAATACATGGTGGGTACAATTTCTTACATATCCTCAAAAACGAGGTTTTAAGCAAATTAAAAAAAAAATTGGGACTAAAAGTTATTTACAGCCGTTGCACTTGTAGCTAATTGACGCGTCACAGACCCATGATTGTCAGGTTAACTATACGTCACAACGTAATCGAAAACCCCCCACCGTTTTTATTTGTTTAACGACACCACTAGAGCACATTGATTTATTAATCATCGGCTATTGGATATCAAACAATTGGTAATTTTGACATATAGTCATCAGAGGAAATCCGCAACATTTTTTCTAATGCAGCAAGGGATCTGTTATACGCACTTTCCCACAGACAGGATAGCACATACCACGACTTTTGATATACCAGTCGTGGTGCACTGGCTGGAACGAGAAATAGCCCAATGGGCCCACAGACGGGGATCGATCCCAAACTGACCACGCATCAAGAGAGCGTTTCACCACATGGTTACGTCCCGCCCTCAATGTAATCGATTTCCATCGTGTAGTTTTTCATTGGATGTATTGCAGTGGTGACCTGGTCATCATCTAGATGCGGCCAGCCGTATGTCGTAGAATTGCTAACACACGTACATGTGTAAACAACCATGTGTTATAAAAAATAAAGCACGATGTTCTCACCAACGTGTGTGTAAGAAAATGATATACATAACACATTTTAAATAACTATATTCATATTCATTATCCTCCATGAGGTCCACAGTGTGCATGTAAATAACAATAAACAGTAAAACACATAAATCTCAAAGACGAAACTAGGATCTTGTTGGGGGGTTTTCGTGCAAATAAAATAGGGCACCTAAAGATTTTTTTTTTTTAAATTGTATAGTGTATATTTTATTTGACATATCTAGTGCTTGCAATACCCGTTACACAACATCCAATGTTACAATCGTCGCCACACAAACATACTTCTCTGGTATATACAGGTACTCTTGCAAAACTTTATAAATACATGTACCCTAAAAAGAACAATTCATTGGTACGTACTAATTTGGTTCTGGATAACAATGTATAGATATATCGATGTAATTTAAAATTTTAATATAGAATACTATTTTAAATATGTGTAGGATTGTGTCGAAAGTGAGAACAAAAATGTCATTTTGACTCTGTGTATATCGATTTTTTTTAATCAACAACATGCTATACATCAGCATTAATATGCATTAACTGTCACTTAGTCTCGAGAGTTGATCAATTTTGTGACACACAGAAATGTGAAAAGACTGACACAAAAAAAAAAATTTTTTTTATATCGAACTTCTTCTACGTTTACATAATTATTCAATCTAAAGTCTGTGTTATTGATATTATTATTGATTTTTGTTATTTCATGGCTCTCCGGATTCATTATTATTGTTAGTTCCGACCAGTTCATCTATATTTGTAGCCCATACGTGCATGAAATGATTAGTAACTCATTATCGATTTCAAATGTAATATACATTATTATATTCCTGAATTTAACGATCGTTGTATTTAAAAAAAAAAGACTAGCAGTGCTGTAGACGTTTTTGGTTTGTTCAATAACAACACACACACACACACACACACACACACACACACACACACACACACACACACACACACACACACACACACACACACATACACACACACACAGACAATCTAATTAAAATTAGCTACACTGGTTAATTACTATTACCTGTGGATCTAACAACACCCAGTTGGAGCTCATTTCCAGTTGACCTTTTATTCGACCAATCAAAACCTTACTTACAAAATCACGCGAGTGATTTGAAAACCCCCCAAAACATTCGGGATTATGCCGAGGGTATACGAAATGATCCGAAGTATGCCGGAAACTAATTTTAATATAACATTTTATATAAAATTCGTTTCAAGACAACCCCCCCCCCCCAAAAAAAAAAACACACAAAAAAACACAACAAAAACAACAACAACAAAACAACAAAAAACAAACACACACCTCCCCCCCCCCAAAAAAAACAAAAAACCAAAAAAAACGTGATGGTATAGCCATAAAATTTTTTATACTAGTATACAATCCAGAGTTTATTACTGCATTTTTTCACCTATTTTTTAATGTTGAAATAGACCAACAAGTTCGCCTATTTCATAAATAGTCTCGCCCGATATTTTTAGAATTTGTATGCTCCCGAATAACGCTATAAAAGGCGAAGTGTAATTGGTCCATACTTAAATTGTTATTTATAGATGAAATGTCACCTGGACATGGGATTCCACGCAATGCTATCAGACTACTGGTAGACCAGTAGAACTAATTTTAATCCGATTGACACACACACACACACACACACACACACACACACACACACACACACACACACACATACACATCACGGTGACACCTCAGTGGATCTATTTTCTGTTTGTTTCATTCCCCCAGCCAGTGCCACACACTATTTAAACCATTGTAAACAAACAAAAGTCGTCTTTGTTCTATTGTTTAACTGTAGATTTGTTACATCACAACAATGGATTAAGCCACTTACGATAGTGCTCGTGTTTTCTAGATGCATCTTATTTCAAAAGGAATGAACTGGGCTCATATAGAGAAGGAACCATATTTAGATTAATAAACGCAGAAAACAATAGAATGACGTCACATATACGCATTTTAAACATCTACTTCCACATAACATCGTCAAGCTTTCATAACTGAATATAGTTAAAAACGAGTATTTAATGTTTTCCCCTTATACGCGCTGCAACTAAAAGCAATTACATTAAAGTCTATTCTTATACTAGGCCATAGACATAAGCTTACTGCCCATCAATAATTAAATAACTAGTAGCTATTAAAATGGTATAAACGTTTACTTATGGCGACTATGCACAACTGTTTAGCTTTTATTATTACTATATATATATATTTATTATTATTATTATTACAACTGCTTTTTCTGTCATGACAGGCGAGCGCTACAACAGCTAGTTCTGAATATCCACATTAAACTATTTGATTTGTATTTGATTTTTACAATAATATTGTTATTGAAATGTTAAAATGCTTTTATCATTTCCCATATTTTGTTGTTGTAAATAACCATGCAATATATATATATATATATATATACAAATACGCCAGTGGACTATAATCCTATATTTATGTCTAAAAGTATAATATAGCATTACTAACATTTATTATGTGACATCTAAGTTATACCATTCAGTTGTGTTCAAGTATTAACTACCCTGTGACGGGCTGTACAGCAGGGTCGTATACCTACGTTTTCGTTTTTTGCTGGGGTTTTTTTTTTGGGGGGGGGGGGGGGGGGTGGGGGGGGGGGGGGTTGGGGTGGGGTGTTGTGGTTTTAATTTTTTTTTACAACGGCATTTTTTTTCTCTAGCAGAAGAAGACGGTATTCCTCTAACAATATATACTTTTTAAAATCCATCTATTTATCGAATACATCCTAAACAGGTGCAGAATTAGGCAGTGTTCAGGGACTTCGACTAACTTAATTTTGGTCCAGTAGTTAATTTTGCCTTTCTATAAAGTGAGGAGTATTATTTATCAATGTAACCGAATTACATTACACTAATGTTACTCCCCCCCAACCCCCCCCCCCCCCCACACACACACACACTAAAATCCTAGATACACGCTTGCTAAAACAAGAATTCATCCATCGACACTTAGATATTGCTTCATATCAAGTAAAAAAGAAAGAAAAAATGTTTTATTTAACGACGCACTCAACACATTTTATTTACGGTTATATGGCGTCGGACATATGGTTAAGGACCACACAGAGTTTGAGAGGAAACCCGCTGTCGCCACTACATGGGCTACTCTTTCCGATTAGCAGCAAGGGATCTTTTATTTGCGCTTCCCACAGGCAGGATAGCACAAACCATGGCCTTTGTTGAACCAGTTATGGATCACTGGTCGGTGCAAGTGGTTTACACCTACCCATTGAGCCTTGCAGAGCACTCACTCAGGGTTTGGAGTCGTATCTGGATTAAAAATTCCATGCCTCGACTGGGATCCGAACCCAGTACCTACCAGCCTGTAGACCGATGGCCTAACCACGACGCCACCGAGGCCGGTCATATCAAGTAACTCAACCGACTATTTGCGTTTCATTCCTGTAGCAGACCCTATAATTTGAACCCGTGAAAATACTCTTTAAGTTTTGGGTAATCTACAAACCTGTAATATATCTGGATAAAGTTACAACAGAGTGAAATAAGAGTTTGTGACGCTGAAACCCTCTAAAAATAGACTTGAGCATGTCTCCATAACCATTACTTCTCTGAAGTACGTGGGCCATTCTCACAGAATGCGTCACTTTGTATAGTGGTACCTTTGTAAAAATAATGTTTTTAAAATATGATGTTTTATGGTCATGTCTTATCTCTGTGGTCAGGTGAATGTATTTCAAATTCATGTAGCGATCTTTACATAGGATTTTATTATTTTTATAAACTTTTTTTCTGGAACAGGGACATATTGGTCAACACCGTAACAGATGGTGGGTCATCAAATTAAAAAAAAAAATTGGTGAATAATCCAAGACATTGAACCAAAATTGTATAAAACACTTTCTTTGAGTTAGAGAATGCAGCTTATAGGTAGCAGGTACAAGTGAAGTTGTGTTGAGGTTTTATACCGCCTTTCTTGACATAGTCTCTGATTTGTGCTGACTGGTGTTGTCTTAGGGAATATTTTGTTTTATATTGTCTCCTTGAATAATTCCAATGGACCAAACTATGCGTTCATATAGTTCCTATAGTGCATATAGTTCATATAGTACATATTCTTACTAACCTGAATTTTCTGATAACTGCGCTTCAGTGGGATAGTAATTCGTTATAAAAAGGGGGTGTCACGGTGTTGACAAACAATTACGGTGTTGACATCATTTACAATTACGATGAATAAATATTAAAATGTTTTATATATGATGGACAATTATTAATTAATCTTTCTGAATGACTATAAACCAGTGAAATAGCAGAACAATATTTAAGCTGTATCTTCAGGAAGAACCAAAAAGCTTCCAGTTCCTATAAAATTCAGAAGTTGGATATATTTAATTACACGTTCATCTAATTAAAACGGTAAATGCATTAAAACGGCAAAGGCATTGAGATACGAAATGAATGTTTGTTTAACGATACCTCTGCACATTTAAAAGTTATTTCGTATCTTATTAAAGTTGCTTCACATCTAACATATGGTTATTTAGGTATCTTATCAACTCCGCAATGGCTGTATGTTACGGTATTGACATACTTTGTTTTTATTCAATAAAAAAATCGAAATATTTTATACGTGATGAACATTTACTGATTGATAGTTTTGAGTAGTTCATTAAAGAGCAAAATAGCATGGAAATATTTCATTTGTTTCAACATGGAACACCGACAAAGCTTCCAGTTGCCACGAAAATAGAATGTTGGCCCCAACTGCATGTTCGCAAATGGCTAAAACAATAGGCGTGCAAAGGAATATGTTTAGCGACACCTCAGTACATTTTAAAGATGTTTCATTGTGAACATGTGGTTATTTAGACACTTGATCAAAATCGTAACGTCATAATGTTTATCTTATTATTGTTGATTAGCTATGTAATAATGTTGAATTGCCAAGCTATCTTCGAAGCATTCATTTATAATGATCTCTGAATGAATCATATTCATTTAATACATCAGTATATTAATTATGCCCGTTACGGTGTTGACAGAAAAAAACATACGCAGTGACCCATCCCAGTTTTGCCTGATCATTTGTAGAAAACTGAAATTAACGGCTCTTTTCGCTAATATTATTTGAAAAGATTGTGGTTTCCTATACTTGGAAGGAATCATGTAACATGTCTTGGTTTATCGTTATACATCATAGGTTGTGTTTGCTGATCGGCATTACGGTGTTGAGGTGATATTTGCCAAATGAGTAACAGAGAAGGATAATCTTGTAAAATAAACCATAAGTGTAATTTCAGCTTGAGAATACGTTTTCTATCTTCAAGTCTTTATTAATCGACTGACTGTTATGAAATACTAAATGAAATCAGATTTAGGTTATTTTGATTTAGGTTCAGTCTCATGGCCTTGATTTGTAACATGGCAATTTTAGGTCTTTCACCCTATTAAATCAAGCTTTTATTCATAATTTCAGGTTCCTTTGTGCAATAAAACATGCAGTGAGTTTTTAATTAATATTTAATTATCTAAGTGATGTTTATAAATGGGTGTTCTATCTTTTATCAGTTTTAGGGGTGAGTAACGAAATAGGACACATTTCGGAAGAATGACTCATGTGTGCTTTTAGAATTATGAAAAATGCATTTCGTGGAATTACAAAAACAGGACGACCATAAACACTTTGGATGTTCGGACATGGATAATCTAAACAATAAACTATATAACTAATGTATATAGCTCTAATAGTGAAAAATACAGTTTTTAAAAACTAGGGTCTCTCACTTTAACTCTGCGTTTGTTTGGTGGGGTTTTTTTTTTACTGCCGCCACCCCCCCTCCCATTTATTTTAGGCTAGGCACGACCAGGTGCTGTACATTTTCACTGTATAGATTTTGTAATCAATCAAGGCTTTCTATTAGAAACCCATAGATTTTGCGTCATACAAAGATTCGATTTTGCATATGCTTGACCTATCATATTCTAGTATCCCTTTTTGTGAGATATATGCATTGATTTTTTTTTAATCAAATGCAGCAAGTACTAGTATGTCAAATATATACGTACCTTTGACTGTTATAGAGACATAGCGGGTGGGGTTTATTCTGTGAAAATATCACAACCTACTGTGTGGGGAACCCTTCACACTTCAGATGTCACGTACATAAATGCACGCAATTTACCAGTGGGCTACGTCTCGCCCACTCTAACGTGATAAGGAGTCGTCAAACAAATACTGTTCCAGTGGGTTATATCTAGCCTATAATATATACTGTTCCAGTGGGTTATATCTAGCCTATAACAAATACTGTTCCAGTGGGTTATATCTAGCCTATAATATATACTGTTCCAGTGGGTTATATCTAGCCTATAATAAATACTGTTCCAGTGGGTTATATCTAGCCTATAATATATACTGTTCCAGTGGGTTATATCTAGCCTATAACAAATACTGTTCCAGTGGGTTATATCTAGCCTATAATATATACTGTTCCAGTGGGTTATATCTAGCCTATAATATATACTGTTCCAGTGGGTTATATCTAGCCTATAATATATACTGTTCCATGGGGTTATATCTAGCCTATAACATATACTGTTCCAGTGGGTTATATCTAGCCTATAACAAATACTGTTCCAGTGGGTTATATCTAGCCTATAACATATACTGTTCCAGTGGGTTATATCTAGCCTATAACAAATACTGTTCCAGTGGGTTATATCTAGCCTATAACATATACTGTTCCAGTGGGTTATATCTAGCCTATAAAAAATACTGTTCCAGTGGGTTCTATCTAGCCTATAACAAATACTGTTCCAGTGGGTTATATCTAGCCTATAACAAATACTGTTCCAGTGGGTTATATCTGGCCTATAAAAAATACTGTTCCAGTGGGTTCTATCTAGCCTATAACAAATACTGTTCCAGTGGGTTATATCTAGCCTATAACAAATACTGTTCCAGTGGGTTATATCTGGCCTATAATATATAGTAAAAAAAAGTAGGATATCGTAATACAAACCTACATGTATCTCCAGCTATACAAGGAAGGCACTTTTAACTTTAACCTCCATTCCCAACCACCAACCCCCCCCCCACCCCAACCCCCCAAAAAACAACAACATCAACAAATAAACAAACCACCAAAATACCCCCCCCCCCCCCCCCCCCCCCACACACACACACAAAACTAGGACTCATAAGTTCGTTCCTTTACTACTGTTCTTGAAATTAACATTTATTGTACACTGCCTGGTTGTTTGAGTGTGTATGGGGTTTTAAATATTCATTTTTCATTTTATTTTTGGTTGTTTTTAATCCTAGCACACCTCAAACGTCATATTTACAGATATCTAATATGTAAATATCTACTTACGCTCACAGACCGGAGGCGTTCCATTGACGAGATGTACAAACCAGGCGCCGCCCTCAATGCAGACTCTGAGACCAGCGTTACCGCCGACCATCTTGTAACCCTCATCACACGAAAACGTAACCTTGTCGCCGTAAGCTGGCGAGATTGGAAACGGCGTAGCATGGAGGACTGTGGGCAACGTCTGACAAACAAGGTCTAATGAAGACAGACGGAGAGAAATGAAAATGAAATGGTTATTATTATTATTATTATTATTATTATTATTATTATTTAACGACGCACTCAACATATTTCATTTACGATTATATGGCGTCAGACATATGGTTAAGGACCACACAGATATAGAGAGGAAACCCGCTGTCGCCACTTCATGGGCTACTCTTTTTGATTAGCAGCAAGGGATCCTTTTTATGCACCATCCCACAGGCAGGATAATACATACCACGGCCTTTTTTTAATACCAGTTGTGGAGCACCAATGAGGCCACCGACGGGGATCGATCCTAAACCGACCGCGCATCAAGCGAGCGGTTTACCACTGGGCTACGTCCCGCCCCATGACAGAGACAGAGAGAGAGAGAGAGAGAGAGAGAGAGAGAGAGAGAGAGAGAGAGAGAGAGAGAGAGAGAGAGAGAGAGGAATTAAGGTGTCTTTTAAAGTCTCGCATCAGTTATAAAACATACCACATCACTACAACACTAATATTTGTCTGCTAAAGTCTCACATCGGTTATAATACATACCACGTCACTACAACACTAATATTTGTCTGCTAAAGTCTCACATCGGTTATAATACATACCACGTCACTACAACACTAATATTTGTCTGGTAAAGTCTCACATCAGTTATAAAACATACCACATCACTACAACACTAATATTTGTTTGTTAAAGTCTCGCATCAGTTATAAACATACCACATCACTACAACACTAATATTTGTCTGCTAAAGTCTCACATCGGTTATAATACATACCACGTCACTACAACACTAATATTTGTCTGGTAAAGTCTCACATCAGTTATAAAACATACCACATCACTACAACACTAATATTTGTCTGCTAAAGTCTCACATCGGTTATAATACATACCACGTCACTACAACACTAATATTTGTCTGCTAAAGTCTCACATCGGTTATAATACATACCACGTCACTACAACACTAATATTTGTCTGCTAAAGTCTCACATCAGTTATAAAACATACCACATCACTACAACACTAATATTTGTTTGTTAAAGTCTCGCATCAGTTATAAAATAAAGTCTCAACATAATATTTGTAAAGTCTCGCATCAGTTATAAAACATACCACATCACTACAACACTAATATTTGTCTTTTAAAGTCTCGCATCAGTTATAAAACATACCACATCACTACAACACTAATATTTGTCTGCTAAAGTCTCACATCAGTTATAATAATAACACTACAACACTAATATTTGTCTGGTAAAGTCTCACATCAGTTACAACACTATCATATAATATTTGTCTGCTAAAGTCTCACATCGGTTATATACCACGTCACTACAACACTAACATACCACGTCACTACTACAACACTAATATTTGTCTGGTAAAGTCTCACATCGGTTATAATACATACCACGTCACTACAACACTAATATTTGTCTGTTAAAGTCTCACATCAGTTATAAAACATACCACATCACTACAACACTAATATTTATCTGTTAAAGTCTCACATCAGTTATAAAACATACCACATCACTACAACAATAAACTCTAAAACAATATCGAGCTCTTCCATACAGAGTTACGAGAGATTATACATTAAGTCAATCCACAGAGATAACATATATCTTACACATTCCTTGGTGTGAAAACGTGCGTTATTTATATCACATTACGTTAATCCATATAACCGGCCTCGGTGGTGTAGTGGTTGAGCGACCGGACTTAATGCCGGTAGGTACTAGGTTCGCATTCTGGTACCGGCTTTCACCCAGAGCGAGTTTAACAACTCTATTGGTAGGTGTAAGACCACTTCACCAACTTCTCTCCTATTAACCAATAACAAATCAACCACTAACCCACTGTCTTGGACAGACAGCCCAGATAGCTGAGGTGTGGGCCCAGGACAGCGCGCTTCAATCTTAAAGGGACAGTCCTGAGTTTGCTGCATTGTAAGATGTTTCCGATTAATAAAACATTTCTACGATTAAACTTACATATTAAATATATTTTCTTGTTTAGAATACCAGTGTTTGTATATTCAGTGTGTTTCTGGTCGTCTTAATATTTGTAATAAGCCCAAACTGGAGTTTGTCTTCAAATAATTTCGTACGTACGAAAAAAACATATTTTTAGGAAATAAAATGAAATTTAACCTAGTACAAATATTAGAACGATCAGAAACACGTTTAATATACAGCCACTATTATTTTATGCAGAAAACTATATTTGATGTGTAATTACAATCGTTAAAAAGTCTCTGTTAGTCGATAACATCTTAAACATTGCAGTAAACTCAGGAATGTCCCTTTAATTGGATATAAGCACAAAAATGTGTATAAGCAACAACAACAACAACATACTCCACATAGATATGTGCTATCAATTTAAAGAATTACGATTGGCTGCTTCTAGGTGATGACCTGATTGCTATAATTACTGTACGACCCAATGAAATAAGCACGGACGAAATTGATTGACGAATAAGTTAAAATGTATGTAAAGAATAGAATGCAGTCGAACACCTTTGTGTTGATACTGCGGGGGACCACATAAAAGTATCGGGTTTTAAACAATGGCCGGTTCTTGTGCCCAGGACAGGCGTGCTCTACAACAGCTTGCTCTGAATGTGCACGTTAACCATTTTGGCATTGGCATTGGCAACAATGTACAAACAAAAATATCAAATTTAATACAATATATGAATATGGTTTTATCGAATCATACATTAAAAAAATATATATATACCCAACGAAAATTGTTATGTAATGAAGAATAAATTAAGGATTGAATCAATCAACCAATCAATTGTACAGCTTTGCACGTGCTGAACAAAGTTAATATATATATATATATATATATATATATATATATATATATATATATATATATATATTTAATTTCTACAAATTGTGGTTTTAAAATCACTGCGGATATTAGTACAATCGGATCTTTATTGGAACAAACATGAATTCAGAAGAAAGTTTTAATAGCAAAATACAATTACACCAATTTTTATTATCATCAAAGCTGCAGAGTTTAATTCTGTCATCGTCAGCGCTGGTCATTGACGGCAGGTGATGATCGGACGGACGCCTCATTATTTTATTTCCGAAACATATTCAGATACAGGGGGCGGGATTCAGCTCAGTCGGTCGAGAGCTCGCTTGAAGTGCTTGTATCACAGAATCGAACCACCTCGTTGGATCTATTCAACTGATTGGATTTTTCTTTCTCGATGCAACCAGTGCACCACAACTGGTCAAAGGCCGTCGTATGTGCTTTCGTGTGTGGGGGAAAATGCATATAAAAGAACCCTTGCTGCACTAAGAAAATGTAGCGGGTTTCCTCTGATGACTGTTTTATAATTACCAACAAGTGTTTGATATCCAATAGCCGATGATTAATTAATCAATGTGCTCTAGTGGTGTTGTTAAACAAAAACAAAATTCCAACTTTATTCGAATACAAAGGGGCTACGGACAGCTAACAACTCTTTGGCAATATTGTTGTCTGCCATGGGAGCTTAGGTGTTAGGCTTTCATCGCCACATGCATATTCCACTGAAATGACGCCATCTGTTACTGGGTGTGACAATATAACATAGTCGTCAGGATTACGTTCATACTTCGAATCTCTTGAAATGGCTCCTCTAAATAAAGCCAGCATAGCGGGGATATCATGGCCAACTTTGTTAATTAACAACTAAAAAACAAAATGTATCAAAACAAAATATCGGCCTCGGTGGCGCAGTTGTAAAGCCATCGGACTACAGGCTGGTAGGTACAGGGTTCGCAGCCCGGTACCGGCTCCAACCCAGAGGGACCCAAAATTATATAGACACAAACGTAATATCGATTAAATTGTATTGACTCAACCGAGACAAAAGCTTGATATTTAATACACGTTTTGGCCAAGATTGGCCAGTCATATCGACACAAACAATATATCGACTCAAGCAAGATCGCCATAACAGTGTTCGACTATGCTAAATGTTTTCCTTCGTTAGATACATTTTGAATCAACTCTTTTTAAAATAATCGGTACATTATAACGGTCACTCACATAGCATTATCTATATACATAATGAATTAAATACAATCTGCTCTAGGGGCCACCCGTATTAAGCAGCCACCTGTGTAAAGAGGCCACATTTTTATTCTCCCAAATCATTGAATATAAACTGAACTATATTAAGCAACCACCTATCTTAAAATATATTTTTTTTAAAAGTGACAGACCCTAGTTTCAACCCGTGAAAATTAACATTAAGTTGATTTAATCTACAAACCTGTAACACATTTGGATAAAGATACAATTGAGTAAAGCAAGAGTCTGTGACTTTGAAATGGTGAAATACCCTCTAAAAATAGACTGAAACTCGACTCCATAATTGTTACTTCTCAGACGCACGTGCGTTTTTAAAAATATGAAATGCATTTTTGTGATATCAAAGACACCAGAATGACCAAAAACACTTCGAATGTGTGGAAATGGATAATCTAAACAATAAAATCTAAGTAAAGTATGATTTCAGTTATCAAAAACGGTTCTAATAGTAAAACAATATGTTTAAAAACTAGAGTATGTCCCTTTAATACTTCCTTTAGTGGCTGCTTAACACAGGTTAAACCGTGTTTCAAAAGTACAAACTTGCTCTGCGGTCGCAGGTCGTGGGACACAAGGAACCGACGGAAGGGCAGGACTGGGCTGAAGCAAAACACAGGCAGTCGTTGTCGAGGTTTGCGGCTGAAACAAAACAACACGTAAAGTCTATTAGAACTTTGAAACTATTCCCTTACACTATGGCTGTCAGACAACAGCATATGGTGAGTTATTACGGCCGTCAGTCGACAGCATATGAGGAGTTTATTATGGCTGTCAGACGACAGCATATGGTGAGTTATTATGGCCGTCAGACGACAGAATATGGTGAGTTATTATGGCCGTCAGTCGACAGCATATGGTGAGTTATTATGGCCGTCAGTCAACAGCATATGAGGAGTTATTATGGCCGTCAGACGACAGCATATGAGGAGTTTATTACGGCCGTCAGACGCCAGCATATGAGGAATTACTATGGCCGTCAGACGACAGCATATGAGGAATTATTATGACCATCAGACGACAGCATATGAGGAGTTACTATGACCATCAGACGACAGCATATGAGGAGTTATTATAGCCGTCAGACGACAGCATATGAGGAGTTTATTATGGCCGTCAGACGACAGCATATGAGGAGTTACTATGGTCGTCAGACGACAGCATATGAGGAGTTATTATGGCCATCAGTCGACAGCATATGAGGAGTTACTATGGTCGTCAGACAACAGCATATGGTGAGTTATTATGGCCGTCAGACGACAGCATATGGTGAGTTATCATGGCCGTCAGACGACAGCATATGGGGAGTTATTGTACAATGGGTATTTACAGTGACAAGATGACAAGAGGAGTTCTTCGTAGAATAATATATACTCTTTAAAAAAGTAGGGGAACTCTAATAAGAATTTACAATTGCCAAAATTGTAAGCTATATTAGTTGTGGGGAATGGTTATATGATAATAGTGAATTAATTACAAACATTACAACCGGTAGTTCAGTATTACAATAGGTTTTATGACCACCAAAGATCTTGAAGGACGATTGAGATCAGAAGTGAAATTTGAAAGTTGACGTTTTTTATCAGTAAATCGCAAATTCAAACAATAAAAATGACTAAAAAATGACTAACAATTGTATGATCAACAGAATAAAAGCCCCCCCCCCCCCCCCCCCCCCCCCCCTCCGAAAAATAAAAATACGTACGTGCTATTTTTAATCTAGCCGGAGAATTCAGACTGACGGTTTGACTCGATTTTTAAAATCTCATTTCTCCCTAGTTTATTTTTAGGTTAGTTACTGTCCTGGGAAGTGTGATCAGTCTGACTCTTAAGAAAATCGAAAAGATTTTCGGTAAGAGGCCATAGCCAGTTAAATGAAGGAAGGAAGGAAATGTTTTATTTAACGACGCACTCAACACATTTTATTTACGGTCATATGGCATCCGACATATGGTTAAGGACCACACAGATATTGAGA
>NC_054704.1:45392515-45425015 GCF_016097555.1 Gigantopelta aegis
ACACGCTCTCCCCGATTTTTAGTTAAGCTATCAGACTTAAAGCTTGTACCCAGAGCGAGTTTAAAGGCTCAATGGGGAGGTGTAGAAACTAACCATTAGCCATCGTCATGGATGCAAGCAAGAAAGTGAACTAAAATTAATTAAAATTGCTAGTCTCATTCATTTCAACTTATTTTCGTGCTTATAATATCCAATTAAGGTTCAAGCACGCTGTCCTGGGCACACACCTCAACTATCTTGGCTGTCTGTCTAGGACAGTGGGTTAGTTGTTAGTTGGTTAGTGATTAGTGGGAGAGAGAAGGGTGTAGTGACCTTATACCTACCCATTGAGCCCTTAAAGGGGCATTCCTGAGTTTGCTGCATTATAAGATGTTTCCGACTAATAAAATATTTCTACGATTAACCTTACATATTAAATATAGTTTCTTGTTTAGAATATCAGTGTCTGTATATTCAATGTGTTTCTGGTCGTTTTAATATTTGTAAGAAGCCCAAACTGGATTTTGCCTTCAAATAGTTTCGTACGTACGAACAAATTTATTTTAGGAAATAAAATGAAATTTAGTCTTGTACAAATATTAAAACGATCACAAACACATTTAATATACAGCCACTAGTATATTATGCAGCAAAATATATTTGATATGTAATTACAATCGTTAAAAAGTCTCCGTTAGTCGATAACATCTTAAAAATGGCAGCAAACTCAAAAATGTCCTTTTAAGAACTCGCTCTTAGTTGGAGCCTATACCTACCGATGTTTCAACACATTTGTGTATTTTACTATTAGTGGGTGTAATTAACGGCCTTTGAGGAATATGTTATACAGTTCGTCGCCATTTGTAGTAGATTGGACAACCAAACAAAGAAACAATCGGCAGAGCTTTTTAAATTTTAAAAACGTTTATTAACCCCAGAAAAGAAATACGGTTATGCCAGGGTTGGGGCCCTGGTATCACTACCTTACATTAATGTTATAAAATAAACAATATACAAGAATACAAATGATATGCTATGACAGTAATACACTCACAAAAAGGAAAGCAGAAATAATAGAAGGAAGTAAAATAAACAAATAGATAATAATAATAACAATAATAATAATAATAATAATAATAATAATAATAATAATACAAAAAAATATATGAAAAAAAAGAGTGAATAAATGAAAAAAAAAGAAGATAAATAAATACATACATAAATAAATGAATAATCCCTAGAGTTGTCGGCTGATAAGGTTTATCAACAGTGACCTTTACATTCATATATGTATTGGGTTGGCCTTGCTTTAATATAGCACTATATTTTTTTTGGAAGATCGTACGTACTAACTGCATGTATCTATCTGGCCAATATATCCCACTTGTTCGTGAAATGGTCATTCTTTGCATAAATATACTTTTCAATATTTCTATTATATTTTATTATACTTATAATCGGCCGAGCTTGATAATGTCTAACAGCGTGATGTAATATGACCTAAAATGTAGAGTGTAGCTAATGTAAATAAAATCGAAATTTATCAAATAAACACTTATACATATACATACATATATATCTGCACACACATACACTCAAACACACACACACACACACACACACACAGAGAGAGAGAGAGAGAGAGAAGAGAGGGGAGAGAGAGAGAGAGAAGAGAGAGAGAGAGAGAGAGGAGAGAGAAGAGAGAGAGAGAGAGAGAGAGGAGCGAGAGAGAGAGAGAGAGGAAGAGAGGGGGAGGGGAGGGAGGGAGGGAGGGGGAGACAGACAGACAGACAGGGAGGGGAGAGAGAGAGAGAGAGAGAGAGAGAGAGAGAGAGAGAGAGAGAGAGAGAGAGAGAGAGGAGGGAGGAGAGGAGGGAGGGGGAGGGAAGGAGGGGGAGACAGACAGACAGACGGGGGAGAGAGAGAGAGAGAGAGAGAGAGAGAGAGAGAGAGAGAGAGAGAGAGAGAGAGAGAGAGAGAGAGAGAGAGAGAGAGAGAAACAGAGACAGATAGATAGATATATAGACAGACAGACAGACAGATAAATAAATATATAGATATACTCTGTACTCACCCGATTGTAATACAGCAAAATATATAAGAATAATTTCTAGTAAAATAATTTTAATAGTATTCATCATTTAGCCGTGCGACTCAAACCGTAGATTATCCTTTACATTAAAACCACAACTGACTTGCTTAAGGACATGATCGATGCGTGCGTATTTTGTTTTTTTCACTTTCCAATAACAACACGATTAGTCCAAATTGCAGCTAATTAACAAGAAACGAACGAATGTTTTGAACACTCCACCCATACAGGTAACGTACTTATAAATATCGACTGACGTATAACACGTTGGAAAAGATCAACACATTTAATTCTTGAACTGTGTAATCGGCTTTACACGCAAATAAAAATCAATTCTACATAATTATTGCCGTGTTCGTTAACGGAAGAACATAGCTAGCTGCAAGAAAACATTTTCTCTTTTAATTCAACGTTCAACAAAAGCGACTGATAATCATGGGATTAACTGGACCTGACATAAACGATGGCGTACGGAATAACATTTTACGAAGATAAGTAGTAATTAATAATTGATATTTAATTAAGATAGCTCGTGTTAAGATACGTGGCTTGAGGGGTAATTGGTATTTAAATCTTACGCATTTGGTTTTATATCACGGTTTTGCGCACATATTTCTTAGTGTAATGCAAATAGTTTCAACAAAAGATTTATTTTCATGCACATATGAATGCTTGAATTGTATTTTATTATTCACGCATTGTAACGTATATAATGCGCGCCGCATATAGCACCACTGTGAGTGTTAAGCTGAGATTCGTTTTGTCCGGTTGCGTTTGCAGCTCCGTTTGCGGTGCGGTGCGGTTTAATCAAGCCAGCTTGTTCCAGGTGAGAGTGATTCCATGCGGTCCGTTTGCGGCAGACATGTGCCTTGATCCCGCATAAAACTCACTTTGTTTAATTTTAGCATTACGCACGCCGAAGGCATGCCCGAACGGGGTGGGGGTGATGGATTCGGAGCCCCCCCCCCCCCCCCCCCCCCCACCCACGTGAACATTTTAGAACTCAGGACGCCTGTAGATGCATTCTGAGCCTTTTCTGAGGCATTTTATTTTGTATTTTGTTTTCGAATCAATTTTAAGAGGATATTTTATAGAACAATTACAGACAGCCGTGACATATTCCTGATTTTTTTTTTTTGCATTACGCAAATGCGTACTGTGCGTAATGGGCGCTACGCTACTATATATTCTGTTTAAATTCTAATCATATTTCATTTAATGTTAGTGATGATATTTAGAGAAAGCAAACCGATGACTGAATGTCCGAAACAGGATATATGACTAAAAGAAATAGAATGGTTGGACATTCGAGACTTTTTTGTAATTATCGACTGCTGTTGTTGCTGCTGCTGCTGCTCCCTCTCCTCCTCCTGCTACTACTACTACTTCTGTTGTTACTGGTCCGCTGCCACTATTACGGTTACTACTACTGCTGCTGCCGCCGCTTCTACTACTACTACTGCTGCTGCTGCAGTTCTCAGCAGCAGCAGCAGTAGTAGCGACAGAAGTAGTAGTGGCAGCAGCACCAACTGCAGCAGTAACAAACAGGTGACCAGTAACAGCAGCAGTTAAAGTAGCAGAAGTGGAAACAACAACGGTAACAGCAGCGGTAGTAGCAACAACAACGCTGGTAGTAGTAGTACTGGATCTGGTGCGATTTCTTCTGTCTTAATAAACACTTGTTTAATGATTTTTCGTTACACAAACTAATTGGAAACAGGACATATGTTTTGTTTCGCTAACCCTGCCTACCCTATTTTGTACCCATACCCTATTTTTTTCACCTATACCGTATACGTCTTTAGGAAATGAATGACCGTACGTTGCAGCTATTATAATTCACTTAGAAATTGAATTTTCATTTAGAAGTTGCCATTTGTTCATAGATGTATACACAAATTATTATATAAACCTATCTACCCTATTTTGTGAGCACGTTAGCGGTAACAAAGCATTTATTTTTAGTTCACCTGAGCACGAAGTGCTCATAGTGAGCTATTGTGATCAGTCAATGTCCGTTGTTCGTCATTGTGCGCTGTCGTCCGTCGTCGTCAACAATTGCTTCAAACGACATTTCCTCCTAAACTGCTGGGCCAGTTTGGATAAACCTTTACAGGAAATACATACCATTATGTCGAAACGCATGGTTTATTTCAGTTGGGCTGGGATGTAAAAAACCCAATTGATCACGTGACCTTTGGCCTCTGTAATTTGCATACCAGGAGAAATATTTTCTGGCAAGTGGGGAATTATGAAGCTACAATGTGTCGTCTACAATTACGCACTAACTTTTTTCCCTTATCCAGGCCACTTTTATTCAATGGACCACTAGTCTACCAGTGATATTTATTATTATGGCCACATTCGAAGAAGCGAGGTTATATAGCTTTGCGCATGTCGGTCGGTATGTCGCGTCGGTAGACAAGATGATTTCCAATCAATAACATGAGAATGGTTGCGCCTAGGATCCTCAAACTTGGTATGAAGGTTGGTCATGACCTGTAGAGGAACCCTATCGATTTTGAGGTCGCTTGGTCAAAGTCACAGTGACCGTGGGCAGTTAAACGGGTTCCGATCAATAACTTGAGAACGGTTGGACCTAGGATTCTCAAACTTGATATGAAGGTTGGTCATGACCTATATACCTATCAATTGTGATATTGTTATGTCAAAGGTCAAGGTCGCAGTGACATTGAGAAGTTAAGCGCTTTGTGATCAATAACTTACATGTAAGAACGGTTGGCTAAAGAATCTTCATTTACTCTTTATGCGGTACGACCATGCCTTTTCGCCGCATACAGCTATATCTTGGTGTGTGCTATATGCGTACGCATAACGCTCACAGTTGTGCTATATGCGACGCGCGCTATATGCGGCGTTTTATCGCATGTGTTATGTATCAAAGTTATTAAAACTTCTGTTTTATTTTTAAAATCGTTGACAAATATATTTGCTATAAAGGATTTGATGTAGGTTACATTCAATTTTTAATGATGATTTTACGTGATACGTAAGTTACACACAGTTTTTTTAATGATTTTTTGTGTGTCAATTACTATGTCCTGGGTCAGAAGGTGACAAAATCTGGACGACAACACCATTATTCATGATCGAAACCGTATCCCTACAGAGTTGAATGGGAATTTGGCAAAACAGTGATTGATTCCATGAATCTGTATCTAGTGCCTCGTCTATAGGACAGACATTGATCCTTTATTGAACAATTATACATCCTTCCTGAACCCCTCAAAGAGGACTGCCACGCCCAGCATCGCGGATTAATAAGTGACAAAAGTAAACCCGCATGCATGTGCTATTTTTATTAGATGGAGTACCGCCGTTTCATATGTTGGAGATGACTGAACCGTAACAACATGGTTCCGTTATCCCATGTTGAGTATTTAGTATCAGCATTTCACTTGCACGGGTCCCGCTTGACACCTTTACAAAATCGCCTGTATCCACCCCTCACATTAATTAAACAAACAAAGCTTATGGCTTGCAAAAACGCAAAATAATGATGGCAATGTTGAATATTTTAATTGCAATACGGATTTCTGTCAGAAAATTTCATTGTAATAACATAAAGACAACCCACATCTGAAACTGTCACGAGCGAGTAGAACATTATACCCAGTAAGTCACCAGATATGATCAAGAAACTAGTACTAGAACAGAACTGTATAAGAACACATTTTTGTCGTCAGCAGTTCGGGACTGGAATGTCCTTGATTTTAATATTTAGAAAGTTAAATTCTCTCAACAAACTTAAAAAGGCAATATGTCCACTTGAAAGAGTACCACATAAATACTTTCCAAAATCTTAATCACGCTCAAAGCAAATAATCCATTGTAAACTCCGTTTAGATTGCAGTGATCTAACTGCCCATAGATATACAAGACATATTTATGATAATCCTTATTGTAGTCGAGTCTTTTGAAGATACAGTTCATTTTCTGTGCTGTTGTCCTTTGTATGATCATATTCGCCAAACTATGTTGTTTTACTATGGCGGTTTTGATATTAAAGGGACCGTCCTGAGTTTGCTGCATTTTAAAGATGTTAACTACTAACAGACGTTTTAACGATTGTAATTACATCAGACATATTTTTCTGCATAAAATATTAGTGATTGTATATTAAACATGTTTCTGATCGTTCTAATATTTGTACTAGGCTAATTTTCATTTTATTTCCTAAAATATGTTTTTCGTACGTTCGAAATTATTTGAAGACAAAATCCAGTTTGGGCTTCTTACAAATATTAAAACTACATTCCCTGGAATATTTTTATTATTTAAGCATATAGAACAGAAAATCCAATTACGTTTGGTGCATATATGACACCGCACTCCGCATTGGTTTCACTACGATGGCTTATCCAGGTCAAAAACAAAGCCATGATTTTGAAAGTGGGACACTTTTGACAGGCTCGTACCGATCTCGGTTTTCATTGGCTTATCACAAGTATAGAATTCACCACCAAGAGATCACGTGAGATTTCGCAATTTTGGAACAAATTTAACTGTCTTGATTGAGAGGTCGTTTTATATCTCCAAAACATATTTATATCCACAGAGGTATGGTACACCGCCTTTCCAGGGGTCGGTGAGTGGGGGATTTGCCTTGAAATTTCGACAGTGGTCAGCAGCTGTTGGCATACGCGTTACATGTAAGGGGGTGTTACTAATTAAGTAACGCTCTAGGGGTAGAGGAAGAGGGTACCGTGTTCGATTTACGTAACATTTTTCAAGACTATATGTTATTTTTATTCATTACTTAGACCTAAAAAGGTGGGGGGTTTTAATGCGCGGTCAGTCTAGGATCGAACCCCATCGGCGGGTATACAAAAATGCCATGGTATGTGATATCCTGTCTGTGGGATTGTACATATAAACAATGCCTTGCTAAAAAAAAAAATGTAGCGGGTTTCCAAGGCGCGTGTGCAGGGATTTCAGCGGGGTTGGGGTTATAGACTGTGTTAAGCGAAATTTATATGGGGCCATGCTTCCCCCCAAAATACATTTCAATTTTTTTTAAGCTTGGGCAAGTAAGGGTTTCGACCTCCAATACCCTCCCCCTGCACCCGATTCTTCTCTAAGATTATATGTCAAAATTACCAAATGTTAGACATCCAACAGCAGATGGAAGGAAGGATAAGATATGTTTTATTTTATTTACGGTTGTATGGGGTCGGATGATTATTAAATCAATATGCTTTATCTTTGATGTCGTTAAACAACACACACACACACACACACACACACACACACAACTTTACCCTTTCCAAACGAAATAATATTTATTTGAATTTGTCTATTTTAACACGTAAAATTAAGAAGTGAAAACGGTCATTGTCTACTTTAGTATATTTTATATTAAAAATATATACATGATCAATGTGTTACTAGTTTACAAACTAAACTTTGAAAGTTCTACTAACACTTTATAAAATATCAATTCTGAAATAGGAAGGTACGACTGTCGATAATACGTTGTAAAGATCAAACCGTTTTAACTAAAGACTAGTACCGTATTCTCAACCGAACGTTCTTCGTACAGCGCAACATTTTTCTTTTAATTTTTTGAGACGAACCCTACAATTGGAAATCGGCAAACGCACGTGTTAGCTTAAACTGACAACAGGCTGTCGTTTGTGCTTTGCCGAGCTATGGCGGCACAGGCGACGAATCAAGCGTATACGTTTGACGATATCCGTTCATACCGAACACACACGACTTTTTAAAAAGTGCATTTGAGCTTGTATTTCACATTTGTACATGATGTTGTAATATGGTAACCAGAGAATGTAACTTTAAGACGATCAGAAACACATTGAATACACAGAAACTGATATTCTAAACAACAAAGAATATTTAATATGTAAGTTTAATCGTAGAAATATTTCATTAGTCGGAAACATCATACAATGCAGCAAACTCAGGAATGTTCCTTTAAAACAGTGCTATTTGGAAACAAGGATTATCCATCCGAATTGAACCTAACGATAGTACAAATCTGTACGCAAATATTTCATCATCTTATCAGAGCGATGTACTTGATACAATTATGCATATTCTACTATGCTATTCAAAATTCTAATTGTGTATAGTTTATATGTGTAACTCCTGTATAAATGTATATGAGCGCGGGTTCTTGGCTTGGTCCAAATATGTGCACTGTATGTTTAAACCCAACCCAGTATTTGTAGTTTGTGTGTGATGGCTGAAATGATATATTTGTAATGTTATGTTTTATGTCATTCATTGAAATTTATACAGTATATAACATCATCTCGTGGAGAGGCATTTATATAGGCTTACCGCCTGTTTGCCGATTCATTTCATTTATTTGAATACATATTTTTTAGAAAAAAAGAGGCAAATACTACTACTCTCGATGTAATGCAGTCTTTACAGGGACTATTTTGAATTTTCAGCCCTAGCAAGGTTTACGTCCCCCCCCCCACTCCTAAAAAATAAACACACATCCTGATTTTTCCTGTGTGTTTTTTTTTCTTTGTTTTTCTTCTTAAAAAACACAATCTTTCAAATTTCGTTTGGCCGTTTGGAGGAAATAATAAATTCGTTCGTACGAAATTATTTGAGACAAAAATCAATATTGAGATAATACAAAACATTACGATGTCCAGAAATGCATTGGTATTCTAAGCAAGAAATTGTAAATAAATTATAATCTGAATAATGTCCAAACAAATATTTTATTTGCCGATAAGGTTTGTAAATAACTACCAATTCAGGTTAAGGCTGTCCGAACATCCTCTAGATGGAAGGCCTGTAGCAGCCCAAAATATCCCAGTCGGTGACGCAGTGGTAAAGCCATCGGACATTAGGCTGGCAGGTACATGGTTCGCAGCCCGGTACCGGCTCCAACCCAGAGCGAGTTCGTAAGGGCTCAGTGGGTAGGTGTAAGGCCACTACACCCTCTTCTCTCTCACTAACCAACTAGCAACTAACCCACTGTCCTGCACGAAAATAAATTGAAATGAATGTTCGGCCCAAGATGTCCTAATTGGGACATTTTGGGCAGTTGGGACATTTTGGATAGCTACAAGGCCTTTTTAGAAATAAATCGGTCTAACCTGAGGGGACTCTAGGTTTCGTCTCCGTCCCCTTGTCTGTCTATCTGTCTGTTTGTCCGTCTGTCCCACATATAGTTTTCCGGACTTTTGTTTAATAATGCCTCAAGATATTAAGCTGAAAATTGTTTATAACTTTATCATGAACATGCACTGCTTACAGATCGGGTTTGTCTTTCATGGCGATTTACGCATTTTTCACAGTTATGGCCTTGAACGCAGGAGATATGAACAGTGTTGGATCGAAAGGTAAATCAGTGTGCTTTATTATTTCAGGTGTACTTAATACATTTTTCTGTGTATATATCACAAATAACTTTGTTTTTCTATTTCCTCTGTGCATTTGGTAAACAGTTACTTCCGCACAGTCTATACATTGTCATTAATAAATATTTTTTACAAACAACATTCATTTGTTATTTGTTTGTTTGTGTATCTTCTTCGTGTATTTGGAGTATAGTTACTGTCACACTTTCAGTGCATTCTTATTACTGTATAGGCATATAAAATAGTTTTGGTTAAAGCTGTTATCGCAGCATGATAAGAAATATCATAAATATTATGAAAAAAGAGTGTTTCTAAGTGTTTTTTGTTACTAAATCAAAATACACATGTTACATGGTAGATTACCAGACGTCGCAGTTGTCTGGTAGCGACACCGCAGTCTGGACACAGCAAGGCTACGTGTTGGTATTATTAATATCACACGTTTATAGGGGTGGGTGAGGGGTGGGGTGGGGTGACAAAGGAAAGCCTCTCCCTGCACATGTGTCCGATAGCTTATAACCACTACACAGCCGAGGCCGGTATGTCTACTCAAATGCAATATACCTAAGTAACATTACAGGCGCATGTGCAAAGTGTGTGTGTGTGTGGGGGGGGGGGGGGGGGGGGGCCGTCAAAATCCCTCCCTGCGCAAGCAAGTTTTCTTTTTTGTCAATATATATACCGGGGTAGCATGACTCGACCCCCGTATAAACTTTGATCGCCACACTCTAGACTCCACCCAGCTAATATATTTGCACACGCGCCTGCATTATTGGAACTATACTAATAAGTGGTGTTACCAATGACCAATTAGCAAGAACATGTGTTTTTAATTATAAATTTACTATCATGCTGTAGTTTATATGTGTGTGTGTGTGTGTGTGTGTGTGTGTGTGTGTGTGTGTGTGTGTGTGTGTGTGTGTCATCTAGCTCCGCCATGTTTATATACTCTTGAAAAAAAGTAGAGGAACCTGAAATATTAATGTTAATATCAACTATTAGACCGAACATTCGTTTTGACCACAGACATCCTAGTAAAGAACGTCCAGGTCTGTTTATCAACACACCGAAACACATTCCATAATTTGCACATGCATCACGCAGTTGCCCCGTACACGTGCGTGGGGTGTCATTCTCAATTTTGACAATTTCCAGGAAGGTCCATTAATCACTGTGGAACATTATTTCTGTCAATCATTTTCATTCTGTTGACCATATTGTTTTGTTTTTAGTAATTGTTATTGTTTGAATTTGCGATTTACTGATAAAACCCGTCAACTTTCAGTCCAATCGTCTTTCAAGGTCTTTGGTGGTCATAAAACCTACTGTAATACTGAACTACCGGTTGTAATGTTTGCCCAATTAATTCACTATTATCATATAACCATTCCCCACAGCTAATATACCTTACAATTTTGGCAATTGTAAATTCTTATTGGAGCTCCTCTACTTTTTTTGAAGAATATATATTGTATGGGCTAGAGAACACTCGATCTAGTTCTACGTAGAGCGTGTGCACTGTGTAAATATATATATATATATATATTAGAGCTATGAACCGCTTGAAACATTATGCATCGATTTATCTGTTTTGTAATAATGCCACCTGATAATCATCTAATGCTTGAGGACCATGACGTGTGTGAGTTACCGGAATCAATTCAGAACCCTGCCAACAAGCTGAGGTTAACACGTTATTAGCGGGCCTATCCCGATTTTTCAACCCTAGCAAGGCTTCCGTTTGTTTCCACCCACAGAATAAAGACATCCTGCTATTTACTGTTTTTATTTTTAAACACCATCTGACATTAACACAAGGTCTTCTCCAGCTAAACAAAATTGACTCTTTTTTTCTTTTCTTTTTAAATGACACATATTCGATTTGTTTTCTTTGGACAACTGACCCATCCCTATTACAATCCCGTTAGGAATGGTCAATATTCTATTGTTTAAAAAATAGTGGAAGGTGGCGTTGCCAAGGGGAATCAAGTGCGTGAGGAGAGAGCTGTTTTGGAGGTCGAAACTATCTCTGCTCAAAGCATATTTTCTTTTTTAAAAATATGTTTTCTTGGGAAGCATAATCGGAAAACCTCCAAATACTTTTGCTTGCCACTATCTAGACCTCTAATTTCCTTCACATGCCCTCGAGAAATATCTTTTTGGGGGCAGAGCCTAAAATACATTGTTTTTTGGTAATCCGACCCTAGCTTGAAAAAACAAAACAACGGCTGACGTTAATAGCTTTTCGATTTTATTTTATTTTTATTTCTAAAAATTAATATGCAGGTGAAACACATTACCATTGCTGTACATGTGTTAAGAATGAAAGAAAGAAAGAAATGTTTTTATTTAACGACGCACTCAACACATTTTATCTACGGTTATTTGGCGTCAGACATATGGTTAAGGACCACACAGATTTTGAGAGGAAACCCGCTGTCGCCACTACATGGACTACTCTTTCCGATTAGCAGCAAGGGATCTTTTATTTGAGCTTCCCACAGGCAGGATAGCACAAACCATGGCCTTTGTTGAACCAGCTTAAAACCTGGTTTTTGAGAATATGTAAGAAATAGAATAATACATTCGTATCCGTTAGCTACCATTTATCTCACAACTCGTTTAAAAACGTATCAAACTCGCTTTCGCTCGTTAGATACATTTTCAAACAACTCGTTGTGAGACAAATGGTATCTAACGGCCACTCATCTATTATTCTTTATTTAACCACATCTCAGCACATTTTTAACCTGGCAACCTAGGAACCATCGCACTTCAGGCTATTTCCCTACCACTCGCCCCACTCATAGGGGCAAATTCCACCTGTCCGTAACTCTAGTGTGCGTAAACGAATGCGTAATCCGCAAATCTTGGGCGTATTGGCTCCCATTTTTGGGGGGGGGGGGGGGGGGGGGGGGGGGGGGGGGGGGGGGGGGGGGGGTGGGGGGTGGAGGGGCAGGCTGGTTTTTGCCCGAATTAAACAAAAATGCCCAAATCTAGATAACAGCATTTATTCATATTAGCATTAAGACCAAACAGCTATATAGGTTAAAAACGAATCACTACGAATTGTTACATGGATTACAACTAAGTTTAAGGGTAGAATGATAGAAATACATGGTAAAAAGGTCTCAGGTTAGCACACTTTGCCGGAATATTTCTATCATTTTTGCCCGAATTCGAGGTTTTACCCCAGCATTAGGGGGGCAGTTGCCCACTGTCTTGTACGCTATGTCCACAATGCGTAATCCGTATGTACGTACTTCCTCTGCATATAGTCCAACCGTTTGTCCATGCCCACATCCATTAGGTTCCAGCATTCTGCATATAGGTTGAGTAGATTCCATTTATGCCACTCCGTACTTATTCAGTCTGGATTGTGTATACGTATACTCATACAGATTACGGACAATTTGAATTTGCACCTAAATCAGTCACTCGTATGTGGTTTACCACATCAATATCGTCTGATGAAGCCACTTCTTCAGACTAAAGAAGCATTATTAGTAGCTTATTTTTGCTTCTGATGATGAAATAAAAAGGAAATCTGAACAATTATTAAAAATATAATTTATTGATGTCTAAACAAACTGCGAATCACTGTAGTATTACCCAATCAACAAATAAAAGTTTTACAGAAAATACCGTACATTAACCATATGAAAAGAAGTACACGCCGTATTTTTACCGAGGACTATTTCGACATATATTTAGCCCAAATTTTAAGGCATATCATTATAATATGCCTCAAAATGCGGGTTAAATATACCGCATATTGGTTTTATCTGTGGTTAAATACCAGGGGCAATTACAGGTCATGGGGAGGAATATGCACCTGGAATATTGGTTCTAAATACGAGGGAAGTAAAAAGCTGGGTTGGTGGGGCTAAGCATCTTCCCCTAAACCCACCTCTATATGTATATGATGGGTCCACGGGAATAACATACAGATAGTCAATATTATAACTGTTGTGTATGTCAAGGTTACAATGACACACTACATTAAAAACCTATAATTACGGTAGGCCATTAAAAGTAGTTGATAAATTATGCTTTTTTAGGCATACATATTCCACGTTTGTAGAGTTGTAAACGTAAAAATATCACCTTACTAAAAATGTGCAATCACAGGTTATTGCCCGGGAACCCTTCATGTTGTTTTGAGGACACATCCAAAGAAATTCGGGCTACTTGCACCCATAGAAAACTGCTGCTCTTGTATTTTAACAATTGGATTAAAACCAATCTGAACAGTTTTTAAAATGTCATTTATTGATGCCTAAACAAGGCGTTTGTTTTAGTGTGAAAATACAAAACAAGCTTTATTCTATTAACCGATTAAACGATATACAAATATATATACATATACAATCATATACATATTAATATATATCGACCATGAACAACACTAATTGAAACAGGTGACGTACCGGAGTTAGCCTACAAATAAAATATGTCCTTTTAACACCACTCAAAGCTGCCCTTGTCTGGTAAAATGAAACAAATACAATGAACGATAAAAAGAACACATGCCGTACACAGGTCGTTTCTATTTCTGGAGAATATAAAACAGATATTAATTACCCAAAACATGAACAGAACCTTCAGGTACCTAAACTGTTCACATTTTGGGTAAAACATTCATTGGAGCGATCGATAGAGTTCACAATATGTTCTTTCGCAGTTTACATGAACTATGGAAACGTTTTTATCTCGTACAGAAGTTATTCTCTTCTACAATAAAAAAGTTCCTGTACTACTGAAATACCAATTCCAGAATAAAGTTTGAAATTATTTAATATCAAGTGTAGCAGCCACACGACAGACCAATGTTAACATAAGGCACGTCTTCTTCTAAATACACCTCTCTCGGATCGACCTGAAAAAACATAATTTAAAAACCAGTCTGAATTTGTATTAGCACGAAAGTAATTCAAAGACACTCAACGCCTATAGCTTTAAAAATATTCGCTATTAGCTCAGAGTAACGTCTACAATAAGAATTTTCAAATGTAAAAAAATATATTGTTAGAAACTGTTCCACGCTTTGTACAGCAGTTGTAGAGGCAATGACAACACTGAACATTTGTACAATTTAGGATTATTTTAGTGTCTGTGATTCTTTTGTTTGCTGCTTGTTATTTTTGTTTTGTGTTTGATTTTTTGTTTTGTTTCTTTAACATAAATAGTTGACTGAAAAAAAACAGACACTGACAGTACCATCAGTACATCCTCAAATTAAGTCGAATAAATTGGGGAATTGAACACAACAAAAACCTGAATCGAAAACATACCATGGACAAAGATGGCCGCATCTATTTCCGGCCAAGCGTTATTTGGTAAAGAAGTGTCAAACATTCACAGAATTATACAAGAGATCAACGGAAACATTTTCTTTTTGGAAATACCTGCTATATCCGCTAGTTTTAGAGTCAAGGGGGCTTGCCTTCATTTTAAATGCATAAACGGAAGTCGGTTTTTCCGTACTTTGTATAATCGTATCCGATGCGTAACGTGATAATCGTTCACGGTATACGTGTTAGTCATGCTAATGATTTTAGTATGTTATATTGTGCAAGTACGGAACGTATACTCTACAACCGGATCCAAATACTTTGATGGTCAAGCCTACAGGCAATTACGTTATTGATGGTTGTTCTCGATTGAGAGTACAGTCCAGGCAAGACGTAGGAAATGAGTCGGAAATGATCTAAAACTAGGCATGCTTTAAATATCCAAAGGCTATTTCAAAGGACATCGAGTGCAATCATATCCATGACGAGTACTATAAATAACTATATACACGCATACACAATAACAATTACCGCACCGGCCTTAGTGGTGTAGTGGTTAAGCCATTGAACTTCAAAGGCTGGTAGGTACAGAGTTCGCATCCCGGTACCAGCTCCCACCCACATTAAGTTTCATTGACAGAACTGTTTGTTTGTATGACATGATTTATTACCTTGCATTGGGTGAGTGTGTTCTACGCCGGTGGGTTAGGACACAGGTAACTACACTGCGGACACATGGAACACATGGTCACCTTGCGTCGTCGATACAGCACCGACTTTTCATTGTCTGCAACACACACAAATTAAAACACACATATAAACAAACATATTATTTTAATTAATTCTGAGTATTAACATATATAATCGGGGTACACAATGATGGTCATTTCAAATGTACCATTTTCGTATAGATGAAAAAAGACCCTAGATTCATGTCTACGTTTGTGATCACTTTAAGTGATTATGATTGTTGTAGATCTGTTGTCTTTATTTTACAGTTTGGGGCGCAGATTCTATTCCAAAATATTACAAAAACCAAACTCAAAAGAATTAACGCATAGCATTTTCTGTTAAGAACTGTTTTAAAATTGATCACCTAAGCAATTATTGAATGCTGGGTCTGTATCGTCATCACAATTTTTCCTGTGTACACATATTGTTGTTTAAATCCACTTTTATTTTTGGTGTAGTAGGTATATGAAGGTTTGGCTCCCTACACCTGCCTGATAAATACTGGTACAAATCCAACCTTCCCTAGATCGACCACTGATGGAACATACCTGGTTCGTAGTAGTCGTACAGTCTGACAGTGGACGGCTGGCTAGCGATCACGACGTCAGACATCTGCATCAGAACCTTCACACACATCTGTTTGTTGGTTATCTGCAACAGCAACAAACAACAGCATTTAAGCATTTTTAAATCTACCCATTCTGCTGTCATTATGAATGCAGTAACTCAAACTTCAGTTTTAATGAGGATGACCAGAAACACAATTTACAACACTGATATTCTCAAGACGATAATGTATTCAATATTTAATTTTAGTCGTCTAAAGGCCAAGAGGGTAAGGCTGTAAGAAACATCTTAGAATGTCGGCAAATAATAGGCTAAGAGTGTAAGAAACATCTTAGAATGTCAGCAAATAAAAGGTTATGAGTGTAAGAAACATCTTAGAATGTCATCAAATAAAAGGCTAAGAGTGTAAGAAACATCTTAGAATGTCATCAAATAAAAGGTTAAGAGTGTAAGAAACATCTTAGAATGTCGGCAAATAAAAGGTTAAGAGTGTAAGAAACATCTTAGAATGTTGACAAATAAAAGGCTAAGTGTGTAAGAAACATCTTAGAATGTTGACAAATAAAAGGCTAAGTGTGTAAGAAACATCTTAGAATGTTGACAAATAAAAGACTAAGAGTGTAAGAAACATCTTATAATGTCGGCAAATTAAAAACTAAGAATGTAAAATCTTAGAACGTCAGTAAACTCAGGAGATTATCTTTAATGTCATTACAGCACATTTGTTATACACTGAGTGTGTACTAATACAAAGTCCAGTTAATGTCCCAATTTTAAACATTGATTTAAGAGGTTAAGGTCACAGACTGTCAAATATCATGCGCATCAGTGCTGTTTGTTCGAATCCTGCCGTGAATATACATTTTGTGTATTTATTATATTTAACATAATGTATACACTACAACATTGATGCGAGTATACGAATCACCTGTACAATCATCACGCCTTTTAAAACCCATTAATTCTTACTTTAGATACATTATGCTAACACGTGTTTTATTCATTTGGTTATTTGTTTTAAAGAAGTAGTTTTAAATTCTTACAGTTAATAACAATTAATATACTAAAACAGATAAAAATGTATAAGTTGTCTTTGATTGTCATCCTAAAATAAAGTACGGCCTATGTAACAATTTATTAATTTTGCGTGTAGTGGCCAACATTGTTACGGATCAGGTAAACAGAAAACCTTTTGAAGTTAACTCGGATATCAAATATTTATTCATTTGAGTGCACATCGTCAATCGTCAGTTAAACCTACATCAAACAAAACCGAAGGATCAAGGGTTGGCTAACAAGCCCCCCCCCCCAACCCCCAACCCTCAACCCCCCCCCCCCCCCCCAAAAAAAAAACAAAAAAAAAACCCACATCTGATTTACCTCTTCAAAATAAAGTATCAGTTTTCTCCCATCGCGCTCAGTTCGACTGATCTTCACGGTCTGAGGGAAGGCCTTGAGGTCTGGTTCATATCCCGTCGGCATCTCTATCTCAAGCACCGCCATTCCGCTGTCTCCCACCATCAGGTGTTGAAAGCAGACGTGAAGTTCGAAATGTTTGTCGTGATTAGGCGGGGTGTTCACTTCAACCCTCAGGTCGAATTTTGGATCAACCACTTCAGTCTCCACGTGAAACTGCATGGCTATCTGTTCCAGTACAAGAAAAAGAAGTTATTTTTTGTAACAGATTGTAGGATTGCTTAAGAAAAATAGCTTTATTTAACACAAATGTAGTGCCTATGTTTAATGACATAAATGTAACTGCCGATTACTATCCTCAGAATGCAATACCAGAAACTACTATGAAATCTTTTATTTTCGTGGGCTTAAATGTTTGTGTTTTTGCTAAAATACACATTTTGTGGTGTACCTAAATTCGTGAAACGAAAAGGTAGTATCATAAATTTGTATTATATGTATACTTTTATTATATTTCCGCTGTGTCCTTAAATTCGTTGACTGCACTTATCCACAGATTACATAAAAATTAGACCACCAGGAACAAAAGAGATTTCACTGTACTTTTAATGACACAAATCATCAATAATATTTAATACATTCCTCGGAATGATCGGATACAATAATTACTACTCCATAAATGTGATTATATCACCATTTGTTTGTTTGTTTAGACTCTGTAGCAAACAGACCGTAAACAGATAACACAATTCAATCAATTCGATGATGTTTGTCGTTTGGCAATGGACAGTTGCTGAAAACAAATAATGTTTGACTGACAATACCACATTTTTTTTTTTTTTTTGGTTCCGCAACATTTAACACCCAGTTCTTGTATTGAATCCTCATGGGTTTCTTTGGTTTTACACATGTATTACTAGCCCTATATGATCCCTATATGATATATTATGATTACATTGCAGTTGAGGGTTCTGAATCCATATGGTCTGCCTCTTTACCACTGTAGGGGCGGGATTTAGTTCAGTCATTTGAGTGCCATTCAACTGATTTTTTTCTCGTTCCAACCAGTTCACCACAATTGGTCACATATTGTGGTATGTGCTTTTCTGTCTGTGGGAAAGTTCATATGAAAGATCCCTTGCTGCCTTAGTAAAAAATGTAGCGTGTTTCCTCTGATGACTACGTGTCACAATGATTTGCATCCAATAGCTGATGATTAATTAACCAAGGTGCTCTAGTGGTGTCGTTAAACAAAACAAACTTTAACTTGAACTTTATCACTGTATGATTCAGTTGCGTAGTATTTATTGTCATATACACTAAAATGATAAAATTTACATTTAATGTTATATATGCTTTTATTTCAAAATTTCCCTATTGTGGGTATTGTACAGTTACAATCTTACTGCAGATAAACACGAAACTCACAGTTTTATTAAATTTACCGTAAATCATTTTTTAACAGTATTTTAGTGTAACGTAAACCTGAAACTGAAACACGTGTATGATAAATATAATATATTTAAACAAGTTTCACCTATCTAGGACTTGCTGTTTGTAGGAAATGGAGCTAAACACAAAATGTTGATTAATTTTATTTATTCTTTTCACATTTTCTGTGATGAATATCCATAGGTGCAACTTTTTACAAAGTTTCATTGATGTAGACGTTATAGTTTGTAAGGAACGGATCTAAATGCGCTAATTTAACTTTGAGCAAAAAGCAAATGTATTTTAATTAAAATGTTCATTTACTTAATTTTTAATACTTTTCATTTGCATTGTGATGAACTATAACCCACGTTTTATTGACTTAGGACTTATAGTTTGTGAGAAACTGATGTCAATGCAAAACGTTAAGTTTAAATTTTAAGGCTAAAGTTGACGCAGTTGACGCCGCCGCCATCGGAAAAGCAATATCTATATCTCGCCTTTTTACTTCATAAAGGCGGATTACGGGATTTGGGTCAGTCGGTTGAGTACACACTTTAGGCACTTGCGTAGCAGGAGCAAACCACCTCGATGAACCCATTCAACAGATTTGTTTTCTCTCGTTCCAACCAGTGCAACACAACTGGACAAACGCTGTTTTATGTGCATTCCTGTCTGTGGGAAAGTGCATATAAAAGATCCCTTGCTGCATGAGGAAAAATGTAACGGGTTTCTTGTGATGATTATGTGTCAGAATTACCAAATGTTTGACATCCAATAGCCGGTGATTAATTAATCAATGTGCACTAGTGGTGTCGTTGAACAAAACAAACTTTAACTTTAACTTTTCGTAAAGGCAAAACAAAAATAAATTAAACTGTTATTGTTACTTACCTCAACAACTCCAACGCCTTGACCTTCACCCTTCGATATTTACTGTGAATGGGCTGTTAATATTGGCCTGGAAAACAAACACACCCACAAAGATTTGTAATAATAATCATACAAGCACTATCATGGAAAAATAATTCTATACTCGTTAATGGATGAACACAGTGTTGTTCTTGATGGGGTGGCCGTTGACATGGGAGGAAAGTGGTTAGGATGACATCTTGAAATATGCTTTTCTTTGTGATCAATCACACGTATACAAAATGACTTAACTTGCCATGTCATAGTTAAAAGTGCCATATTCAGCTTTTTGTTTCTTTTATTGATAATAAATAACTGCACGTTAATGTGTCACACAATTAATCTTTCTATAAATAACTGAGGGAGGCACCAATGCAAATTGTATTTTTTAAACATTTAATTTCCAAGGGAATATGGCCCGACCCCCACCCCTAAAACGTCGCTCACCATCATCTGGACCACCTACTCCATTTCCTGCGAACACTCCTGTCAGAAATGTTGAAATTGAAATGAGCTTATACGTCACGTTGTATACGATTCCTGTCTTATCACATCGTAATAATTTCCATGAAGATATATATATATATATATATATATATATATATATATATACTACTCAAAAGAATTTAAGGGTCAAAAATTTATAACCAAATAAGTTTCAGAGTGTATTAGATTGATGATGTAAACTACACCAAAAATTTAATTTATTGTTCCATATTTACAAAAAAACACAAATAAACGTCACTGTATACAAGAAAGTCACATGACATGCTGTCAAAGTTGAAGGTTGTCAAACATGGATTTTACACATTATAACATTCGTTTAATAGTTTATGAATCCACCCCTGGCGCGAATACACTCGACACATCGTTGCCTCATGCTGTTGATCAGACGTCTGAAGAACTCTTGGGGAATGGCCTGCCACTCTGCCATAAGAAGTTGACCCAGATCATGAAGGTTGGCCGGAGGGGCATGGTTATCCCGAACTCTCCTGCCTAATTCGTCCCAGGCGTTCTCTATTGGGGCCAAGTCAGGCGAATATGCTGGCCAATCCATCCTGGCGATACCTTGTTGTCTGAGAAAGTCCGTTACCACCCTGGCGCGGTGGGGTCTGGCATTGTCATCCTGCAGAACTGCCCCGCCGCCAATCTGCTGAAGGCCTGGGAGAACCAACGGCCGGATAATCTCATTCAGATAGCGGATTCCATTCAGATTGCCATCCACCACATAGAGGGGGGTCCTGTGGTGGATAGAGATGTCGCCCCACACCATGACGCTGCCACCACCGAACCGGTGACGTTGTCTAACGTTAACGTCAGCGAAGCGTTCCCCAGGACGTCTGTAGACACGAACCCGACCGTCGTTGAACCGGAGACTAAACCTGGACTCATCAGTGAACATCACTCGACCCCACTGAACACGTTGCCACCGCAGATGAAGTGTGCACCAGTGACGTCTGGCCGTTCTGTGACGTGGTAGGAGTGGTGGTCGAACAGCCTGGCGACGGCAGCGTAGATTATTGACTCTCAGACGATTGCGTATGGTTTGATCAGACACTCGAGTTCCAGTCGCAGTCCGCAGATTGTCACGTAATCGGCGTGCAGTGGTTGTGCGTTGACGTAGAGCCATATTGGTGATGTAGCGGTCCTCTCTATTTATAGTGCTTCGGGGTCTTCCCGAACGTGGACGATTTCGAACAGAATTCATTGCTTGGTACCTTTGCCACAGTCGGCCAACGACACTCTGACTGACACCAAGTCTCAGAGCAACATTTCTTTGCGTATTGCCATCCTGAAGCCAAGCAATAGCCCTTCCTCGATCTTCGATAGTCAGTTGACGTCGTACCATTGTCGAATTGGAGTATGCACCGTACACGAACGCAAGCTCCAATTATACGGAAATTCAGCATTGGGAACATGGAATACACATGCAAAGCGTGCAAATGAAGCGCTTTGTGAAAAAGCAAGTTATGGGCACTTAGCAGACCTTTCGCTTTCGCCCTAATTTACGTGCAAATATAAGCATGTTTTCGCCATTAGAACTAGTCGACAGTGTCAATGACAGTGGATTTTAATTCATTTATGGGTTGCTTAGACCCACTTTCGTCAAAATGGAACAATACCATGCGTGACATTATGGTCTAGCTAATATAATTGACATTCAGAAAATAATGTCGAAAATATCGTCTGACCCTTAAATTCTTTTGAGTAGTATGTGTAAACATGTCATAATCATTTGGATTATCGAGTACTAGCCTAGTTACTGTGGCACTAAACCTTACAATTCGGTACCCACCATTGTTCTTTGTGTATTTTCATCTCTGGAAGGTAACTCATTCAGGATCCAAAGTGTGAACACTTGGCACCGTTGAGCATTTTGAAATAATCCAAGATGGCTACCAAAACATAGAACTGACCATATCTCGGATACCAAAAGGACTTTGTCAGATTTACAAAAAAAATCTTATTCATCAAATATTAGTGATCATCAAATATTGGTATTATATTTAATTTTAACAGTGCACACATATAACTATACCGTGTCACAAATCTATTTAGTAACATACCGGCAGGTCGTCTGAGTACAGCATGAGAGCTGTGTTCTTGTTCAGGTTGTACGTTCTCCTCCCTGTTGGATTCTGCACAGAAATCGTCATGTTGAGCTGGTCACGTGAGTACAGCGCCTGCGCAAACTGCGTGAGACCCTGTAGTGCCATGACGGTGTCCTGTGTTAAGTATAAATATATAAATGCTAAAATGGCCAAGTGTTTATTTTTTAAGAGCATTCAGATATAAAACAGCAGTACATGTATAATGATTGAGTGTTAAATTCATATTGATGTTCATGCTGATAAACATGATGTAAAGCAGATTTGTGATTTTGATAATTTAATTTCGACGTTTGTACCATGGAAGATTCGACCGTCAAGGTGTTTTAAAAAAACCTTTAAGTTCTTTTTTTTTAATAAAAAAAAGTACTATAGTCGTTTTTGTACTTGTTTGTAGCTAAAATATTAGGACAAAAATAGCAAGATGCTTTACTTGTGTTTTAAGCAAGCAAATTAAGCAATATATAAAGACCTACACCAATATGCTATTTCTTTCTTGTGCCAACTAAATACTGTATGTAGCAATTATAGGAGAACATGCAGCATTTGTTTTTGATTAATTAACCCGTGTCTGCGTTTAGATATCTATTTTACCTGCGTTGAGATGAATCCTCCCTTGTCATTTCGCTGGTTGCCGATCCAGCGGACAATTGGTATACCCGCAGTGGCATCCCGAATGTCGTACGTGAGTAGAGCATACGCCGTCATCTCGATGTTGAGGGCGTCGGTGTCGCGGTACCACCAGTAACGACGTCGTCCCGTGCGGGTCGGTTTCGTCTTAGCCCAGTACTTCACTCCATCTGTGTTCAAACACACATAGATGTGATGCTACTTTGATAAAGAAGATGATTTACGAGCTGTTACATATCAAACAAATCGTCAGAACCATTTCATGAATTAACTGTCCACCAGTGTCCTGTGATGAAGTTTGTTTGTTTTGTTTCACTACACCACTAGGGCACATTGATTTATTAATCATCGGCTATTGGATGTCAAACATATGGTAATTTTGACACAGTCATAGAAAGGAAACCCGCTACATATTTTTCCATTAGTAGCAAGGGATTTTTTATATGCACCATCCCACAGACATGATAGCACATATCACGGCCTTTGATATACCAGTCGTGGTGGACTAGCTAGAACGAGAAATAACCCAATGGGCTCACTGACGGACACTAAGCTCTGTGACGAATTCCAATTTCCAAAATAAAATGTAATGATATGTGTGTCATATCTAGCCTAAATTCTGGGAATTCAGGAGTCCTTGGATGTTATACATGTAATATGAATTGTAGTGGATCCGTAGACCACCATACAAGTCTTATAAATCTAACATCTGTTAAAGTAAATAGTGAAGGAGCCAGATAAAAAAGCACTTTACATAACAGATGCATCTTTTTATTATTGTTATGAGGGGTTATCCCCCCTGCTACCACCTCATTAGTTACAGCCGTAAAAATATATCAAACGTAACATGCATTCAAGAGATACAGTAAAGACACCAACAATTGTATGTGGCTCATAAATGTTCTTACCACTCTCTTTTGCTAAAGATTCCATCTTTGTCTTGGCAACAGGATATATTTTTGAATTGACTTGTTGTAAAGCATACGTCACGATTACAATATCATAAACGTCTGTCAGCGTGCTGAACTGTTGTTCCAAATATTGTGTAGCCTTCGTTGCAGATTCAGTGACCTGAAAACAAATTGATATATATAAATATATATATGATTGATTTACAGTCAGTCTGAAAGTGTTTTTTGTCATCAGCTTTTATATGTTTTCAATAGTTCAAAGCTTTCTCTGCCCTCTACTTCCCCTGCCCCCCCCCCCCCCCCCCCCCCCCGTGTAACATGTTTCTGTGTTTTTGGTAACACTATTGATAATACTATAGTGATTGTTCAAAATGGCAAGCATACACTATTCCAGTTTGCTCAACCAGACTTACAAGTCTATTAACACAAAAGCCCATCCCTTGCGATTAAGAAAAAATCCACGGCAAAAAACAAAAACATGCCTTGAAAAACTATTTTAATATAGTCAACGGCAAAAAAAAGTGGCGTGGAAAATGAAAATCTCCACGGCAAAATCCACGGCCTTGCCAATTACCGCGGTCAATTATAGGGGTTGAAAGCCAAACGATTTGTGTCTCTTAAACCATGCAGATACACAGACATAATCAGCGCAGATTACAGTTAATTGCAATAGAAAATATCAATTTAATTTTGCGCCAAGCTAACTCTTAGTGTCATTGTTGTGATAGTGATTCATGACAAATTTTGTTTACTGCTATCTACTGAACCTTTGTAGAAATGCAGTTTTGTTTTTACTATTTATCAAAAAACGTGGGTCATCAATAGTTATACCTTCTGCTTTGTGATATGTTTCTGCTCCACAGAGTTTGGTTTAATGTCAGTCAGCCAGGACCCCGCCTCATTGAGCGCTATCAGAACATAGGCTGTCAGAGCCTCCCCGGAACCAGAACCGCCCTGAAGAAAAAGAAAAAAGAAAAGACACATTTTATAGAATTAATAAATAGTATATTATTCTGAAACAAGACGTACACGTATACGATATGATCATCAAATAGTAGTGATAGCCCTTGCATCTGTAAAGGAAAGTCTTATAAAGGTATATCTTTTTAAAAATGCAACAAAACACAAAAGGATGACATTGACATAATTATAATCGCAAGGGGAGCTTACAGAGGCGAACAAATGCTGTTTTTATAAAAGTAAATCTAATATTATGGTGCTGTAATTTAAATGTACGGCATAATGACGCATTTGTATGGTAGAGTAGTGTAGATCTATTGTAAATAAGTTCTGAGTTACCTGGAAGTGCAATAGTGTGGCAAATATGTATGCGTGAATTGACACCAATATACGTTAATAGTATATCAATAAATTGGACATAAAAAAACCCCATCGGAACGTTGCTTCTGTTAACATGTTTTGGTATGGTAGCCTATCAGGCGGCTGCATGTTTATTGTGTTAGACCAAATGTCTTAAGTTCCTTCTTTTGACATCTAATACACTTTGTTCCCGTCCTTTAGCAACTGAGTCATCAATAAAGGAGTTAATAGTATTTTTTATTTTATACTGACCTGTAGTCGGGTGTTAAAGACCTTTCCTGGTTCTGGGAATGAGCCGTTCTTTGCCTGATGGTCAACCATGAACTTCAGACTTCTACCAATGACATTACTGTCTATAATAGTAGGGATCAGATCAACCGCCTGGACGAAGCATTTCGTTACAAACGCAGTCAGCCTGAAATTAACAGTTCCACGTTAATTTAGTTGATGACAATACCAAAACTCTAAATTAAAAATAAATCACCCTTTTCTTACTGTAACCCCCCCCCCCCCCCCCCCCCCCCCCCCCCCAACTACCGTTGGTGTAAAAATATCTATACTTTGTATAAACGTCATCATATAGAAAACAATAGTTCAAAGGCAATGGCGTAGCCAGCATGAGGCAGATGAGGCGCTTGCCTCGTCTGAAATTTCCCCAGATTTATTTTATTTTTCCATGACACTGAAATTTATTTTACAGGTCTGGGTTTGCCTCGGTGTTTTTTCCTCTCTGACTATGCCCCAGAAAGGTGCTAATCGTCATGAGTGCATAATGTGATAGTGTATAAAAAATACATTATTTTTTATCCTGATCATATTATTGCTTACTTACCACATGCTACCATTCCGTTTGCCTTTGTTCCACGCCGTTTGTTTGTCACCGAATGCACTGAAGGATCCATCTCTATGCATATACTTCAGTTCCTGTTGGTAACCTAAAATAAAAGTGAAAAGAAAATGAAATACAGCTTTGCCCTTTTAAAGTGTTTATCTTGCAAAAATGGTCACTGTATTAACAAGTCGCTTGGCTGCTATATAAAGGTAATCAGTTAAGGAGTTTAGTGCAAGAACAGTAACCCATTGGTTATAAAGACGCTAATTGTACCTAAGAGAATGTTTTATTATGCTATGCAGAAGAGCACGCACCAAGACATTTGATATAACAGCCATGGACCACTGGTTAGAACGGAACATGATTCATTGTCCCACTAAGGCAAATCCATTTTATGACTTGTCAAACACCTTATTGAACGTTTACCAACTATACGGTAATTAGAAGAAATGTTTTCACATACCTTTTTCTAACTGGTTTTCTGCTTTCCTCCATATTTTTTCTGTTTCGCGTCCAGTTTCTCTCAAGTATTTAATGACGTATATGTTGGGAGCGAAATTCAGCATGTTCTGTTCACCACACCCGTACGGCATTCTCAAAAGACTATCGAGGTTAGATAAGGTCGGACCAATAACATCACCTAAAAATATTCATAAATAATTGAAATAGTATCACTGCTGTAGCTGATGTTCCGTTTCTGAGTAATTATAATGTACCCACGGGTAGTTTCGTTTGGGGATAGGTCACACAGTTATAACCCCGTCATTTCTACAAACATGTTAGATTAATAATGTTAGTTACTGCATTGAAACTTCATCCTTCATCGTCCAATAAGAATCCATATGGGCACGAGTCTCTCTTAAATCTGAATGACAAAACCGTATACTGTAGTCAAAATGTTATTTCTGCACAAGATAGAGTGGAAAGGATGTTTAAGGCAAAGCCGTGATTGCTTCGATGATCCACTATTAGGTGCTCGTCCCTGGAAAGACCACCGCTCCTTCAGTAGATCCGTAAATGGAAATTTCTATAGGAGGACTGCCACTCGCATGACTAGCTTAGAAAACCCAAACGTGCACACGATAGATCGCAATGGAATATATATTATACAGCTGTGGTGGCATGCACTCATGAATCATTGTAAACTAGAGATGATATCAAGTGGTTGCGAAGGTGAGCATATCCTGCCCCACCGGTGGTATCCGCCATGAGGACAGCCTACAACCATCACGTCCATAGGGTTTTCACCACAAACATGAAACGGCATACACAAGGTGAACATAGGGTATTGCATCAGACATCATTTTAGTAAGTGATGCGTCATATCGTGTGATCACCTATGAGTATACACTATGGACATTTTTGAAGGATTTTAGGAGTCCTTGGTTATAACCCTGAACAAACAAGTTCTCTATCAGGACGATATGTCTATCTTTAAAAGAAGTCTGGTACTCTGGCTATATCATTGTGTCAGGGCCAGTGAATTCGCAGGAACGTATACTTATTAACGAATCACATGTATCATACATACATACATGTACAATATACGTTCATTGTTGTGATGGTGGAAATCGTGTTATTGTGATACATATACAATCTCATGATACAGGCTTTGACTTTCAAAATTGTTGGATACAACCACATGTTACTGATTTACATTGTTTACCTATGTACATTTATAAGTATATTGATAGTCCAACAGTCTCAACATTTCATATTAATTAAAAATAATAAACTATATATGTATATTGCAGACACAGAATCTACCTACCAGCAACGTTGATTTTAACCAGCTCAGACCCCTTCACGAAAGTTTGAGGAAACTCCACAAGGACATTCTTCCGGAACTGACGTTGGTTTCGCAGATCAACTAGGACGGGTATGTTATTCGTCCTTTGTGTGCCTCGTGGCTACAACGAAAGTAAATCAATATGACATTACTAACAATAAAAGATATAATGACTAAAGCACAATATATAATAAGACGTTCGTTTCTAAATAGAAATACACAAATACCAAGGAAGTGCATCTACAAGTTTTAACCATGTTAACCATCGTTGTTGATCAAATTTTATGGGCATTACATTGTTTTAGAAGACTATCAACATTTTACAAATTGTCCTAAAGTTAGAACAATGACTATAAACGTATCCTGAATACCAGTTGCCCAATAAAGCTGTATTATTTTAGAAGACTACCAAAATTTTACAAATTATTCTAAAATTAGAATAACGACTATAAACGTATCCTGAATACTAGTACCCAACAAAGCTGTTTCATTCCTTATCACACTTTCCCTTTGGTGAACTGGAGATATGAGCAGGCAAAACTCGTTTTACCATTCCATGTTACTGAATCATATATACATGTTAGTCTTTACTTGCGAAACATGCAGATACGTGTTGTATAAAACACTCAAAATATAATATCATCATTCCCTACATCTAGTTGACACCATCTAACGGTACGTTCCAATGGCTAACATTCAGAACTTTTCACTATTTTGCAAAAATGAGTACTTAGTCTAGTAGTTCACCATTTCGCTTTTTTTTTCTTATAATAAGAACAATGTAAAACTACATTTTAGATGTTAAAATGTGTTTTATTTTTTTTAAACAATATGACTTTTGGTAATGCGCTCTGGCTGTGACTTGTCAGACGTTTGTATGCAGCACACAGCGGTTTATTTTCAAATCTTACCTCTACTAGAAGATCTCTTTGAACACCATCACCGGATCCTTCCCACGACTGGACAGTGAAGGTGAGACGGATTTGCCCAGTTACACGAGGGTATATACAATAGTAGAATGACATGCTCTTGCCGGCATCCACCTGAAAGATACGCATATCGCATCCTGTTAAATTTAACAAATTGGCGAAACTACAAGAGATAAAACATAACACTCGTACTCTATAGAAGCATTGGACATTCTGGACGAGACCAGTAATGCAGATACTGTTCTGACATTTGCATCTATGCTATGTTTAAAAGCAATGGTAAAACTACTAGAAAACTACTTTACTCAGAACTGGAATAATAGCATCACCGAATCAATAAATGTTCCTTATACACACCCTTTAAAAGAAACAAAAATATATTTGAACGTTATCCAACATCTTGAACAGTAAAAACTGTATTTTACTATGTTTTCGTCAGTCTAGTCATTTCGTACCAATTCAGAAAGGTAGATTGTAAAATATGCCAATCAAACATAATATATACGTTATGTAATACAGTTGATATGCAAGAGGAGTTTTATTATTTTCTACACTATATTAAACTCAAAGAAGACCAAATACTGTTTTCGCAGACCTCACTTTATTGATACTTACATATCCAAACTGTGTATGCTCAGTGCTGAAGGAATTTAACTCTGGAGTCCACCAAAAGTACTGTCTTTGTTTGAACACATTCAAAAAGTCTTTATTTTTTCTTAGTGTTACAAGGACCTATGCGGAAGAAGAATACAGATATATACATTTTAAATTACCAAGAAGACGCCTAAAATAATTTTGGGATTACAAACGCGAACAACTACCCCCCCCCCCCCCCAAAAAAAAAAACCCCCAAAAAAACCCCCCACACACACAAAAAAGCCAAAAAACCCACAAAACAAACAACAACAAACAAAAACACCCCCAAAACACCCCCAAAAACAAAAACAAAACAAAACAACAACAACAACAAAGCTGATCATACATCTCCAGTAGCTGAAATCAAAAATACAATTCCAGAATATACACAGAACTCATACTTTATATATTATCAAACACTTTCAAGAATGTAATACTTATAAATATCTGGTTTCAAATGCTGCTCTCTCCCCTGCGCGTGCTGTAACCTCACCGTGGTGCAGGGGTTTAGCATTCTCTTTGAGAATGGCCAATACAGCACAACTCCCCTTTTGGGGCCCCTTTTGAGTAAAAGTCAGTATCTATCTGTGATATTTGTATTTTTGCACAGTTCTTTACACTTTAAATCTTGAATTTTTATATTGATTTTGATCATCACTTTATTTGTTTGTATTACCACAGTTTGACACCCAATAGCCGATGTATTTTTCGTGCTGGGGTGTCATTAAACATTCATTCATTCATTTATTCATTCAAATGCTGCTCTCCTGGTTTTATGTTTAGTTTTCTGATGACCTTGTCAACATCTGGTTGACGAAACGTGGAGACATTTACCTTGTGGTTTTAAACAGATATTTTATTTTAATTACACCTACTAATGAGAAACAAAAACAAATCACAATTGTGTATTTATATGAAGACATTTCCGAAACATTTTAATAGCAACATACAACATTTGTTAATTACAGCATAATATTTACCATTTTATTTTTGGGGAAGTAATTAAAGACCAGAGCCTGCAGACAGACCACCTCCTCTTGTATGACTGAGTACGGCAGATTCAGCGACACAAACAACTTGCGGAAGGTTGTTAACTGAAATAATATAAAGCAGTTCATCAGATTCATTTCTTCATCATCAAAGTTTCAAAAGTTATGTGGAATCTCATACCAATATGGAGCCCATATATCATCTGGTCCTATCTTGTTTAACCTTTGTGGCAGGTGTATTAAAGACAATTCAAAGACTGAAATAGTTAGGGGAGAGGGCAAAACATATTCATGTTACAATAATACATAATATTGTCTAGGTATACATATATGTCCCCTGATCCCCACCCGTTACAACCTTGGTAGAATTGGGCCGACGAAAACAACGATTTAAGCATGGTATGGCTACAGCCCATTTAGAGTAAAGAGATACTCATATGTGATGAGAAAATTACACTGCATCCTGTTATTCAATAAAATAAAGAGATAGTCTTGTGTTAGCTAAATTTAGCTAAATTATTTAACGTTTTCAGAAAATATTATAAAAACATTTATGATTTAAAAGAATAACCAATCTTGGTTTAGCTACATTTAGCTAAATTATTTAATGTTTTCAGAAAATATTATAAATGCATTTATGATTTAAAAGAATAACCAATCGTTTTAGCTAATTTCTTTAATGTTTTAAGAAAATATTATTAATACATTTATTATTTTAAAAATAGCCAATCTTGGTTTAATTAAATTTAGCTACATTGTTTAATGTTTTAAAACATTATTAGAAATACATTTATGATTTAAAATAATAGCCGCATGTAAGTTCAAGGTAAAGAGTATATATGTGTAGAAACCTATTCACTCACGTTGGCAGCGTTGGGAGCAACAGCTAGCCCTTTTGCTTCGTGCATGGCAAACGCAGTGGCAACCCATGTCGTAATTGTATCAGGTGCAGTTTTCTCTTCAACGTGTTTTCCACTAGGACTAAGTTGAAAACAGAAATATTTTATATAAACAACGTAATTTTCACTTTTAAAACAAATTGGCTGTTTGGTTTGAGACGAAAAATAAATATAATTGCAGTTATTTCGATATTATATATTAATGAAGTGTATATTGTATTGAACATGTACTATGTATACGATATGCATTACATGATACACAATATATAGTGAATGTTCCATATTGGGATGACATACATGTAATATGTTTGATAAGCAAAACAATTTACATAATTAATTGAATGTTATACACTAGGAACGCATATTGTATTGAACATGTACTATTTATACGATACACTCATTTAAATTAACGAATACACAAAATATAGTATGTGTTACATATTGAGAAGGCAACAAAATGTTTAACAGGCTAAATTAAAACAAATAGGCTATTTGGTTTAACAACAAATTTACATATATGACATGAATATTATTCACTAGGAATATTTGGTATTTATTTTAAGCAAAATTAAAATAAATTAGGTTTTTTGTTTCCCAACATAATAAATATTAACCGTTACTTGAATATTACAGACTAAGAAAGTATACTGTAATACGCATGCACTATGTATACGAAATACATATCTAAAATACCTTATACACACTATATGGTACATGTATATGTTACATATTGGGAAGGCACCTCATATTGAATAACAATTAATACGTTACGTAAACATTTGTGTAACACATAACATCTGATAATATAAAGCTAAGTAGTCCTATCATATATAGTTAAAGTTTACCCGTGTAAGACATCGCAGACTTGTTTTCAGATAATACGTCATTCAGATACCATAATTTGTAACGATATGTCTAAATATGATATATGGTGACTATATCAACTACAAATACAAATTACGTATACACCTAATACAAATCAAACTGCAACATCAGCATTATCTACCGACTATTGGTACCTAAACTGACGTTAGTATTCATGCAGGCCAACAACGACTATTACATTTCAAGCAATGGGCATTAAATAAATATTAGTAATTTATATAGTTTTTTCACATTTCAAACCAAATACTATAGACATGCATGCAAGTTACGGTCCATGCATG
>NC_054704.1:45430015-45655088 GCF_016097555.1 Gigantopelta aegis
TAAAATAATTTAGGTTACTACAATTTTTTGCCATTATATTGTCCTTCCCTTAAAACACTGTGTGTTTCTAGTCATTCCAGAGTTGGTTGTAGATCAAAATGTATTTTATGCAAAATAGAAAAGGTGCATACATGTACCTCAGAACAATGGTCATTCATATTTTAATTAATGTTAGATGTATTTATTATTTCTTCATGTGTGTATATATACATATGTATGTACGTATGTATGTATGTATGTATGTATGTATGTATGTATGTATATGGTTGTTAAGTAGCAAAACAAATTACAGCTGTGCGTAACAAATAAAATAATAATAATAAAAAAAATTAACGTTAATTAATTATTTTATCTTTTCATAATAATTGGAAATATATTTCACCCGACAATTATAACCTACCCGAAATATACTGCTGGCATCTGATCCGCTGGAGGGAATTACCCAACACCAGGATCTCATGATGTCAAAATACGGGTAATAACCGCCATAGTCATAGCTCGTCAATTCTCGAAGTACCTGTCAGGACAAACAGCACAAATTGTATTCACTTTTTTAATGAAACGGTAACCAGGGAACAGCAAAACAATTGACCTACACTGAGAAGTCACATGAAGCCATATTTTTACTTCTTTTATGTTGCTGCTTAACGTAGAGAGAGAGAGAGAGAGAGAGAGAGAGAGAGAGAGAGAGAGAGAGAGAGAGAGAGAGAGAGAGAGAGAGAGAGAGAGAGAGAGAGAGAGACACACACACAGACAGACATGAAGAGAGAAGATAAAGAGAGGAAGAGATATATAGAGGGAAAGATAAAGAAAAGAAGAGAAAGAAGAAAAAATAAGAGACACAAAAAAGAAAGGGAGAGAATGAGAGAGGGAGAGGCATAAGAAAAGAAGAGAGAGAGGATAAAAAGAGAGAGATAGATAGAGAAAACCCCAGAAAGAGAAGGTAAAAAAGAGAGCGAGTGATATAGGGAGAGACAAATACAACGAGCGAGAGAGAGAGAGAGAGAGAGAGAGAGAGAGAGAGAGAGAGAGAGAGAGAGAGAGAGAGAGAGAGAGAGAGAGAGAGAGGTGGGGGGGGGGGGGGAGACCGATCAGTCAACAGAGACAGACAACAGACAGTAAAAAAACATTCTACAAATAAAAGGACATATTTCAGAATTATATCAAAGAGAATAATTGACCATTCTTTAAAATCATACCTTGTCTTCTGTGATGTCATTTCCATCCTTGAGAAGCAGCACACTCTTGTCGACTCCTTTAATGTAGACCACGGTGTCTGGGTCGGCACTAACCGTCAAAGTTACCTTCTCCCCCGGTTTGACCTGGTCCTTGTTGAACGACAGACGCACCTGAAATATAGTTTAATTTATTACACCTCGGTGGCCTACCCACTGGATATTTTTCATATCCCACATTGTGTGATACGTTTTTTGAGAGGTCATGACCTCATATCAGTTACATGTTGTTATATCCCACTTGTTAGCAATATTTTGAATATAGATGAATTATTGCTACGTTGACACAATTCAGAGAAGAAAAACGTAATCTTGTTTATTTTTAGCCGATGCTAAATGTTTAAAATGTCTACAAAATGGAATACGGTTGTGAGCGTGATTTGAAGAGGAACGTCAACACAGCGTATATTTCAAGTCAAGTAATCATTACGACTACCTATAGTATAATAATTACCCTAAGCTCGAGCATATAATCCTAAATATCCATTCAAAATTATTAATATTAAAAATAAGTACTCGAATTGCACCTTTATTTTCAGTTCAGTTCATTTATCTTTACTATTGGTTAATAACAAAACAATTTTTCTGAACGACAAAACAGGGCTATATCTCTGAAAAATGCAGTCGAATTGACATTTGGCAAAATAGTGCGTTATTCCATGAATCTCTGTCTAGTGCCTCGTCTACAGAACAGACACTCAAGAGAAGATCCCTCTTGCACGGCCACAAAGAAGACTGCCACTCCCAGACCAGTTTACTAAATCAAAACTAACAATGAATAGAGCTCATTATAGTAAGTCATTGTAGTTTACTTTAATCTTGTTTAAATTAAAACAGACTGACGTGGTGCACCAATGGGTAAAGAATACACTAATTGGTTTGTTAATAAATCAAATAAAACAACGACAGAGTAACATGTCTCATATCGTTGAATATGCCGATGATAATTCTAGACTGCACATTTCTCGTTGTCGAAGTCGTACCTGGTTGTCGAACGTCCCTTCCACACTGACAGACATGGAGTCGGCGACGACCTCCCCGTCTTCCCGTTCATGAAACACGACGATGTCTGCTTTCGGAGACATGGCAGCGACAATCGGAATAGACAGGGACATGAGGTTTGATGCAGTCGGTGTCACGACGTCCTTTGAGATTATTATCTTTCCCTTGGATATAATCTAAAAATATAAAAACATTGACACTTCTTCACAAGATAGTCTTTTATAGTGGATTATCACCATGTAAACGGTGGTAGTTTTACAGGAAATAACATCATTGTATTGGACAGCGCTTATATGTACCATCTTACCCCAATATTTTCATGAAAAAATTACTATCCTAATTTTACGAGCTTCGCCTGAAAATAACAATGGAATCGTTCGTAAACAGGGGCGGAACGTAGCCCAGTAATAAAGTGCTCACCTGATGCACGGTCGTTCTAGGATCGATCCCCATCGGTGGGCCCATTAGGCTATTTCTGGTTCCAGCCAGTGCACCACGACTGGTATATCAAAGGCCGTGGTATGTGCTATCCTGTCTGTTGGATGGTGCATATAAAAGATGCTGATAATCGAAAAGAAGTGACGACAACGGGTTTCTTCTCTCAGTATCTGTGTGGTTCTTAACGATATGTCCGAAGCCATATAACCGTAAATAAAATGCTTTGAGTGCGTCGTTAAATAAAACATTTCCTTCCTTCGTTCGTGAATAATCACTGAATGTGATAATAGTCATTTTGTAACATGTACGTCCATCATTCGAAATGCTTTTCAATCACCCTGCTACATTGGCAACTCTATACAACGACAACACGCCTACAGAGGACACTAATAACTAATAACATGTATACGATTTAAAACAAGCATTCTGGGAGTAATGCAATATCAATACATGTCCCCATCGGTCACAACATATTGTCGTATTTGCTATGTTCCAGGGACATAACTCTGTCGAAGATTGATAAATTACTTGAATGTTAAACTTGATCTTTAACAGTATATGAAGAAAGCTATGCACAAAAAGTCAGCTGAATATATGGAATCATTGTCCAAAAAACCAAATCCAACAACATCAGAAAAATTATTTGAGGGACAGGTGGTTGGACAGACGGACAGACAAACAGACAGAAGTACGGACATGAAACCGTTATGGGACCAATAAGGATTTTTGATACTGGTCACTATTTTCATTACCTGGTATGTGATTCTTTTGACTGGTTCCGTAGACTTGAGCTCAAATTCGGCAGACATGCCAACCTAAAATGACAAATATTCCACAATTTATTACACGGCAAGGCATTATACGTACTTTCACATCACAGTTCCCGAACAACCAGACAGCTAAAATACATATATACAAAACATGAAATAGGCACATGACCGGCCTCGGTGGTGTAGTGGTTAAGTCATCGGACATAAGGCTGGTAGGTACTGGGTTCGCTTCCCGATATCGGCTCAGACCTAAAACAAGTGTAACAACTTAATGGGTAAGTTTAAGGCCACTGCACCGATTTTGTTCTCACTAACTGCTAACAACTAGCCCCTAATCAAACAGTCTAGAAAACTGAGGTGTGTGCCCAGGACAAACGTGCTAACAAAATTAAATAATAATATCAAATTTTTTGTTTGTCCAAAAATATTAAATTGTCTATTTCTTTTTCTTTTTTTACATTTTACATAAAACATGACTTTAAGACATAATTTTTTAATCTTTCTATCGTACTGTATACTGTTATACCTACAATCAAGTGTGCCGTGTGTCGTGTCGTGGAGTATAACTCACCTTTGGTCGTGTTGGTGTTTTGAGGGAGAGCTGTATGAAGTTGTCACTAGGGGAGTAGCTTCTGGACACATACCGGTATGCCATGACGTCACTGCCCTCCAACTTAGCCTATTAATATATAAATATTATTGTCCTTAAAGAAACTGAAAATGATTTACTTCACAGGGTGCATATCTGTGTATTTTTCATATAATTCATATATGAAAATAAATAGTTGATTGATTGATTGATTGATTGATGATTAATCGATCGATCGATTGATCGATTGTTTGATTGATTGATCATTATGTTACTACTACCACTACAACGTTGTCGCTTGCTGCTGCTGCTTCAGTTATTACTACTAAGAATTGAAGATAATTGTATAAACATATTGTAGATAATAACATTTTGTATATAAACACTTTGATACAGATGTACTAGAGCCTCTCCTCAATACCTAAAATATTGCCAACAATGATGCATTTATATATTTACGGTCTGACGTGAAAATAGACGGAAGTGTTACAAAATGCAAAGAAATAAAAATAATAAAAAATACCCCCCAAAAGCCCCCTCTCCCCCCCCCAAAAAAAAATAGTTTTTTTAAAAATAACTAAATAAAAAACAAAACAAAATACAAAACAAAACAAAATAAATAAAAAACTTAAGAAAAATGGTTTTTAGTTTAGTTTCCATGACAGACAAAATCACATCTTTTGCGTATCAACGAATATTACCTTTATATTACTATATCATACTGTACATAACGCTACTTTAACAACGTAGCTATTCTTAACCAGGTGAAAACATTATTGCGTAATATATCAAAAGCAGTCATCATCATAATTATTACCTCAATGGAGATGCTGTTAGCTTCTTTTGGTATCTTAACCTTCAGGACAATGATTCCTCCTTTGCCAATGGAATACCACTGAGGTTTCAAGTTCAGTCTGTCGTACCTGGGGTAGAATCTCGGCGGCCTTTTGAAGCCAGGTCCATCTGGCAAAGTGGGGAGTTCAATTAGATCTAGACGTTTTGTGTTATTGCTTTTGAATTTGTTGGTTACAAACTCTGGACCCCTAGTGGTGGTTGTGGTTGTCGGTGTTGTTGTGGTCGATGAGGTGGTTGTGGTGGGTCGTTCCACGTTGTAGAAGACAGTGATGTTCACGCGTGACTTGGTGTCCAGGGGCAACAAGGTGTCGTCTTGGTACGAAACTTTGAGCTGATAAAATAATATTTTAAATCAGTATTTTAAATAACATAATTAAATATATTTTAAAACAGTTGTATATCGGTATAATCGCTTCTCCTCAGTTTTTCTACACTGCTGATCCCCTTCTGTATGCTAAGCCGATGCCGCACTTCGCAAGGATCCTTTCGTGGTCAGCACCAGTCAAATACCATACACACACTGTGCTAGATATTGCGAACAAACATGAATTCTATAGACACAACCTAAATGGACGCCGTCATCTCTGTTACTTAAAAGATAAGTGGCTATAAACGGCGGCCGGTTGTTTGTTTTTTTGGGGGGTGGGGGTGCGGGTGGGGGGGGGGGGGGGAAGAACGTCCAGTGTACGTCCATCACACTTGATCTAAACCGTCGCGTGCGAAGCACGGGTTACGTGTAGTAGTATAACGAGCATGTGTGTAACATATAATATAACATATTACATGTAGTAGTATAATGAACAGATGTATAATAAATATGTGTAATAACAATGTGTATTCTTCCGACTATAGCAACGTATATTATCACAATGAACTGACATCAAGACGAAGGAAAACATCAACTTGGTCGTGATACTTACATAAGCGGTATAGATAAGACCGGGTTTGTAGATCCGTGGAGAAAAGTTCATCCAGTTCATCTTCTTAGCGTCTCTGTAGAACTGGCGTGTGGCCTCGGCAGACACAACACGTCCTGACTGAATCTCCGTGACGTTGGCCTCGAACACTACCGAGCGGTAGTTGAGAGAGATGTCTGCGACCGTCTTGGTGGGGGTTGACATGTGGTCCCCTTCTAGAGCTAGCTGACGTATGTCGAGTGTTGGCACTATGGTCGTGGCCTCGCCGTTCCGCATCTAGAACACAAATAGAGATCAGGTGCGGATCCAAGAGATGGGTGCTATGAGTGCACGCAACTTTGATATATCACAAAAGTCCTTGTTGTTTTACGTAATGAATTGGCCATGCTAACAGTAACAAATATCGCAATACCTCACTTGACATGTTTGGGAATGGCCTTGCATCGGCCAGTTACGTTTTACATTGTTTTCAATAAAATTTCTACAATACCTGCAGTTTAATTTCTCTGAAAGGATTCTTGGCGTCGGATCTCCATGATCCATAGTAATAGGAGAGTCGATACCTTAGAATGACGCTTCCATCTACGGGCTGACCAAAGGTGTATCTAGAAGCAAAACACAAAGCAATATAAAACCAGGTAAAACAAATTCAGAACGACAAAAACCGTATTCCAATATCAATATTGTATCTTAGAATAAGACGAATTCGAAAGGGCGTTAGGCAAGTTCGTAATTGCCTCCATGATCCATTGCTAGGTCCTCGTCCTTGAGATGACCGCTACTCTCCTAGGAGATGCATTGAGTGCGTCATTTAATAAAACATTTCCTTCCTTCCTTCATCGAACACTACCGGCCTCGGTGGCGTCGTGGTTAGGCCATCGGTATACAGGCTGGTAGGTACTGGGTTCGGATCCCAGTCGAGGCATGGGATTTTTAATCCAGATACCGACTCCAAACCCTGAGTGAGTGCTCCGCAAGGCTCAATGAGTAGGTGTAAACCACTTGCACCGACCAGTGATCCATAACTGGTTCAACAAAGGCCATGGTTTGTGCTATCCTGCCTGTGGGAAGCGCAAATAAAAGATCCCTTGCTGCTAATCGGAAAAAGTAGCCCATGAAGTGGCGACAGCGGGTTTCCTCTCTCAAAATCTGTGTGGTCCTTAACCATATGTCTGACGTCGTATAACCGTAACTAAAATGTGTTGAGTGCGTTGTTAAATAAAACATTTCTTTCTTTTTTCATCGAACACTGTACAAAGAGTGATGGTATCAGGTGTTGAACATACTCTGCCTTACCGGTGGCACCCGCCATGAGCACGTTCAACAGGCATCAAGTCTATAGTCGAAAAGAACATGTTTTGTTTTACAAAAAAAAAAAAAAAAAGATGAAAAAGCATGTACAAGGTGAAAATAGGGTATTGCATCAGACATCGTTTTTGTCAGTGATACGTCATATCATCATATCAAAAAACCAGACTCAAAATCTACACAACATATCAACTCCACAGATCATTAGCAGAGAACAGTGGCATCACCAGGTACTGTGTTATACAACACTAATGGTTCCTTACTCCATATTAATTCCACATGTCGATAACGTTAACATTTATAAATACTGCTGATATAAGCGATGTGTCAATCCAGTATAAAACTATATAGTAACTCCCGATTTAGTACAGGACAACCACTACCAGGTGAACGATGCTTCTAAGTATCCACACTAAGCCCACAGCTGATTTTATATAGTAGGAGATGAATTAATGGCGAATGGCCATATTGGATGGAGCAAAAAAAGAAAATTAATAATCAATTATTATTGTCAGAGCTTGAAAAAAAAAAAGCAGAACAGTATTAAAATGAAAAATAACGGAAAAGAAGCCCAGAACGATTATTTTATTATCTATAATTAAAAAAATTAATATCGACCAATTGATGAATAAATATGTTCGCACACTTACTTTGCTGTGACCTTCACTGGGATGTTGGTCGTGTTAACAGACAGCAGAGAAGAAACCTCAATGTTAGCTTCGAATTTCGGCAACACTGCGAAAAGAATAAAACTCGTCAGTTGAATGGGTTGCTGTTGTAGGCCTACATGGAATCTTTCTGAGTTTATGAATACCAGTATTTGATTTTGGCTTAATTTTATAACTTCATAGTTTATTTTCTTAAAATATCTTGATGTGTGTTTTATGCCAATCTCCACTGTAGAGTTATTTGGCGAAAGGATATTAGTTGGGAGTGATAGTTAAGTTGTACTAATTAGTTAATCGGGTAAATTATAGTTTATTTGGGCTTTGCACAAGGGTTATCATTTAAATACATGTTTACCTTTAGTTGCTAATAATTACTGTTTAGATAGCTCAATTCGACGCGGCTCACAGCTTAATTTGATGTATTATAACCGCATCTAACACCAGGGATGGGTGCAGTATAATGATTGTTTAATATCATACATAGCTGAATTAATACCATTGCATATTACATTGTGCATAACTCTGAATTTATTACATATATGTATTATACTGTATACATATATATGAATCTCCTGTAAAACCCATCTTGTCACTGTCAAATATTGTTACATATTCCCCATATGCCGTTGTGAAACGGCCTGGGAGAAATAAAGTTCTGTTCTGTTCTGAGTCCTAATTACCAGATACGTTAAGCAAACAAACACAACTTAAGACAATTAGCGCTTAAAACGTTGCTTTCCATCACGTCCTCTTCAGGGATATATAGCTTAACTAAACGTAACCGGCCTCGGTGGCGCAGTGGTTAAGCCATCGGACTACATGCTGGTAGGTACAGGGTTTGTAGCCCGGTACCGGCTCCAACCCAAAGCGAGTTCTTAAGGGTTCAGTGGGTAGGTGTAAGGCCATTACACCCTCTTCTCTCTCACTAACCACTAACCAAATAACAACTAACCCACTGTCCTAGAGAAGACAGCCTAGAGAGTTGAGGTGTATGCTCAGGACAGCGTGCTTGAGCCTTAATTGGATATAAGCACGAAAATAAGTTGAAATGAATAACTGAACGTAATCAAAGTTAGTTAGGTCAGTGAATCAGCTGTTAGAAAGTTTACGTGACGTCACCGAGGGAGCGGTTGAGAGGATATATGTGATGGGAAGATGAAAACACCAAGTGTGGCGGCCAGTGTGGGATTAAATTGTCGGCGGTCTAGATTTATGTGATCAGGAGATGAGAACATCCAGTGTAAGGACCCTTAAGGAGTCGAGCTGATGTCCAGGGGTGAAGTTATTATGGTCCAGCAGGGTATGTGGTAGATGTTGTGTATTGTGTTATGGTTTGGCACCTAGTGTGCCGTAACCTGGTACTTTTATTTAGTGTGTTTATGGACCAGAGTAACTTGTCTCTCCCAAAATGAGTATGTATAATTAATGGGGTTTTACAACAGAGATAACCTACCTAATTATGGTGTAATGGAGTAAAGTATATACCCCGCCTTTTTACCCCAACCGCCGACGGGTTGTAACTCAACTATATTAATAGTATTATATTTTGATGTAGGTCTCATACCTGTAACATAGATACCAGGATAGTTCGTGATCGATGATTATTACTGGACTCTAGTGGTTAGTCAACCAAGTCAGGTAGAGTATGTGTAACGTATATCTCATAATAAATATTTATAAATATGTGTTATCCAATTTTTGTGGTGTTATATATCTGGATATAAAAGTATCAAGTAGTCATTATTAATTAAAATGTTTACTTGTTTTCGTAAAACAAGTTGGGGGCTCGTTGAGTTAGAAGCATTAAAGTCATTTATATTTGTTATTGTGGTGGTTCATTCGTAACAGTTGCTTTCAGGGTTTTTTTTAATTTTAAATTCTAATGAGTGCCGAATAATCGTTGAGAAAATATGTTTTCGTGTTCTGTCTCAACGAATATTGTGATTTCAGCGATAATGCGAATGTCTAAATTGGAAAAGAATGTTAGATACGTGATGACAGCAACATTCAACTACTGGCTGCTAATAACAATAATAATGTACAAGATACTATTCTAATTAGTTTAAGGCTAGCCTTAACAAAGTGACATACTCACATCCATTCGTACATACACACGTTCGTGTGATGTTTACTAAGGCAACACCTATCAACAACATGTTATACATATGATTTGTTATCTTGAAAATTAATAATTAGTCATATGCCAGTTGTTTTTTTCACTACGGTTGACTGCAAACTAATAATTAATCTTATACCAGTTGTGTGTCCATAAGGTTGCCTGATAACTAATAGTTAGTTAAATGCCAGGTTTGTGTCCATAAGGTTCTCTGATAACTAATGGTTAGTTAAATGCCAGGTTTGTGTCCATAAGGTTCTCTGATAACTAATGGTTAGTTAAATGCCAGGTTTGTGTCCATAAGGTTCTCTGATAACTAATGGTTAGTTAAATACCAGGTTTGTGTCCATAAGGTTGCCTGATAACTAATGGTTAGTTAAATGCCAGGTTTGTGTCCATAAGGTTCTCTGATAACTAATGGTTAGTTAAATGCCAGGTTTGTGTCCATAAGGTTCTCTGATAACTAATGGTTAGTTAAATACCAGGTTTGTGTCCATAAGGTTGCCTGATAACTAATGGTTAGTTAAATACCAGGTTTGTGTCCATAAGGTTGCCTGATAACTAATGGTTAGTTAAATGCCAGTTTTGTGTCCATAAGGTTGCCTGATAACTAATGGTTAGTTAAATGCCAGGTTTGTGTCCATAAGGTTGCCTGATAACTAATGGTTAGTTAAATGCCAGGTTTGTGTCCATAAGGTTGCCTGATAACTAATGGCTAGTTAAATACCAGGTTTGTGTCCATAAGGTTCTCTGATAACTAATGGTTAGTTAAATGCCAGGTTTGTGTCCATAAGGTTGCCTGATAACTAATGGTTAGTTAAATGCCAGGTTTGTGTCCATAAGGTTCTCTGAGAACTAATGGTTAGTTAAATGCCAGGTTTGTGTCCATAAGGTTGCCTGATAACTAGGGTTAGTCAAATACCAGTTTTGTTTCAATAAGGTTGCCTGATAACTAGGGTTAGTCAAATACCAGTTTTGTTTCAATAAGGTTGCCTGAAAACTGATAATCGTATGCCAGTTTTGTTTCACTAAGAGCCAAGATAATAAAATCAAACGCTACATACCGTATTCTGCTAATTCAAAAGCTTGAGTTTCTGTCTGGTCCTGAAATGTAAAACGCAGATAGGCTACACCAGATATTGCAGCAATGCATTTGATTACTTATGAACTGTAAACGATATCATTATGTTAATGTTTTTAAAACGATTACCTCACCTTCCTATTACTAAAATTCCGTTCACTATGTTTGTTACACTTATGTTTAATCCATTTGTTGTTTAAGCAAAAATAAGAACAAAAATTAAGCACAAAACTTACGCCCATCGTGACTTCAATTTTCCATTCTCCCAACACTGGTTCTCTTGACGTACCAAATGACTTCTGAATGACTCCAGTTTCGAGATTTACTACGTCCAGCCATTGCTTAAGTCGATTGCCGTTGGTATCCTACATTGTTAAGAATATGTTACTGGTTAGTATAAAGTTAATGGAAATATTTTGGGTTATAAACATAGGTATACACCAAATATTGCCCATAAGACTTTATATAATGGGATATTGTCACCGTATTGACAAACAATTGAAAACAGATACTTAGAGCAAAGGAAAAAAAGAAAGAGAAGCAGATACGGAGATGAAAGAGGTGGACAATGGACGGAAGGGATTGGGAGGGGGTAGGGGGTGGGGGAGAGAGACACAAAAATATAAGCAATACTTACCATAACCACAATGGTCATGGGTTCCCTCACGACCTTTAAATTTGAATAGGTAGCCAGCACCCGAAATTTGACTATAATTAAAATAAAAAGTCTGTAATAGTAAAATAGTAAATATCGGTATAACAAAAGTAAGATTATTTTTCTATTAAATCTACCTTCTCAGACATCACTATAACATTGCCCCAAAAACAAAGATAGTAACGTTAAGGCTAGATAGACCAACCCAAATTATTTGTGGCACACACACACACACACACACACACACACACACACACACACACACACACACACACACACACACACACACACATATATATATATATATATATATATATATATATATATATATATAAAAATTCACACATTGAAGTCTAAGTCAACTGTTTGAATTTAGGCTATATTGAAATAGTATACTAAATATCTAATGAAATATGAGTACCTTCTTCTCCGGGTTTGTACATGGCTTTGTCAGTCTGGATGAAGATGGATTTTGTTTTGCTGTTAAAGTCCACTCTCGTGGAATCTTCAAACGTCAGTCCACCAGTAGCGTTGAAGTTCATAGCCAGTTCCGATCTCCATCGCACCCACGGTTTCAGTATTTTGGGAACCTTGTTTATTATAGAACAAAATAAATCTCATAGGGTGGTGGACATGGTAAAAACGGTTGTAATGATGAAGATGAACCGGCCTTGGTGATGTCGTGGTTAAGCCATCGGACTACTTTCTGGTAGGTACATGGTTCGCAGGCCGGTACCGGCTCCAACACAGAGCGAGTTCTTAAGGGTTCAATGGGTAGGTGTAAGGCCACTACACCCTCTTCTCTCTCACTAACCACTAACAATTAACAACTAATCCACTGTCCTGGACAGATAGCCCAGATAGTTGAGGTGTACGCCCAGGACAGCGTGCTTGAACCTTAATTGGATTATAAGTAAGAAAATAAGTTGAAAGGAAATGATGATGACGATGATGATGATGATGATGATGATGATGATGTTAATAATAATAACACAAATGATGATGATGGTCATGAAATTGATGATGATGGTGAAGAAAAAGAAGATCATGATAATGTAAATAGTGAGAACTAAATGGAATGATGCACGGATGTCTAACGACACCCCAGCACGCAAAACATATCGGCTAATGGGTGCCAATGATGAAATAGATGATGGTGACTACGTTCTTATGGATGATGAGCTGATAATATTGAAGGTGACGATGTAACGTATTGCCATGCTTATATATCACTACAGTTCAAGCACCATGCCCTGGACACACTCTCATCTTCGTTGACTGCACGCCAAGGACATACGTTAAGGTCGACGACCCTAGTTTCAACAGAAATGTCTTAGTATCTTTTTCTTTTCACGTGTAATTAATTTTGAGCTACTAAAAATCTGAAAGACAAAAAAAAACTTTACCATAATCAAACTTCGTATCTATAGGTGGACTGTCACTGCACAGAATATTACATTTTTTCTTGGCCTGTCAAAAGGAAGACTGCCACTCTCAATACTCGTTCCACAGAGGACATAACTGCACAAGACATAACTCCGTGGAAATATTTATTTATTTAAGCACTGTCAAAACAGGGATGGTATCAGGTGTTCGTGAACGACGAGCATGTCCTACCCCGTCATAAGCACACCATGCTTTTGTCAATACAAATGTTTCTGATTTTAATGATGAAAGATATGTACAATATTTTCACCAAAAGATGTAAAAGATATTTTCAAGATCAAATTAAAGAATATCATCAGTCATAGTTTTAATAATACCTGCTAAAAAGACTAAATATCTGCTAAAAAGACTAAATATCTGCTATAAAACGTTGAATGTCCCAACCGTGATTAAACGATATCTGTATGAACAAGATATGGGATTTTTTGCAAAGAGCATATGCACATGTTATATACACACATCAAAAGCTGGAGAGGAAGGGATATTGATCGACATAAAGTTAAAAATGGATTTGGGAAGTTAAGACATTTATTTTTTTGCCATGCAGCTACATGGCTGTATAGGGATGCAATAATTGTTACTCTGAATATCTTTGCATTGAAATTGCAAAAAAATGACAATAAAAGTTATAAGTTGAAAATAAACAAGTAGTATAAGGTGAAAATATTTACCATGCTTAAGACCTAGTGTCAATGGATTTAATAAGTAAATCACTTAATGTGCTTGTGAAAACTACCCTCAGCTAGGTTACTCTTTTTTTAATACCGAGAATACACACGCATCCTAACAAAATCGAATATCAAGGTCATATGGACTTAGTGGTTGTAGGTTGTGCTCACGATGGGTGCCACCGGTGGGGTTGGACATGCTCACCTTTCGCAAACACCTGATATCATCATTGTTTTTAAAGTGATTCGTGAGTGCTTGCCATCACAGCTGTATATATTCCATTGAGCTCTATACTGTACAAGTTGTTTTTTTAACCTAGACTTTGGAGTGACAGACCTCCTAAAGGCAGTGCAGGAGGGTTGAAACATCCTGTTACGGATCTCCTAGGGGACTGTTGGTCTACCTAATAGGTCTATTATAAGGTCCACCTTATAATTGGTCGTGGAAGCAATTACGACATTGCTTAAAACGTCCTTTCGACACTGTCTTGTACATGTCCTATACATTTCAATCAGTGGATTCAATCAGCACCGTTTCTGTTTGTCTTTCTTTAACACGTTTACAACTGCATCGTCATGGGATATATAATGAAAATATTGAAGTTCCATTTCGTTAAAGACAGAGGTTATACTTACTTCAAAACTGAAATCTGTTGGCACTCCTAAAAAGAAAAATTACTTGATTAAACCACAAATAAACATATTAACAATGATCTAATAACAAGTGCTCATAATATGTAATTAATAATAAGTATCGCATTAATCTAATAAAAAGGACCCAACATATATTAATTAATACATAAATACATACATATATATATATATATATATATATATATATATATATATATATATATATATATATATATATATATATATATATATATATATATATATATATATATATATATATATATATACGTCTAAAAATTGTCTCCGGAAAATACCGGAGGAAAATAACATTTGAGTCCAGATAAAATGTTGTGTATGTACTCGTTTTACTTTTTGTTTTGTTTGGGCCTAAATACTGTATTATTGGTGTCGATTAGTTGAAGTGTTTTTAATTTTAAATCGCTATTGGTTTGTTAACGTATTTATTTTTTTTATAGTTCGAGAAGATGGTTTTTTGTTGGCATTAAATTCACATTAATACATCGTTAACAGTTCATTGTAATGTCTAAAGAATTTATTTCAGTTTGCAACTGATGTTTGCATAATTCGTCTTGACATTTCCCAAATTGAAAGGCCAAGGAGTATTTCACAAATACCAGCTATTCAGTCCCATGTTTGCATGTCCTTCTATTTGTACCGTTTTTCGTCGTGTATAATGATCTATTCAAATACGGCTGGCTTCTGTTTACAGCTATTCATGTCGTACCATACTGATATGACTTAAAAGTTAAACTGATCCATCCTGATTCTGTCAAATGCTATTAAACGTAAATTTCGGTAGTGAGTTTGAGTTCGAACAGTTGACACTTTGATCTTTTTTATATTATTTATATAGTATGCAAGTACTTATGCATGTATATTGTTAAAGTGCCATTATCGGACTTGCATGACTTCTATGGCTTGTATGCTTTCTTACAAACAGTTTTGTGGTATTCAAAATCTAATGTCTGATATATATATATATATATATATATATATAGAGAGAGAGAGAGAGAGAGAGAGAGAGAGAGAGAGAGAGAGAGAGAGAGAGAGAGAGAGAGAGAGAGAGAGAGAGAGAGAGAGAGAGAGAGAGAGACAGAGAGACAGACAGACAGACAGACAGACAGACAGACAGACAGACAAAGTCCTGACAGAAAAAAAATTGCGGTAGATGTGTGCATTCTTTAACTAATACTAAAAACATATCAACGAAACAGCGTATAAGGAATTGAAATGCAGTTACTGAAATCATTGAGCAATCAATGCGTTCAGGATCTATCAAAATCAACTGCTGTTCTTTTTGTTTATTAGTTTAATACCTTCAATCATTATTATTTTGTGTTTATTTACTGACAATAAATGAGGAGTTGAGAGTGAATTCAGTTAATGCTGCAGTATATATATATATGGGATTCGTCACGAGTATTTTTTAATATGGAAAACATCAACCGAGTCTATGTTAATCGGGACAAGTACCGATTAACTAGACGAGGTTGGTATTTTACATGTTAAAAAACACGAGTAGCGAATTATATCTATCCTATAATACTTGTAAAATAACATTTTAATTAAATTTTTAGTAAATCACAATACTAAAGTCGCCGCAATCGGTAATATGACGTCATCACGTCACGTCACGTATTTTAACTAAATCTTTGAAAACGTTACGCTCAGGTACACAGGTCTTGTTGGCTTGTAAGCAAATGACCAATCCACAGCAACAAATTACCTAGAGACCTTGTAAATTTGCATACCAATTTTAACCGGGTTAATACACTAAAATTAGCACATGGGTTTACGACATGGATATCATGGGTAAGTTATAGGATAATTATATATATTGCTTTACAGAGATTGTCCAGAGTTTTCTATCATGGTAACACGTATGCGACAAATATTCGTTTGTATTACTACCATTGCGTCTTAAAATTAAATGTTTAAAGTGTATTCCTAATATTTAATTATTTCAAAGTGAATTGTACATCTAAATACTTTTGTACGTACCAAAATACAATATATATATATATATATATATATATATATAATTATATATACACACTAAGATTATTCAATGGCGAGATCGATCGGAAACGCATTCAGTATACAGACAAATAACATTCAAAACAAAAATATATACTTCAAATGTACTTTTAATGAATAGAAAAGCTATGTTAGTCTCAAACTTCTTAATATGGCAGCATGCTCTTTACTAAAGATGAACTGAATGACTGAATTACTAAATGAAGATGAACTTATTATAGCCCCATTGTCGTAAATTTAATTTGAAGCGAACATTTCTACTGTTCTCTGTTTTATTTTTACTATGAAGACATTCCAGATGATTTGGACATAAAGCAATACAGAAGGAAAGAGAGAAAGACAAACAAACAAGCACTTACCAGGAGCAAACGTCTGTGTTTTTGAGGCGATGACTGACTTGTCGGTCGTGTTCACGAGATCGACGCGGAGGATGACCGGAGCGGTCGCGCCAATCATGTCGACTCTCATCTTGGTGGGAAGACCCGGCCGAATCTTCCTTGCAAATGTGATCATGTAGGTGCCGCGGCTTCTGCAATAACAACAACAACAACAACAATAATAATAACAATAATAATAATAATAATAATAATAATAATAATATCAACATTAATAATAATAATAATAATAATATCAACAACAGCATTAATAATAATAATAATAATAAAAATAAAAATAAATAATAATAATCATCATCATCTTCATTATCATAAAAGTCATTATTCATAAAAGTCATTATTATCATAAAAGTCATAATGATGATAATAATATATGACTAATGAATAAGAAGCATTTTGAGAATACTGCTAAAGCAATACATGTATGTCCTCTACAGAGCCCAACAAATTTTCGTATCTCCTAATTTCAAGGGCCATAATTATGTGAAAAGTAAGTAAATCGCCACGAAAGTCAAATGTCATATGTAAGAGTATATGATAAAGCTACACTCAACATTTCAGCACTGCAAACAAAAAATCCGGAAATAATTTTTCGTATCTCTTAAATTCAAGGGCCATAACTCTATCAAACAAGTACAAATCACTATGAAAGTCCAACTTGATGCTATGATAAAGCTACATGTATATACAAAATATCAAGTCAGTGTCTTGAGGCATTCTGAAAAAAGTCAGGAAATTATATGTGGGACAGACGGACGGACAGACAAATAGACAAAAGGACGGAGAGGCAATCTATAGCCCCCTACGATTGGACAGGTAGGGGATAGTAAATATGATGATGATGAAGAGGAAGAAGATGATGATGATGATGGTGATGTTGATGTTGTTGATGCTGATGATGATGATATTGATGATGATGTATGACTATTTAATAAAATCAACGTATGATAAGATAGTACAAGGCGAACTATTATATTCATATGTGTACCATAAATATAAGATGAAATTCAATATTTACCAACATATTACATTTTGGGATCAGACCATAACCTACGACTAGTATTCTAAGTCTAGGCATAACAGAGGAAACCTAATGCCGCTACAAAGGCTGTTCCTACCAGTAAGCAGCAAGGGGTCTTTTATATATGCGCTTATCCGGACATAAAAACACATATCAAAGCCTTTGATATACCAGTAGTGAGCACTGGATGATACTAATAAACGCTGGCACACATTGGGTCGAGCCTGGGGTCAAGTCCAGATCCATCGCTGTACACCCCACACCTTGCAGCCGCCGCATGCTTTATTCTCACTGAATAGCCGAATCTATGTTATGTTATAGGCCTACTAGAGGTTGACATTTTATGTCAAAATTACTGTTTTCCTTTACTATTAAATAGTCTTATCCCCACTTCTTTCTCTCATTTATTTTTCGATTGCTCTTCTAAAATAGTCTCAATTATATAAATATTCGGCAGTGCAGTCAATTTTCTTTTATTTTTGGCCTGTTATTTTTGGTTTTAATTTTCTTAATTCTGTTAACGTCTTTCACTAATTGCTATTCCTAATTCTGTCATTATTCAATTTACCGCAATCCCACCACACTCTCTCCCTCCCACCCCGGCCCCATTCACTGGCGAAGTCGAGAGAGACGTGTCTCAAACTTAACTGAATATAGGAACGTATTCGATATCCCCTGAAAGAAGCTGCTTAACACACACACACACACAGAGAGAGAGAGAGAGAGAGAGAGAGAGAGAGAGAGAGAGAGAGAGAGAGAGAGAGAGAGAGAGAGAGAGAGAGAGAGAGAGAGAGAGAATCGAGATTGCAGATTTAATATTGTATATGCAACATTTAGTAGGGTCACTCAACTGTGTTGTTTATAGTAAGTAAACAATTGTAACCGATTTACAATTCCATCTACTTTATTTGTCTTAACAAGTATCAACTAACACAAATTGGGTCGCCTGTGGGGGTAAAATCCAGATCTATCGCTGTACACCCTAAACGTTGTAGTAAAACAAACAGCCGCCGCATGCTTTATTCTCACTGAATATGTTATAGGCCTACTAGAGGTTGAATGTTATGTCAAAAGAATTTGTAAAGAAACATTATTTATTTATTTATTTATTTACGCTGAGATATTTTTCAAAAAATGTTGGTATGGGTTTAAAAGGTAATAATATATTTTGATATTAAGTTTAACGTTATTCGTTTTAGAGTTAGCCTACATGCCATTTCATTCTTATAGTTTCTTGCATCGTTACCTGAAACATCCAATAAAACCTATGTGGGCGGTCACCTTGTGATTAATGATCACGTTGTTCTCTCAAATCCATTAACATAGAATACATTAACCTGTATTAAGCAGCCACCGATTTTAAAAGAACATATCCTTTCACCCCGTGCGTAAGCGTTTTTGGTCCGTCTGTGGCAAAAGCTAACAGATGAAATGGCATATAACTACATACTGTATAATGCTAAAACTCTCATAAAAAGATTTGCAAGAAAACTTTATTGAAAATTTTTTTTAAACCCGTTTCTTTACAAATTATCATCAAACTGCATAGATTAATGCTCATTTCTGATATAGGGATGACGACAAAATGCTGGAACAGCCAATCTATGCAGTATCACTTAAAGTAATCGATAATACAGTACATAAAGACTGCAGAGACATAATTCAGAGTTTTTCCACCTTGGCTCTTCCATCAGTTGCCTTCATACCTGTATTAAAAAAGAAGATTTAACCTATGCAATTTTATGGAAATGTGTAAAGAAACATTTTTTATTGATTTATTTACGCTGAAAATTAAAAAAAAAAAAATGTTGGTATGGGTTTAAAAGGTAATAATATTTTTTTTGATATTAAGTTTAAACCGTATTCGTTTTAGTGTTACATGTCATTTCATCGGTTCCCTTTTTATGCAAACGGGACTATAGTAGCAGTTTTACTGTATTAGCCAAGAAAGGTAACAATATGTTGACAGAGTGTGTTTAAAACCGGTTGTTGCTAGCTAGGTGAGCGTTGGCAGAATAACGAGGTGTATTATATATACAGTACGTTACTGGTACACTCACGACATCCTTAAAGAGGCACATACATAGCTCATCATGTCAGGAGATAGTGATTTACTAGGGAAACCAGACGACCCGGCAAGCCAGTCACGTGCTTTTAGAGAGGTTATTAACGATTCACTTCGCGCTACCAGACTTTACAATTGGTGTTTTCGCTTTGTTTATTTGTTTGTGTGTGTTTGTTGGGGGGACGGGGTCTTGATTTAAATACTGACAAGCCAGTCACATGCTTTCAGAGAGGATATAAACTATAAGACTTTACAATTGGTGTTTGTTTATTGTTTGTGTGTGTGTGTGTGTGGATTATCTTGATTTAAAGAGAGGTTATTAACGATACACGCTCCGCTGCAAGACTGTTTTTGCTTTTTGTTGTTGTTTTGTTTTTGTTTTATTAACTTCCTGAAAAAAAGAGTTCGATTGTCATTTTATAGTATTATAATTATATCGATGTAATAGTTACTTCGAATTAAAAAACTTAACGGGATACTGTTTTGCATACATGCATACATACATACATACATACATACATACATACATACATACACACGTACATTCTTAAATATATACATTGTGTATGTATGTATGTATGCAAAATATTACCCCGTTCAGTTTTTATAATTCCAAGTAACTATTACATCGATATATAATACTATCAAACAACAATCGAACTATTTTTTTCGAGGAAGTTAATACACGCCACAAGGGGAATCCCCACTATACGGTTCCGTCAGTAGTCTCACGAGAGAATTCTCATAGTTTTAGAAACAAAGAAAGAAATGTTTTATTTAACGGCGCACTCAACACATTTTATTTACGGTTATATGGCGTCAGTCTCATATTTTTACGACAAATAACGTTTTAAAAATAATAAATGTCTACATTTTTAAAAATAAACATGATCATTTACTGATTTAGCAATAAAACGTTTCGACCTTCGACCCCCCCCCCCCCCCCCCCCCCATCCCTGCACATGCGCCTGGTGAGTTGGGGGTTTCAATCTGAAGAAACCGGCACTGGTGGTGCCGTGGTTAAGCCATCGAACATAAGGCTGGCAGGCACTGGGTTCGCATCCCGGTACCTGCTCCCACCAAGAGCGCGTTTTAACGACTCAATGGGTATGCGTAAGACCACTACACCCTCTTCTTTCTCACTGACAACTAACCACTAACAACTAACCCACTTTCCTGGACAGACAGCCCAGATAGCTGAGATGTGTGTCCAGGATAGCGTGCTTGAACCTTAATTATATATAAGCACGAAAATAAAGTTGAATTGAATCAGTAGTCTCATGAGAGAATTCTCACATTTTTACGACAAATAACTTTTTAAAAATAATATGTCTATATTTTTTTCAATAAACATTATTTATTGATTTAACAATAAAACGTTTCGACCTTCGAACCCCCATCCCTGCACATGCGCCTGGCGAGTTGGGAGTTTTTAATCAGAAGAAGAATAATCCATGAAAGTTCTACTATATTTGAATAGCTACAATAGCATTCCTGCGCATTTCCTTTGTTTACATGACTTCCTTTTGACCCCCAATCCATAACCATCCATCATTAAACAGAAAAAAACTGATATGTCTTCAGACAATATTTGCCTATTTATAATCGAGTTGTTTTGTTTCTCTTCAACATGACGTTAATGTTCGTGCGTTTATGGCTACTGGGTGTCAACTTCGAGTCATCGCGTCATTCGTACCTAGTCGAAAACAATTGGGGGGGTAGGGTGTGTGTGGGGAGAGCAGTAAAGGATATTCAGGTGACAATAATTTTAGATATCATCCAACTAGATGAAGGGAAACGTTTAACAATAAAACACCTTTTTGCGGTATAGATTTAGAGGGTAACTTGCACCGTCTATAGTCTGTTTGCGTCAAAAAGAACCTATGAATTGCAAAGTAACTTTATAATGAATAAAGTTAAAATTCGTATATCATCATATTATTTAGTACATTATTAATTTAAATATAAAATTTAAAAAACGTTTTATAACAAATTACCATCAAATTATATATATTAAATATTGTTTTAATTACAGGGATGAAAACAGCCAATATATATATAATATATATATATATATATATATATATATATATATATATATGTTTTGTTTGCTTGTTGTTTAATTATATTAGTTTGTTTTTGTTGGGTTGTTTTGATTTTGTTTTTGTTTGTTTGTTTGTTTTTGAAGTGTGTGTGTGTGTGTGTGTGTGTGTTTTGTTTCTTTCTTTCTTTGTTTAAGATTGGGAATTTGTATGTTTTTTGTGAATTTTGTTTTCTGGCATAAAAGTAAAAAACTATAAAACTATAAAAATAGTCAGTAATGATGGTAAAATGGAGTGGTGTTATGATTTGATAATTTAAACGATAAACAGATCACTAGACTGTATTTTATCTGAACTGAACTGAATTGGACTGGACTGAACTGAACTGAACTGAACTGAACTGAACTTTATTTACACTCTGGCCTTAATTCAACGACATAAGAGGTACATTGTAAATCATAAAAATCAATATATAAATGAAAAGTTGGCACATTCGTCGTAATAACGTGTACCAAAAAAAAGAAAGAAAAAAAAGAGAAGGTATATCTATGAGTTTATATTTGCATTTGAACACATACGGCGGCGATCATACCTGAAACACAGCTAAATAACATTCGTGAACGTGACATTCTGCATAGGGTACGTGAGACATAATCATAGCTCGGGGACTTCCAATTGTAATGTAAATACACTGGGACACCCGAACCTATCTATCATTATTGGCAATAACCTGATATTGATATTGATATATAACGTAAGATTCAAGCACGCCGTGCTGGGTATACACGCAACTGCGCAGTTTGTGTAGTGTTCTTACATCTACTGTGACCAACTTACCAACTTGGAACTCGAAGTCGATAATTTGGACTTTAGAAACAAGTGGTATAAGAATTGTGTTAATACATTGTGTGTAGAATAAATAAGTAAATGAATTAATAAATAAATAAATAAATAAATAAATAAAATAAATAAATAAAAATAATAAATAAATATACTTTTAATTTGCTTTGTTGTATTATTACCCAGGGGGGGTGGGTGGGGGGGGGACGTAACCCTGTGGTAAAGCACTCGCCTGATGCGTTGTCAGTCTGGGATCAATCACCGCCATTTTTCAGCTATTGCACCACGAGTGGTATAATAAGTGTCGTGGTATGTGCTATCCTGTCTATGGGATGATGCATATAAAAGATCTCTTGCTACTAATGGAAAAATGTAGTGAGTTTCCTCTCTGAGACTACGTCAGATTTACCAAATGTTTGACATCCAATAGTGATGATTAATAAATCGATGTGCTCTAGTGGTGTCGTTAAACAAAACAAACACTTTTGTTCCCATCCCTACGTTCACATTTTCACGACAGAATATCAAGTCTACATGTGCACTGCATGATATGCGTAAACGTAAAATGCGTTTCACAAATGCAACATAATACACACACGCTAAGATGTCACGGCTTTTGTTTATAAACCTCCATTCAGTCATTTACCAGGAATTTTGTCTCATCCCTAGCATTTCGTACGTGTCTGTATCACCATTCTGTTGACAGTGTTAAATATAAGCACGTGACATATTTGCTTTCTTTCACCTGTTGTTGATCAGCTGTTTTGCTTTGATGTTTTGTTGTTTTTTTGTTTTTTTTGTTTTTTGTGGTTTTTGTTTTTGTCGTAATAATACAAAACACTGAAAGTGTATTTGTTTGCTCTGCTTGTAATAATATCAATGTTTTAAAATGATGTTTGTATCTCATTCGTCTTGAAAATAATTGGTCAGTATACTTGACAAGTCATAAAGTTCAAGTTTGTTTTGTTTAACGACACCACTAGAGCACGTCGATTTATTAATCATCGCCTATTGAATGTCAAAAATGGTAATTTTGATATTTAATCTTAGAGAGGAGACACGCTACATTTTTCCATTAGTAGCAAGGGATTTTTTATCTTAACCATCCCACAGACAGGATAGCACATACCTTTGATATACCAGTCATGGTGCATTGGCTATAACGAGAAATAGGACAACAGGTCTTAGTCATATACACCAAACTCCACTGTATCATTCCACAGCTGACAACCAGAACTTGTTATGTATGTTGAAAGGCGTAGTTCTCAGAAAAGCGAAATGAAAGTGTTTTTGTTTTTTTTAATTATATACCTATGTATCATGCTTACTACATAATTGTATGTCCACTAATAATGCATTAAAAAACGAAATAGTAGACAACTCTCGATTCCACAAAACATGAATATAACCAAGTCTGGTTGCCAGTCCGCGTTATGCAAATTATTATTATGACGAGTTATTGTGGTAATCTTATAAATGATTAAAACTGAAGGTATGTTTATGTATGTATGTGTATAGCATATGTGTGTTTTCGTATGTAAGTATGCCATGCCATGCTTGCTGTGCATGCATGTATATGTATAATGTGTGCAAAATGAATGGATGAATTAATGTTGTGCGATACCCCAGCATGATACACACACACACACACACACACATACAGAGAGAGAGAGAGAGAGAGAGAGAGAGAGAGAGAGAGAGAGAGAGAGAGAGAGAGAGAGAGAGAGAGAGAGAGAGAGAGAGAGAGAGACCAAAACAATATGGTCCAGATACAGCCGGTATTTCTTGAAACGTGCTACCTATTCAAACGTTGTTCAAACATACCTTTTGATGGACCACTATTTTTATAACCAATAATATATATAAATGTGTTGAGTACGTCGTGTCTTCCTTCTTGCTGTTTGTACAAACTTTATATAAACATCCTCATGACTCTCTGTTACGTCAGTCTTCTCTAGATCTTCTACAAACATCGAAGGTTTACGACGTGCATCCTTTAACATTCAGTGAACGCATGTATTTGCCCAAATAGTGGCTTAGACAGGTCATTTTTTTTATAAAGCTAAAAACACAGAGTATAGTCCTTCCACAGATTAAGCTTTTTTTCATATATGAAATTTACTACAGGTTATTTATTTTTGAGCCGATTGTTTTCTGAATTGCACAGAAACATAGAAACATAGTATGTGTGTGTGTGTGTGTGTGTGTGAGAGAGAGAGAGAGAGAGAGAGAGAGAGAGAGAGAGAGAGAGAGAGAGAGAGAGAGAGAGAGAGAGAGAGAGAGAGAGAGAGATGTTGTTATTTCCAAAATATTTTTACTTTTCTTCCTACGTCAAACCAAAATAAATTATTTAAAAAACCCCACAAAAAACAACAACATATTTGTAGGAGGAGAGATGGGATGGACTATAGATGCTAGCATGCCCATGGGTTTGTCACTTTTATTGCATTTTAAAATTATATATATATATATATATATATTGGGAGTGACAGTTTTAAACCAGCTGTGACACCCGTGCCTCATCTCCATTTAACGGACTATACCCACTTAATCACAAAGTAAATGAGGAGGCGGGCTACTAGAAACTCGGCTATTTAGCCTAGCCGTGAAGAAGGCTCTGCGACATTTGCACACGCCTTAAGAAAGAAATCCCGTAATTGTGAAAAACAAACACGTCGTCGATGTTCCTACACCGTCCTGCTAATAGGTTATTCATCCCGAAAACCGTCTGGGTTGCTCATGGTGGTTCCACAAACGATTACACTGTGTGAGGTAAGGGTGGAGATTTAATGAATCCCCCACAGTATAATTAAATAATGTGGCTATATTGACTTTTAATTGAAGAAGTCTCAGCATGTATCCTCCCATTTTCTTCTCCCACCTCAAACTCCATGAAACCGTGTCTTGTAGGTGCGTATGCAGGAAATCGTGCAGGGGTGGGTCTACATTGTGGCGAGCGAAGCTTCTAGGACAGGGCCCAATATTTCAGGCGAACCTTCGTTCTGTTCGAGTGTACGTTACGCAAATTTATATTCATGCGGACTGCAAAACGATTACCCAGTAAACTGTTACTATGTTCAATTTACTAAGTATCTAATAAACTGTTCTTTAATGAAATGCAATGAGATAGTTTTTATATTATATTATATTTTGTTTTGTTTAAACTCGCAGTATCAACTGGAAATAATGTCATTGAAATGTAAATTCAATGCGTTTGAGTTAATTGATGTAAATATAATTCACTTAACCAAACAATCGGTTGCCTGGGTAAAAATCACATGAACATATTTGAGGATACCTAAGATTTAGAAAAAATATTGTCCCCAGTGGAGGGGGGGGGGGGGGGTATCAGTGTCATGCTCCTTGGAAAGTATATTTAAAAAAGAAAATTGTTCCAGAAACGATTACACAGCGTGGTGCAAGGACGAGGATTTTGTCACACCCCTCCCCCGCCCCCATTGTATAATGACACTATATTACATTTGCCTTTTACATCAGTAAGTAACAGCATGCATGAAACATAACTTTACTGACCACACCCTTCCCCCGATTCCCTTCTTCCGTATTTCTTGGACAACAGTTATTTTTGAAAACGCTAAACCCTTTTGTTTTATACACTTTATGGCATTAGGATGTTGACCTTATGTCAGTATAATGTGTCATAAATGTCGAGGATACGGTTTTATAAGAATTTTATCACAAATGCGGAACGGGTGAGTCATGGGGAGTGAAAGAAAAATGCTTACAGTGTTATTCATTAATTTAATATAATCCTTGTCAGCAATTGCAAGTCTTCGGGTAAGTTACTGCGCATCGCCAACGGCCTCGGTGGCATCGTGGTTAAGCCATCGGACATAAGGCTGGTAGGTACAGGGATCGCAGCCCGGTACCAGCTCCCACCCAGAACGAATTTTAACGACTCAATGGGTAGGTGTAAGGCCACTACACCCTCTTCTCTCTCACTAAATACTAACAGTTAACAACTAACCCACTGTTCTGGACAGACAGCCCAGACAGCTGTGGTGCTACAGAGGTGTGTGTCCAGGACAGCGTGCTTGAACATTAATTGGATATAAGCACAAAAATAATTTAAATGAAAGAAAGACAGTCTTTGGATAAATTGATGCATAAGTTACTGAGCATCGGCACCGTGATTGCCCAAAGAGACCACCTAGTGTATTTAATCACAATGTAATCACCCTCAGTACAAAACAGTAGAATAAAGTACAGTAAATACAATATCCATTGCAAAATAACATGATGTGAGATGACGTCATATGACACGGCAAGGTACTAAGACAAAGACAAAACAACAAAAACAACAAATTATAAGCGGTAAAATAGTTTGTTATAAATTATATGTGACTGTATTGGTAACAATACAGACAGGAGCATAGGACGTTTTTGCATTAAGGAAATAAGTCGCATTTATTATAAACGTATTTGGCGTTTGTCATGTTCTGTGGTGAATCGTAAAAAAAACACACCCTAAAACATGTTAACAAAACACGAAGGATTAAAAGGGTGACATTTATAGATAGATAGATATGTCTTGTACTGTTAAAGAGACATTCCTGAGTTTGATGCATTGTAAGATGTTTCCGACTAATAAAATATTTCTACGATTAAACTTACATATTAAATATATTTTCTTGTTTAGAATATCAGTGTCTGTATATTCAATGTGTTTCTGGTTGTCTTAATATTTGTAAGAAGCTCAAACTGGATTTTGTCTTCAAATAATTTCGTACGTACCAAAAAATATTTTTTAGGAAATAAAATGAAAATTAACCTAGTACAAATATTAGAACGATCAGAAACACGTTTAATATACAGTCACTAATATTTTATGCAGAAAAATATATTTGATGTGTAATTACAATCGTTAAAAAGTCTCCGTTAGTCGATAACGTCTTAAAAATTGCAGCAAACTCAGGAATGTCCCTTTAAGGAAATAAGTCGCATTTATTATAAACGTATTTGGTGTTTGTCATGTTCTGTGGTGAATCGTAAAACAAAAACCCCAAAACATGTTGACAAAACACGAAGGATTAATAGGGTGACATTTATAGATAGATAGATATGTCTTGTTCTGTTACTGATAATACGAACTGTGGTTTCGTCGTAGATTTACGTTTACATGCTAAACCATGCTTACGACGCTTTGTGTAACTGATCCCTGGGATTTTGTTGGAATTCGTAACATATACTGAATTTTATTTCAGATTTTAAATTTACTCACCTGTAAGTTCATTCATTCATCCATTTATTCATTCTTTTATTTCCCCCCACTGAGATGCCCTTTTGACGAGTTTGCTATCCCTCCTCCCCCCCCCCCCCCCCCTGCATTTCTTGGTTGATGCAATTGTAAGATGTAAGGTGCCCTTTTAACCACTAAAAGTACATATTAATTACATTTTCATTATTCGAATATCAGTGTCTGCATATCCAATGTGTTTCTGGTCGTCCTAATCATTGTAGTAGCTGACATTGGATTATACCTCAAGTTAATTTCGAAAGTACACATTTGTTTGTTTTTTAAATATTAGAAATTAGAATGAACTTTTAGCTACAACAAACAAGAGCATAACCATTAGCACAAAGCATATACAGAAACTGATATTGTAAACCAAAACAATGTATTTACTAGGTAATGTTAGTTGTTACAAAGTCTCTGTTGGTCCATAACATCCAACAATGGTAGCTAGCTCAGGGCAGACTCCTTAACGGAAACTTGATTGGATATTAAAGTCGAAGGCTCTTGTTTCAACCTCTCGCGTTTAACACTAAGATCGGTTAATCTACAAATTCTGTAATACTTTTGGTTAAAGTTACAACAAAATGAAACCAAAGTATATGGGGTTAAGACAGGGAAATGTTATTTTAAAAAGACTACATTGGTACCCATGACCATTAATTCTCAGAACTACGTGCGATTTGAACAATATGAGAGAAAAAAATGCATTTCACGGTGTGACAGATATCAGTATGACCAGACACACTTCCAATGTATGGAAATGGATAATTTAAACAACAAAATCTAAGTAATGTCAGTTCAATTATTAAAAAAAACCCGGCTCTAATAGTGATAGATACGCCGCAGTGTTTAAGCACTCGGGTCTGACACTTAAAAAACGGACATGAATATAAAATGACATGGAAATACACAATTATTTTACTTACCCGACATTCACAGGCTTGGGTTTATCCAATGTCTGAGCACTGATTGTCACTGCCAGGAAGGAGAGAATGGTTACGGAGAGCATGATAGCAGCAGCGTGGTTACTGGCGTTACCACCACGGAAGTGTCTGTACAGCTGTAGAGCTCTCGCTATAGCAGTGGGCCGACGACGTCTTGTTGAACTGAGGTAAATAAAGCAACACCTTTCGTATTGAGGTCACTCTACGCATTACGAATAACTTACTATTGGGCAACTTGTAGAACGTGTCTCGAGAATAACATAGTGTAACTAGTCGTCAATTGGTGTAGAGAAGAAAAAAAAAACCGTGCACATAAAATCATTATAATATTATATGCATTTATATAACGTATCTTTGTTTGGCATTCAATAGCTGGTGGGTTTTTTTTTTTGTGCTTGGGTGTCGTTAAACATTCATTCAATCGTTCATTCATTCATTCACTCATTCATTCGTTCATTCATTCATTCATTCACTCATTCATTCATTCGTTCATTCGTTCATTCATTCATTCATTCATCATTCATGCAAATTATGCATACATGCATGCATTCAAACATACATACATTCATACAATATCATACAATATCATACATACAATACATACATACATACATACATACATACATACATACGTATGTACATACATACATACATACATGCATATACATGTATATATTCATATATATATATATATATATATATATATATATATATATATATATATATATATATATGCATACATACATACATACACATACATACATACATGCATACAAATATATACATACATACATACATACAATCATACAATCATACATACGTGCATACGTGCATACGTGCATGCATGCATGCATGCATGCATATACACATTTATGTAGGGACTAGTCAAATCCGACATACATACAATGTATAGATATTTACCAAACATCTATACATATTTGCCAGAGCCAGGTCTGCCCACAAGTTTTCGTACGATGAGGGCTGACCACGTGGCTTGTAGGCCCCACGTATATCATCGGCTAACTGAATATTAATTTTAAAATGTTTCGGTGGCCGAGCAGTTATCGTGGTGGTCTGAATCAAGTCGGTGCCCAAGATTCGAGTACATGCAACGGCACGAGGGATAATTTGTGAGGCTAAAAATAATTTTTATCACCTGTGCCAGAATGTCAATATATACATATGTATATAATAGTCAAACTGGACATACATACATAATATTATAGATATTCATACACGCACACACACGCACACACACACACAAACACACAGATACACATACATACGTACACTTATATAAATTGCTGAACTGCATTCAAGGACAAAAGAAAGAAACACGCAAAAAAGAAGTGAGTGTTTTTAGACATTAATATGCTAATCCACTGAGCTTAAGGCTAGGAACAGAGACTTGTATCGATTCTTCTTGTCTTTTGCATACTCATTTGCATATATTATAAATCAAACGTACACACGCACGCACGACATAGTAGAAACATGCAATGCAATTAAATACAGTACAGTACAATTAGACATAATAAATGTGGATAATGATATTTCAGGTGCTATACAACGTTGTATTTTTCGACATATAATAATAATTACTTTTATACTTGACAATATTATATTTAATATAGTTATGAATTATTTAATATGTAGCATTATCTATATTTCATTATGCAGGAACATGTGCAGAAGAGGTTTCGGTTTCGATGTATCGAACCGCCCTGCTCAGAGCGAATTTTCTTCTTTCTCTAAATAATAATATATTTCTGGGAAAGCATGATTCAACCCCCACTAAAAACTTCATTCACCAAAGTCTAGACCAGCCCATGCATAAACTATGCAACTGCTCCTGGTATATGATAAAATAATAAATATTAAAAATATATATTTTCGTTCTATTATGCATGTTCTCGTATACTAAACTAACAAGAGCATAATAGTTAATTTAATCTGATTTCTTTCATTGCCAATAATAAGTTATGCTACTTGTACAGAAACTGTAAGTCTTACATAGAAACTCAAGAACAAAATATTTATGAAATATATATATTTTTTTAACAAACAACAATATCTACTAACTCGTTCTCACCTTGTTTTGTCAAAATAATTCCGTTAAATGAATGAATTCAGAAATCTGAATGGTGTCTCCTAAAACTCAAGCTCCTTGTGTTTTTATTGTGGACGTAAAATGTTGTACACGTAACGGATGAAAGCGACGTCACGGATGACTTGGTACGGACTTAGTCGCTGACGACTCCATTGGCTCGACTGAATATCGTATCACCACACCTAGGTACGCACAGCTATGACTGGCGACCCATTAAACATATAAGCCGTTCTAGGCGATCACTTCCGTACTCTTTATGTTGTGATTAAACGCTATATTATTATTATCAGTAGGTTGGATAATATTAGTGGTATACCATGTGTGTGCGTTCTTTACTAAAATTAGCATTTGTTGTGTGGTGCGATACAGTGATAGTTTATAATAATAATAGTTAATAATAATATCGCGAGAGAGAGAAGGCGAGAGAGAGAGAGAGAGAGAGAGAGAGAGAGAGAGAGAGAGAGAGAGAGAGAGAGAGAGAATAGAGTGGGGAAGAAATACGTATACATACGACTGTCAGTGTGTGTGTGTGTGTGTGTGTGTATGTGTGTGTGTGTGTGTATGCGCGCGCGCGCGCGCGCGTGTTTCTGCATGTGTGCATGCGGTTATTATAATGAGTCAAAGGGACAGAGAAATGGCTCTTTGATGGTAAATATATAATGAATAATGATACTGATGGCAATGCTATTTATTTTCATGCTTACTTCTAATACACAATCAAGTTTGTTCCACTGTTCACATATAAATAGCTTTAGCTGATCGGGTTGTCTGCACAGGACATAATATTATTTGTGTGTGATCTGCCGCCGCACAGACTACTCGTTTACGTTTGGAGAAAGGGGGACTTTTACATGCATAACCCCACATACAGAATAGCCCAAACCGTGGTCTCAGCTGTACGCCAGCTCTAGAGGACTGGTCGGTAATATTATGTGGGGCGCATGCCTGCACACTGAGCCGAAGCGGTGTACTTATTCTGGTCTTCAGGAAGTACCGAGCTGCCATCCAGCGTTAACAGTGATGATACATTATATAGCCGGTCATGGTTGAATGTTTGTATCTATTAAAGTAAGATACGAAATCTTTGTAGGCCAGGTGGTCTTGTCATTTACTTTCATAGCTATTTCTGTCTGTGATATTTGCATTGCATTTAATTTCTTTGAAGTAAATCGGTTTTCTTAGTTTACGTGCTGAATATCTTTACGTTTTCTTTTCCTGACGCAATTTTCTTGTGTATCAGTATTGTATATAAAAAAAGAGAGAAACAAATTGTTTTGAAAACAATAGTGTTGGAATAGTATGCGTGCAAGAGGTGTGTATTTTGCGAAATGACGTCAGATGCTGTACAAATATGTAAGCAGAAGCATTAATGAGAGATATCGCCTCGTACGTCTGCCGATATGCCCTAGTGAAAGCCATTGGTCATCAGAGAACCAATCGCATTGTCTTTGCAACTGACTCGTCATTCGTGCAACTTCGTATGTATGTCAAACGTTTTACGTCAGCAATAATATTATTTTGAAGGCGAATTTATAGATGTTTGGACTCATTAAAAATCTTGTAATTATAAACATTATATATTATAATACAGTAAAATATTCCAGCGTATCATCATTCGGGAGCAGATCTACCCTCAGAGAAACAATAATGTGTAGCGATTTTCGGTAATTTGATCATAAATTCGCTTTTTTCTAATCGTAGGCGTGTGGGCTCCCATTTTTGTAGGTGGTGGTGGGGGGGGAGAGGGGGGGGGGGGGCAGACTGTTTTTTGTCCGAATTAAACGAAAATACCGGAATCTGGATAACCCAATTAAATATATACCATTACTACCAAACAGAAAATAGCTTTTTTATATATGCATTTTATACATGGATTGCAACTAATTTTGCGGGTAGAATGATGGAAATAAATGGTAAAGAGGTCTCAGGTGCCCGAATATCTCTATCATTTTTGCTCGAATTTGAGGTTTTGCTTCAGCATTAGGGGGCAGTTTTATTTATACAGAGTAGGATACACAATATTTTAATTGTTGTCCTCGTATGATTCTTGATAATATCGTTCAGGAAACAGACACTGTACAAATGTAACGCTCGTACGTTTCCGTTAACATGATCAATGAACAGAAATCACAGAACGCACCCATTAAGGAAATGACTAGCTATACATGCGTGACTACAACCAGACGTCTGTTATCACGCGGTATTGTTTACCAGAGGGTTAAGATTATGTAAAATAAAAATAAATATGTCAGATTACAAAATAAAAAGAAACATAAAATATAACAAGTAAATACTAAGACGAATGATGCGAATGATAACGCTGATGATTATTCAGTCTGTGAGATGGTGCATACCAAATAGAAAAAGAGTTGTTCATTGAGTTACGGCAGCTGGTTTCCTCTCTCATTATTTGTGTGATGTTACGGCAGCTGGTTTCCTCTCTCATTATTTGTGTGATGTTTAACTATATGTCCGACGTCATATGACCGTAAATAATATGTGTTGAAAGTTTTGTTTTGTTTAACGACACCACTAAAGCACATTGATTTATTAATCATCGGCTATTGGATGTCAAACATTTGGTAATTTTGACATATAGTCTAAGAAAAGAAACCCGCTACATTTTTCCATTAGTTGCAAGGGATCTTTTATATGCACCACCCCACAGAAAGGATAGCACATACCACGGCCTTTGATATACCAGTCATGGCGCACTGGCTGGTGCGAAAAATAGCCTAATGGACCCTCAGACGAGGATCGATCCCAGACCGATCGCGCATTGAGCGAACGCTTTACCACTGGGCTACGTCCTGCCCCCAATGCATTTCTTTCTTTCATTTGGTTCAAACATATGCCTCCTCTCAAAATAGCCTATGTACGTGTTTTGTTGTTTGTTTGTTTGTTTTGTTGTTGTTTTTGGGGGGGTTTCTGATATGTCCGATTCCCTTCTCTCCCCTCTGTCAAGGATATATAACTTTTAAAACTTTCACTTTCACCATCCCAACACATATACTAATGCCACCCATTTTCACCCACAGACCGAATTCTTTCTTTACACAGTTAAATATTTCACTTATTTGACTGGTTCGTTATCCGTTTGTATTTATTTCATTATTTCCGTGTTGAACAAACAATGCTGAGAAATAGTCAGGATTGGCAGACTGTAGCTATTGTTGACGCATTGTCCGCATGCCAAATTGTTGTTAGTGTGAAACATATTTCAATCTGTCATCAGTAACTGCATGTGGCTACTATATTGAAACATGTATAGTTGAATATTATACATAAATTACGCCTGTACAGGGTGGGGAATCGAAAACCCAACCCTGCTGAATGCGAATTGTTTAAATATGAATATGCAGTGGCGGATCCAGACAATCCATTTAGAGGGTGGGGGGGGGGGAGAGCAATGACATGAGGTGAAATGCCAAGGGAAGGGGAGGGGATCGTAATTTTTTTTAAATTAATATATAATAAAATATATACCTGTCGCCGCTGCCCCCCCCCCCCCCTCCCCCGACCCGCCTCTGATATACCTGTATTTGTCAACATGTCAATAATGCAGAACATTGCATTTCAGGACATCTAGGGCCGAATTTACGAAGCCTGTTTATCTTAAATGCAGGTGTTTATAATTATAAATATAAGTAGTTACACGCGTGTAGGACTAAAACAATTTTTGTAAATTCGGCCCCTAGATTTTAAAATATTCCGAGATAGCGTGTTCCTGCCACCCCAACCCCGACGCCCAGAAACTCGGGCGCTTTGCGCCTTCGATCTCAGCCAACCTAAAGGTCTAAACCCCTTTCCTGCACGTTCGCCTACTGTAATACTGGCATTTTAAAAAATAACTACGCCTACTGATGTATGCAGTATACCCTTTATATACAGGCCAATTTTTTCATATACGTCGTTATGCCTCGGCCAGCATACTTGAACTTTATTTTGATACCATGATAATTGTGTTTGTTATACAAGGCAAATGTTCTGTACCCAGTATTTTATACAGTACCATGTTCTGTAGTCAGTCTGTTATCGTTGCCATGTTCTGTCACCAGTCTGTTATCTATACCATGTTCTGTAGCTAGCGGCCGTTAGATACCATTTATTATCGTACAAATAGTTAGTTTTACGTATCTAACGAGCGATTTCAAGCGAGTTGAATAGGTTTTGAATCATCGAGTTCTAGGATAAATGGTATCTAACAGACACGAATATAGTATTCTATTTCTTACATATTCTCAACAACCAGATTTTAAGCAAATATAAATGTCTTTTCCGACTACAATTTATTCGCAGCCCTTGCTCTATAGCTGACTTACTCGTCACAGACAAATCAGCTCCAGGTTAGTAACTTACACGTCACGGGGGCAGGATTTAGTTCGGTCAGTTGAGTACTCGCTTGAGGTGCTTGCGTCGCGAAATGGAGCCACTTCAGTAGATCCATTCATCTGATTAGTTTTTTCTCTCGTTCCAATCAGTGCGCCATAACTGGTCAAATGCCGTAGTATGTATATTCCAGTCTGTGGAAAAGTGGATATAAAAGATCAGTTGCTGCATTACGAAAAATATAACAGGTTTTCTGATGATTATGTGCCAGAATGACCAAATGTTTTACATCCGATAGCCGATGATTAATTAATCAATGTGCTCTAGTGGTGTTGTTAAACAAAACAAACTAACTTTTAACGTATACGTCACAGTGTAATCGATTTCAAACGTGTATTTTTTATTGGATGTTATGGCATTGAAGACATGCGCCCGCATTTTCGAAGCTATCTTAGCGCTACGATATCGAACACCATCGTAGGTTATGTCTGCATCACAGTGATGTCATAACGCATGACAGTTTTACGATATCGTAACGCTAAGATAGCTTCTAAAATCTGTAGCCAGAATATCACATGCGAGCAGCCAGTCATATTTCTTTAAATTGTTATCACATGTATATGCGCTATTAGTATGTGTTGTCGAAAATAATGAATAATGTTCTCACCAACGGGGTGTAAGAAAATCTGTTGTACAATACAATGTTCTTTAGCCAGTCTGTTATACAACACCATGTTCTGTAACCAGACTGTTATACAATACCATGCTCTGTAGCCAGTCTGTTATACAACTCCATGTTCTGTAGCCAGTCTGTTATACAACTCCATGTTCTGTAGCCAGTCTGTTATACAACACCATGTTCTGTAGCCAGTCTGTTATACAACACCATGTTCTGTAACCAGACTGTTATACAACACCATGTTCTGTATCCAGTCTGTTATACAACACCATATTCTGTAACCATACTTTTATACAACACCATGCTCTGTAGCCAGTATGTTATACAACACCATGTTCTGTAACCAGACTGTTATACAACACCATGCTCTCTAGCCAGTCTGTTATACAACACCATGTTCTGTAGCCAGTATGTTATACAACACCATGTTCTGTAACCAGTCTGTTATACAATACCATGTTCTGTAACTAGTATGTTATACAGCATCATGTTCTGTAACAGTCTGTTATACAACACCATGTTCTGTAACCAGTCTGTTATACAATACCATGTTCTGTAACTAGTATGTTATACAGCATCATGTTCTGTAACAGTCTGTTATACAACACCATGTTCTGTAACCAGACTGTTATACAATACCATGCTCTGTAGCCAGTCTGTTATACAACACCATGTTCTGTAGCCAGTCTGTTATACAACACCATGTTCTGTAACCAGTCTGTTATACAATACCATGTTCTGTAACTAGTATGTTATACCTCACCATGTTCTGTAACTAGTCTGTTATACAACACCATATTCTGTAACCAGACTGTTATACAATACCATGCTCTGTAGCCAGTCTGTTATACAACACCATATTCTGTAGCCAGTCTGTTATACAACACTATGTTCTGTAACCAGTCTGTTATACAATACCATGTTCTGTAGACAGTCTGTTATACAACACCATGTTCTGTAACCAGACTGTTATACAATACCATGCTCTGTAGCCAGTCTGTTATACAACACCATGTTCTGTAGCCAGTCTGTTATACAACACCATGTTCTGTAACCAGTCTGTTATACAATACCATGTTCTGTAACTAGTATGTTATACCTCACCATGTTCTGTAACTAGTCTGTTATACAACACCATATTCTGTAACCAGACTGTTATACAATACCATGCTCTGTAGCCAGTCTGTTATACAACACCATATTCTGTAGCCAGTCTGTTATACAACACTATGTTCTGTAACCAGTCTGTTATACAATACCATGTTCTGTAGACAGTCTGTTATACAACACCATGTTCTTCTGTAACCATGACTGTTATACTGTTATACAACACCATGTTCTGTAACCAGTCTGTTATACAACACCATATTCTGTAACCAGTCTGTTATACAACACCATGTTCTGTAACCAGTCTGTTATACAACACCATGTTCTGTAGACAGTCTGTTATACAACACCATGTTCTGTAACCAGACTGTTATACAGCACCATGTTCTGTAACCAGTCTGTTATACAACACCATATTCTGTAGCCAGTCTGTTATACAACACCATGTTCTGTAGCCAGTCTGTTATACAACATCATGTTCTGCAACCAAACTGTTATACAACACCATGTTCTGTAACCAAACTGTTATACAACACCATGTTCTGTAGCCAGTTTGTTATACAACACCATGTTCTGTAGCCAGTCTGTTATACGACACCATGTTCTGTAACCAAACTGTTATACAACACCATGTTCTGTAACCAGTCTGTTATACAACACCATATTCTGTAGCCAGTTTGTTATACAATATCACGTTCTGTAACTAGAGTCAAACGTGAGTGAAGCAGTCACTTAAAGAAGTCAGATGGTTCTAAAACACGTTCATGTATATTCGTTAGATAAGACTGGGAAAAAACCCACATTACGCATGCTACAAATAGCCGATACAACCGGTTCGACTGCATGGCTCTTAATAGCGGCTGGTAATGTGTTGAGTAGCATACGCACTAAATTTGTGACCACATCCTACTTACCGCTCGCCATGAATAGTCTCCGATCGGTCAACGCTCGCTAAATGAGAACAGGCGGGTTTTTTACTCAATGGTGTCGGTACACAGTACACGTTTCCAGTTAAACGTAACCGGTTCCACGTTGTACGATGTGCAATCGTTGAACTTGTTCCAACAGTATATATATCAAACGAAAGGAATACATGTTTACCGACACATTAGAACACATTAAACTAAGATTATTTTTTTTACCATTGTCAAGAAAGAGAAGAAACCAGTCGTTTGTCGCTAAAGCTTGCTGAAGTTTGTTTTGTTTAACGACACCACTAGAGCACATTGATTAAGTAATCGTCGGTTATAATAATTGGAAGGAAGGAAGGAAATGTTTTATTTAACGACGCACTCAACACATTTGTATTTACTGTTATATGGCGTCGGACATATGGTTAATGAGCACACATACACCAATTGTGGTGCACTGGCTAGAACGAGAAATAGCCCAATAGCACCACCAACGGGGATCGATTCTAAACCGAACGCGCATCAAGCGATCGCTTTACCACTGGGCTACGTCCCGCCGTTCAAACGAAACGAATACATGCTTACTGACAAATTAGGACATTTTAAACTAAGAATATATTTTTTATTCTGTTTCAATAAATAGAAGAAACCAGTCGTTTGTTGCTAACGCTTGCTAGACTGATTTTCACGTTAGATTGAATGACCATGTCTGCGAACCGATTAAAATATTACTCTTCAAAAGAAGAAACGCAAAACCACATTGTCGTAACATTTGGAGAATTGATTTAATTATTGAATGGTGAGTCCGATAATTACCAAATGTTGCAGGATTGTTCACAATTCACTCTAGTCCATTGTGAGTAAGTGATAGGACACACCACCAAGGTCAAGGTCATCTGGAGTCAATACCGGGTGTGGCCTCCGCGTGTGTTGACAACTGCCTGGCACCGCCTGCCCATTGAAGCAACCAGAGTACGGATGACGTCCCGTGGGATGGTGGCCCACTCGGCCTGCAAGGCTGCTGCCAGCTCGGGCAGGGTCTGGGGCTGTGGTTGTCGCTGTCGGAGGCGTTGGTCCAACTCGTCCCATAGATGCTCAATTGGGTTCAAATTAGGTGATATCGATGGCCAAGGAAGGACATTAATGTTGTTGTTCTGTAGGAAATCCGTTGTGAGACGTGCTGTGTGAGGCCTGGCGTTGTCATGTTGGAACACTGCGTTGGCGTTGGCCATAACTGGAACGATGTGTGGCCGGAGGATCTGGTCAGTGTAGCCCTGTGCATTCAGGTTGCCCTGCACGTGGACCACGTCAGTTCTGCCAGTGTGTGAGATGGCTGCCCACACCATGACACTACCCCCGCCGAATCTGTCCACTTCCTGCACGCAGTTTGCCGCATAACGTTCACCACGACGCCTATACACGCGACAACTTCCATCATGACGTCGGAGCAGAAATCGGGATTCGTCACTGAACCACACCTGTCTCCATCGCAGTTGAGGCCATTGTCGATGAATCTGGCACCACTGCAGTCGGAGTCGACGGTGTTATGGTGTTAAGATGACACCTCGAACTGGACGTCTGGCACGAATTCCTACCTCACGTAGGCGGTTCCGTACGGTCTGGTCGGATATCCTGCGCAAACCTGGTATTGCTGCGGCTGTGGAGGTGGCAGTAGTCAATCGTTCCCGAAGGTGGCGTACCCGGATGTAGCGGTCCTGCCCGGGGGTAGTGACCCGTGGTCGACCGGATCTAGGGAGGTCACGTGTTGATCCATGTTGCTGGTAACGGTCCCACAGTCTGGAGATGGTGCTTGGGGACACATGGAATGCCCTGGCAACGGCCGTTCTGTATTCGCCTGCGTCTAGTCGGCCGATGGCATTGTTTCTCTGCGGTTCACTGAGACGTGGCATGTCCTGGATTGTCAACTGTCGGCCAGATACAGAGGCCAGGCAAGCGAACACCCTGCACTTTTATACTGTCGGTGTTCATGTTGCACGTGCAGACAACGCACGTGCAGTGGTGACATGGTTTGCACGTGGCTGCGTTTTTGCGAATATTCACATTTTGGAACTTTATTGTACAGTAGCTGCGTTTTATCGAATGTAACCGTGGGAATGTGTTTGGGACATGCAATGACCTTATATTCACAAAGCATGAACCGGTAGGAAACATAAAATCGGAGTTATAACCCATTTGTACCCTTTTGCGTTTCTTTTTTTGAAGAGTATAGTTTACAAAAGACGACTGGCTGAACGTAAAGTCAGTGTCGGCCCGTGGGCTAATTCTAACGGTAAAAAAGCGGCAAAAACGCCATCACGGCCTTTGATTATGTACCGGTTGAGCGACACTGGTTGAGATTAGGAAAATCTAAGTGCATCGAGGGCGATCGACGCTATGGCGTACCACACCTAGGGCCGGATTTAGACCTTGGGGGGGGGGGGGGGGGGGGCAGGGGACGGGGCACTTCAGGTTCGGGGGCCCCTCAACATAGAAATTAAATTACATGACAAATAAAAAAAGGAATGAGCTAATTTTATAATTATTACATTTTTTTTTAATAAAGGAAGTCTTTAGTCTGGGGGCGCCCTCTGGCAGGGGGGCCTGGGGCAATTGCCCCCTTTGACCCTTATAAATATATATTATAAGGTGGATTACTTCTTGCAAAAATACCGACCTCTGTGATGTCGTGGTAAAGCCATCGGAGATAAGGCTGGTAGGTACGTGGTTCGCTGCTAGGTAACGGATTCCACCCAAGTCGAGTTTTAACGACTCAATCGCTAAACATTTGAAAACTATTTTAACTACACCGACTTCTCTCTCACTAACCAGTAACCACTAACAACTAACCCACTGTTCCAGACAGACAACCCAGGATCTGAGATAGCTGCGGTATGTGCCCAGGACAGCGTTCTTGAATCTTAATTAGTAATATGCACAAAAATAAGTTAGAATGAATGAAGTGGAACAATAATCTATCCATTGAGAATAATACATGAGTGGCCGTTAGATACCATTTATCTTACAACGAGTTGTTCTCAAATGTATCTAACGAGCGAAAGCGAGTTTGATACGTTTTACCGGCCTCAGTGGTGCAGTGGTTATGTCATCGGTCTACAGGCTGGTAGGTACAGGGTTCACAGCCCGGTACCGGCTCCAACCAAGAGCGAGTTCTTAAGGGCTCAATGGGTAGATATAAGGCCACTACACTAACAACTAACCAACTAACAACTAACTCACTGTCCTGGACATACAGCCCAGATAGCTGAGTTGTGTGCCCACGAGAGCATGCTTGAACCTTAGTTGGATATAAGCACGAAAATAAGTTGAAATGAAATGATACGTTTTTAAACAACGAGTTGTATCTAACGGACACGAATGTATTATTCAATGTCTTCCATATCCTCAAAAAACAGGTTTTAGGCAAATTTTAACATCTTTTTCGACTAAAACGTATTTACAGACTTTGCACTTGTAGCTAACTTACGCTTCACAGACAAATGAATATCCGGTTAACACCGGCCTCGGTGGCGCAGTGGTTAAGCCATCGGACTGCAAGCTGGTAGGTACAGGGTTCGCAGACCGTTATCGGCTCCAATCCAGAGCGAGTTCTTAAGGGCTCAATGGGTAGGTGTATGGCCGCTACCTCTTTTTCTTTCTCACCAACCACTAACCAACTAACAACTAACCCACTGTCCTAAACAGACAGGCCAGATAGCTAAGGTGTGTGCCCAGGACAGCGTGCTTGAACCTTAATTGGATATACGCACAAACTTAATGTCATGTTAACTGTACGTTACAATGTAAACGATTTCGATCGTGCTGATATTTCATTGGATGTATGGCACTGGTGACCTGGTCATCACCTAGGAGCAGCCAGTCGTATGTCTGGAAATTGTTAACACACGTACATATGTAAAACAAGTATGTGCCATCAAAAATAACAAATGATGTTCTAACCAACGGGTGTGTAAGAAACGATATTTAATATTTGTTATTTATTATTTCATTTCATTCTCGATTCGATTCATTTCTTCACATAAAAAGAATGGGGGAAAAAAGACAAAAAACAAAAACAGACGCAGATGTTTATTTACGGACACGGTTATGGACCATACATATAAGATAGAAACCCGCTGCCGCCACTCTATGGGCTACTCCTTTCGATCAGCTGCAATGTCTCTTATATGCAGAGGACAATATGTCACCGCAGTTGTGGGGAATTGGCTGAAACGAAACATAGCCCAATCGGTCCATCGATGGGGATCGATCATAGATCATAGATTGATCACGCATCAGGTGAGTGTTTTACCACTGGACGACGTTCCGCCCCTTGTTCACATAGAAGAATCACGTAGATAGACATACAGACAAATTCTTTATTTACGTCTCACCTTGTGTACAGATTAAAATAAAAACAAGGAGTTCAACAATAATAATACAATAACACAGCAATAAAAATACACAAGCCACTCATATGGACTGTTGACATACTTTAAAACTATTAAAAAAACTATCTCTAATATTTAAAAAGTATTGTATTTACAAGAAGTAACGCTACAGTTGTTATTCAGTTATAAATGCACCTTACGTAATAGTCTCTCTCTCTCTCTCTCTCTCTCTCTCTCTCTCTCTCTCTCTCTCTCTCTCTCTCTCTCTCTCTCTGTCTCTCTCTGTGTGTGTGTGTGTGTGTGTGTGTGTGTGTGTGTGTGTGTGTGTTCAATTTTACTCCGTTATTGTCATGTATTTAGTTTACATATTTTATTAATCGCAAAAGCAAAGAAAAAGGGTACTGTGCGTGTCACGATGTGTGTCAACATATACCAAATAGATCACACTGTACGAGTCACGATTCCACCATTCTGTTTATGATAAACAGGATCCCTCGCTACTTTGTCATGTTGATTTAACTGTCGTTTTATTCTGCGAACCACCATACACGACATGCACGTCTTCAATGGGTACCAGGCCCATTAACAGACTGTTTGTTTGGTTTTTCCCACCCTAATACGTGACAGTACGCTTTTCCCTATAGAAATTACATTACTGGACTATCAACTTACGTTACACCGTAACAGGGCGGCTGAGTATAATAAAGTTTGCATGGGAAAGTTTCGTTTAGTTAAAGGTATGCCCAGCAATATGCTCAAAGATTAACAAATATATAATTAGTCAAATCTGTATTGAGCAGTGACGTAAAGCCGACCGAGAGTGACCACTACAGATCTCGGTAAACGTAAGAGTAGTCTATGTGGTGGCTACGGGTTTCATTTCTCAGTATCTCGGGGCGGGATCTAGCTCAGTTGGTAAAAAGCTCGCCTCAGCTGTTTTGGTTGTAGGGTCGAACCTGCTCAGTGGACCTATTCTCCGATTTGGGGTTTATCCCGTCCCAGCCAGTGCCCGACGTCTGGTATACCGAAGGCCGCGGTATGTGCTTTCCTGCATATAAAACATCCCTTGAAAATATAGCAGGTTTCCTCTAAGACTATATACGTCAGGATTATCAAATGTTTGACTTCCAGTAGCCGATGATTAACAAATTAATGTGCTCTAGTGGTGTCGTTAAATAGTGAGAGCTAAAATTTGATGTGTAATATATTATGATACATTGGGGAATAAAGGAAATCATCGGCGATTATGTTACACATCAACGAGTTCAACTCGAAAACGGATAACGTTTCCTTTTCTTGGAACATTGGCTGGAAGAGGGAAACATGGGTTGTCTACTGAGTGGGAAAATGAGCCTGTGCCCCCCCCCCCGTCCCACCCCCGCACCTCAGCTGGAAAGAGCTCCACCACTGGGTTACATCCAACTCCCTTAGATCATAATAGGCCTTAGATACTGAATCCGGGTGGTAACAGCATACAAACCGAACGACGTTTGTCCACTGTTACAATGTGGGCTCCCAACTTCCTTAGATCATAATAGGCCTTAGATACTGAATCCGGATGCTAACAGCATACACACCGAACGAGGTTTGTCTACTGTTAAAAACTGGGCTTTATGTGTAGACTATACTTCTATCTGCATTGAGAATCGTGGGTTAACAATGTGACTATCACACAGAAAGAAAGAAAAGGTAAATCAGTTTAAGCTAGCTATGACTGTACATCTGTTATGTTATATGCTTTGTCTAGGTCAACCCGAACTGTTCATGACACATAGAATGACTCGAAAATATATCTCGTAATGACTTTGGCGGAATATAGCCCAGTGGTCATTAGCCATATGTCCAAAGCCTGATAACCGTAATTAAAGTGCGCCGAGAGCGTCATTAAATAAAATAGACCTTCCTTCTTTCATTCTTGAATCTTCTTAATGACTTTTGCAACGACTGCGAGTTCAAATGATGTTTAAACTGTGACCCAAAATAAGATCTAGCCTTCAAATGGCAACCGGCCTCGGTAGCGTCGTGGTTAGGCCATCGATCTACAGGCTGGTAGGTACTGGGTTCGGATCCCAGTCGAGACATGGGATTTTTCATCAAGATACATACTCCAAACCCTGAGTGACTGCTCCGCAAGGTTCAGTGGGTAGGGGTAAACCACTTGCACCGACCAGTGGTCCATAACTGGTTCAACAAAGGCCATGGTGTGTGCTATCCTGCCTGTGGGAAGCGCAAATAAAAGATCCCTTGCTGCCTGTCGTAAAAGAGTAGTCTATGTGGCGACAGCGGGTTTCTTCTAAAAAACAGTGTCAGAATAACCATATGTTTGACGTCCAATAGCCGATGATAAGATAAAAAAAAAAGCAATGTGTTCTAGTGGCGTCGTTAAATAAAACAAACACACTTTTTTCAAAGAGGCATAACTACTATAATAAATTATATTACTATATTTAACAATGTACATAATCTTCAAAAAAAAACGTTTAGTGCTTCTGGATGGACATTTCGGGGTTTGTTTTGTATGGAATACTCATTTCTGTACATCGGTCGTATACTTGGTTGCCTATTATCTATAGAATTGTAAAATAATTTCTTTGTGTCATCGATTGGCGCATGCCAGAACTGTGCTGATACGGAAGCTTTGTAAGTATATTTTATAAATACATCCTGGGTGCGGGACGTAGCCCAGTGGCATATCGCTCGCCTGATTCGCGGTCGGTCTAGGATAGATAGCCTATTTCTAGTTCCAGCCAGTGCTCCACAACTGGTATAACAAAGACCATGTACGATCTTGTATGTGGGATGCTTCATACTAAAGATCCCTTACGTGGCGGCAGTGGAATTCCTCTCTCATTATCTGTATTGTCCTTAATCGTATGTCTGACGCCATATATAACTGTAATTAAGTTTGAGAATGTCATTAAATAAACCATTCCTTCCTTCTACATAAATACGTTTGAATTGTTAAGTCGTGCTACAATTCACAAGACTTCAGTTGATCGTGACCATAAGCAACTACTCGTTCCCAGATAGGATTACAAAAGTTTGCGTAGGAAAATATACACTTAGAAGTACTATTTCTCATAACTAGATGTGGAATATTTCTCTGTGAAGCTAGAGACTATTTATGTGCTACCAAATTATAGACAAAAACACCATACGATGTTGTATGGGAACATGGTACCTTAACATTATTCATCATATTTCTATTTGTTTCTCAAAATGTCAATCAATGTTACAACATATTTAAACATTATCCTCCACACTGCAATACAGTGAACAGATACGGATTAGAAAAACACTAGCAAGGAAAGCGAGGCTACTATAAAGAACAAACCAAACAGTATAATTTCTACTTTTCTGACAAATCGTTCTTTTTGTCCTTTTGAATTTAAGCGTATTCCAAAGAGTATGATTGTGAACAGAATAGCCAGCCCGCTTTGTAGAAGTATAAGTACGAGATAAATTGCCATTCTGGTGACAGTTCCCGACTGCGGCATGGAGTCGTAGATGAAATTCAGAAACATGGCATATGAGACGAATATCGACACCAGATAAGACATTTTTTCCCCAGAAGCATAGGGCAACAGAAACGCAAACGTGTTCATGAAGGAGAGTAGGGCCATCGGAAACAGGACGGTGATGACATGGAAGGTACTCTGTCGCTTGAGGTGGAATTTAAACACGGCTGACGCAAGCTGTATGCCGTGGGATTCGTATTCCCGCGTCTCGGCAGTCACCTTCAAGACTTCCCACTCGCTGCTGTTCGTGAAAACCTCGTGTTTGATGCCGACTTCTTCGTCGGCAACTAGCGTGAATGATCCGTCAGAAATGAGCACCAGTTCGCAAACCTGTTCGTCAAATGGGAACAAGGACGGGTCCACGTTGCAGCTCGTGGTGAATGTCTCCAGATAGTCTGCTTCACACGACCCGTCTGAACTCAGTCTAACGTCGATGTTTTTGTCCAGCTTCAGTGTTCCAACTCCGTTTGCGATAGCCGTGTTTGGAATGGGAAAGTTACTAACGTAAACTGTGTCAATGCCATCATATTCACTCTCGTCCCATTTCAAGCAGGATGCTTGCCAGCTAAGAAATAGCTTTGCACCGAACACGAACAGATGCTTAGTCTCATCCAGTATGATGATGGACACAGGAGAAAAGTGGACTCTTACAGTATAGTACTTTCCTCTCTTGGAATCGGCTGCAATACGGATTCCGTCAACCATTCTGCTAGAGAACCATTGTTTTAACTGGACAAGTGCGGGAGGCGGGCAAACTTCCAAATTCGCTAAAACATGATTGTTTGCACAAGCCAAGATTAAACAAAAGATCAACTTTGAAATGTTTAGCATCGCGATACTCTAGTGATGCCAACGTCGAAACAAAATAAACCAATGTAGAGCGGTATTTGGTATCCAAGAGTATAGCCAAGTAGAATCGTATTAAAATCTGATGTGTGCTTCTGACGTAACGAACGTCTTATTTAAATATACGAACATTTGTTTGTAATTGTAGCTATGGAAATTAAAGGTAAACTAGTTTTAGCTTAAGAAAAATGAGACGGACGATTATTTTGTTTTCATAAATGTGATATCAAATATACTGAAAGAAAAAAATAAAGTCAAAATCGAGTTTCAATTATCAATGTTCGTAACCATGTATTACTTTAGCTTTGCAATTCTACGTTACATCAAAATATAGGAACGGGAAATGCCTTCAAGGTCACTTCATTTTTGTAAAATATATGGTAATTGTGACACTAAGAGTTTAGAGAAGGAATCGCATACAACCTTAAATAAACTTCTTGATGCCAGTGCCAAATTCAAACTGGAGCATCGACATGAGAATAAAGAATCGAAATTGTGAACTTTTAGTGCGATGATCAGGTCGTTTCTACTTGTAAATGTTGATGAACTAGCCTTGTTGTTGCTTCTGCTACTTACTGAAATGAGTGCCAAATTGCAAATATGTGTGACCTTTTATTGTTGCAGCCTTGTAATCGAACATAATTAACAGTGTCTTCTGGTTGGCAATTTGTGAAATGAATAAATATAATTTGACTCAGTTTACTCGTAGTCATATATATATATATATATATATATATATATATATATATATATATATATATATATCCAGCTTTTGCACGGTGCTAGAAAAATCTGTCTGACCCTAGGGCTAGATATCTGTCTGACCCGAGGGCTAGACCATTTCTACATACGCGTGGTTTACGACGATTGACGTCATAACTCCTGGTTTTCAAAATTCTTTTGCCATTTCACGTTGTCTTATTGTTTTAAAAATATTTAAACAAATTAATATTTTCAACTTTATATTTATTGTTAAGTTGTTGCATTTTATTTTGTTGTATACGTTGGACTATATTTTACAGCGTATGATTAAATGACTTTCATTGTTTGTAGGTGAACTGTTTACGAATTGTTCAACAATAAACAAACCGTACACAGCTTACAAACTTAATGTTTTGTTACTGCAATCAAATGAGCAAGAAAAAGAATCAATCACCGTTGTGAGGTATAGAATCTATTAATATATATATGATGACTGTATGTGATACAATAATCAGTTTATAAGTTAGTCGCTGCTTGAATATCTGATTTGGAAACGTTTTGTTTGTTTGTTTGTTTGTTTGTTTATTCGTTTTATACTGATCAACCAGAACGAACTTTGGTTTTCAAATGGAAAAGGTCAAAGTACATGTACTTATTATTTTGAAATGTTTTTAATGGTCAGTGGTAACCCCCTTTCAAGAAAATGAAGCTTCATCTGAACAATGAAATGGCAGCTATCGAGCAGCTAATTTGTATGCATTTTGGAATAATATTTCTTTTGTCGTTCAGTATAATCAAGGCGATGTCACGTGCATTGATTAATACTGGTATTTGTTTTAATCATCCACGCCATTAGCTGACAGTTTGTGGGGAGTGCTGCATTACCAAAGCAGTTATTGTACAAAGGAAGCAAGACTGCCATCACTGTTTGCAGAGTACCTGGTTTTAAAACACCGTAAACTCAGTTGCTGTTGGTTACGTCAAAATATCTTTTCATGCAATAGCTAACCGACATAAACCAAGGACAGTGGATGAAAAATAATAATAAAAAACAAATCTGACAATACACCAATGATAACTGTTTGTCATACACGTGTAGACTATGTACACTAAACCACATTATCAATTGCCGTCTAAATAATCATCGGGTAGTATATTGTTAAACAGGCTTCGGTGGTATAGCGCTTAAACAATCGGACGTAAGGCTGGTAGGTACCTGAACTGATAGAGAGAGAGAGAGAGAGAGAGAGAGAGAGAGAGAGAGAGAGAGAGAGAGAGAGAGAGAGAGAGAGAGAGAGAGAGAGAGAGAGAGAGGAGAGAGAGAGAGAGAGAGAGAGAAAAGATGGACGGAGGCGATGGGAGCGAGAGAGAGAGAGAGAGAGAGAGAGAGAGAGAGAGAGAGAGAGAGAGAGAGAGAGAGACTTGTCTTTGCTAGAGCCATTATGTGGATGCGAACCAACAGAGTGAGAGAGAGAAGAGCAGAGAGAGAGACAGAGAGAGAGAGAGAGAGAGAGAGAGAGAGAGAGATTAGTCGACTCGTACCTCGCCACTGAGTTGTGAGTTGTGCACTCCGTCTTTCTCTACAGGAGCAAGTACTGGGATACGAACCCAACATACTAGAGATCAGCGGAAAATATATTGCTAATTAATACAACAGCTTCGAGCAGCTGACGTCTTACGTAGCTGGCTGAAGTTTACTTCAGTTCATATCACGAGATCGGGTTTAGCCCGACAATCAAATAAATGATAAACACTAATACTTTGTAGTCACAGGGCGGTAATGACCCTTATATGACATTTTGGCTCTAGTATAGCCTTGCTTGAACTTGATGACAACGCCAGAGAAACAGCCAAGAGAGATTTATTGACATACGAGTGCATTGTCCAACAATGTTGTGAGTTAACATTCACAGTAACATTGCTAAGGTCATATCCGAGGTAAGAGTGAAGACTATACCCGAGCTTGAACATATGATGACTATAAATAATACGACCAACGAGGAATGGCACCAAATGAACAATAGGTATCATATATATATATATATATATATATATATATATATATATATATATATATATATATATATACGTATATTTATATTATATTATATTATATTATATTATATTATATAAAGAAAAAGTCAGAAGCCTCCTTTAAAAGTCATATATCCCTCTTTAATTCAAATTTTCGCTTGTTCAGCCTTCATCAGGGAAATCTGTCGACAAAAATAAAAATACGCACATAAAACCACTAAAATAATAAATAATATACTTAAGTCTATATACGAAAAGGACCTACAAATAAAGTAACGTAAGATAAAAGCTGCAGAACAAACTACTAGTCAAAGATTAAAAGTATGGTACCACTAAACCTACCATATGACTGAGGTAAAATGAAGTGTGGGTAGGGGGAATAAAATGATAATTAAGGATAAATAAAACAAAGAACAAAATAACAAAATAATAATGAACGAATCAATGCAATATCAAAATCAATATGAAAACATAAAAGGATTTTACCCAGATAATTTACAGGCAATAAAGATGAAACGTTACTTGAGTATATGTGTAAAATAAAATACAAACCTTACTAATATTAGGCCTAAATATAACGTAACTTTAGATAAACATAATTACTAAGCTAGCTCAGCTAATAATAATATATTTATAAAATTTAATGAAATAATCTTAAAACATTAAAAGAAACTTATTTTAAAACTAAGCTAAAAGAAGTCAAACCATACTGCATGAAAACATGAATGGAATAAATGAAATAAACCTAATGCGAGATAAACAACCACTCTTAAAACAAGCAATATATATTTATAAAATTTAATAAAATAATCTTAAAACATTAAAAGAAACTTACTTTAAAACTGAGCTAAAAGAAGTCAAACCAGGATTTTCTATTCGTATATATATATATACACACTGTATCTGCGCACATAAGCATTTGTGTTATATTTTAAAGTTAAAATATTTTCTTTTTAAATATTTGTTTCACCGCCACAGTACAATGGAACAATAAACGTGTTACAACTAAAGTTATTTTAATTTTAATGTTTTTTAAACTCAAGTAATGAGCGCATTTTTAGTGGGACCCCCTGCATTTACTGGCCTGCATGACTGCACATATATATATATATATATGTCTGCGCAGCAAACATTAAAACAACCACTTCTGTCGCGAATGTTTACATAAAACAGCAACAAACAATGGATCCGACTTTTATAAGTTCTAAATAACAAACACTTCCTGTTATAGTCTGTTTCAGAAACATTTAGATTGTGCAAATGAGATAAATATAAATGATGTTCCACGCTCCTTAGTTTGGACAACACAAAATGACAATAAAAAGAAAAAAGCCAATGTAAAAATATTTGATCATTATTCAACAAAAATTGTCTGTTATTAACTGTAAATGAGCACAAATAGTGTTCGTTAGACATATAGGACAATCAATGATAATTTTTAAACAGACTGTAGCTAAAATAGGCCATGCTGTAAGTGCAATCTTCAAAGTCTGTGTGTAGCCATTTTGCATTGTGTCACTCGGAGGGAAATTCAAAGTATGCTTGGATGTTTACGTCAAAAGATAAAATAAGACATTCATTTCATTTATGGATTCATAAATTACAATAAGGTATGTATTGAAGCTTCTATGTAAATTTATGTAAGTTGATATGCAAGGTTGATCATTACAACGTTGAGAGACACGTGTTGACAGGTGATAGAAAAACACGTTGATCGAAGCTGGCAAAAGTATACTTTTAGTGCATTAATTCAGGGTTTTTTCAATAAAAGTGTTATCGACAAGTTTTATACATATATTCACAATCAAGATGTGTTGTTTTAACAACGGTTTTGTGAATTAAATTAACGTTGTTTGTTTGTTTGTTTACAAAGATACCCCGACACTTGTTTCAAGACGTAATGTAACGTCATTAACGTGCGCAGACATTTGTGCCGGGCAGACTAAGGTGACATGAGTGTATATATATATATATATATATATATATATATATATATATAGATAGATAGATAGATAGATAGATAGATAGATAGACAGATACAGACAAACACACAAACCGTTACAGAACCAAATGTATCTATATCTCACAATTAAATCGGTAGGTAAGCAGTAGGGGAGAGTTGCCGGGATTGGACCCCTTAAGGAAGAATGGTTGTGCAAGTTAGACAAATAGAACAATCAGCAGGAAAGTAGTTCCTTCATTATTGTTGGGGCATACAATACGCATTGATGCAACATATTTTGTAGAAAGTTTAATTATTCCAGGTAAATTTTAAAAACAAATTTAAACCCAAAATGGTCCAATCGTGGATTCTACTACCACGATTGGACCACTTTGGAGTTTTAAAAAAAATCAATTGCCTTCAATTAAACCAGAACCCAGCACATACATTGTCAAAAAACATTGCTAGAAAATCAAACTGGACAGTATGAAGAGTTCAAATAAAACTTTTAATGCTAAAACGAAAGTGGTCCGATCGTGGAATCTGCTACAGTAACTAAAATTGGGCATGAACCTCTCTTGAGTTTGCAAAATATCAGTTCCTTCTTTTGGATAATTAGACACAGTACGAACTATAGCTACTTGCAAAAAAGAAAGAAATAGCTTTATTAAAATATAATTCGCTCATGAATCAAAATAGAATCCTCGATTGGACCACCGATTCCTCGATTGGATCACGCAGAAAGGTCCTTTTTGACGTTTGTTTTACTCATAACCGTGCTTAAAATGTCATGTTTGATGCATACATTAACTGGTATCATATTTGGCGATTGGCACGATCACCAAAATACCAGGTCAAAACATTATGGTCCAATTGAGGAACTGGTCCAATCCCAGCAATTCAGTTGGTCCAATCGTGGTTTTACCATAGTTATAAATAGATGCTGACCTACATGTACACATGCGTAACATCTTTGCACTTGTTTTATCACTCACAATAACAAACCTTTATGTAACGTTATGACCTAATTTAACACTTCTAACTATGTTCATATTGCTCCATAAATGTTTTTTCCAAGAATAGTATTAGATGATACATGCATAAATGTGACTTTTATTGATAAATCCAAAAATATTACCTTTTTCGACTCGACTGGTTCAAGGCCAATAGCGGCGTGTGTACAGATTAATATATTGACTAGATGGCGCTACTGTCACAATTTGAATGAAAATACAGTTCTGGTCCAATTGAGGCACTGGTCCAATCCTGGCAACTCTCCCCTATGATTAGTATTAACACTAACAAGGTCAAAAACAACTGCTAAAGAAACTGAAGCGAAGTATAAAAAAAAACCCAAAAACCCCAAAATAGGTTCCATTATCCTAACGAAAGATTCCTTTTAATCGATTAGTAAATATATATATATATACTCAAAGACAAAAGTTATTGTGACATGGATTGTTTGGAGTAATAAATTTGTGAATGGATTTATGAATGTAAACCAAAGAACATGTGCATGAAACAGCTCAAAGGAATGCAACTAAGCAGTTGTTGCCGCGATTGCATGCTTTGTGCAAGAAACATGGCATATTCGGGAGAAATGCTGTCCAGTGTTCACCATAAAAGGCCAGACATTCATTCGCAAATCATTGCCACTCTGTGCAGCCTTCAGAAGTCCAGAAGTCCGAAAAACAACATTAATGAACTGTTTGATGTAATTTCGTCATGCCACGCCTCAGTGAAAATGACAGATGGTGAGTCATAGGGATGCTTGAATCTGGAACCTCGCAGCGTGACGTCGCACGTCAATTCAACGTCCACAGAAACAACCAGGTCAGGGACTGTCCCCGTAGCGGCCGACCACCCGTGACAACCCCTCGCCAAGACACATAGATCCGAATCACACATCTGCGAAACAGGTTCCAGCCAGAAACCCTCACAGCCCATACCATCCCTTTCTCCAAGTGTTTAGTGGCATCAATGAGACGATGGTGCCAGGCCTGTATCAGTGCTCAAGGAGGACACACTCGCTACTGACTATGTGAATTTCGCTCTGGACCCCATCTAGTGATGTGGCTCATTTACATATGGCAGGTGCGCCCTTTTCATGAACTATTGCTCTTTCCATACCTTCGGACATTTCTCTTTTCATGTTATAACGTTTCATACACGGCAGTAAAAACTTATCATCAATTATCTTTGTCTTTTGTGTGTCACAATAACTTTTGCCTTTTAGTATATTGTTGTTAGCATCAGAAAAAAACTGCTAAAGAAACTGAAGCAAAGACAAAAAACAGCATGAACAGTATACGTTCCATTTTCCTGACGAAGCGTTCCTTTTGTCCCTTGGAATCCAACTGCATGGCGAGAAGCACGATGGACAGCAGAATAGCCAGCCCGCTCTGCAAGAGAATCAGCACGAGGTAGATCGCCATTCTCGTGATGGTCCCTGATTTTGGCATGGAGTCGTAGATGAAATTCAGAAACATGGCATACGAGACGAATATCGACACCAGATACGACACCTTTTCGCCAGACGCAGAAGGCAGCAGGAACGCAAACGTGTTCATGAAGGAGAGCAGAGACATCGGGAACAGGACCGTCACGATGTGGAAGGTGCTCTGTCGCTTTAGGTGGAATTTAAAGACCGACGAGTTCACTTCTGCCCCATGGACTTCGTAGCCGCGAGTCTCCACAGTGACGTTCAGAAGTTCCCATTCGCTACTGTTCGTGAAATATTCGTTCTGTATGCTGACTATTTCGTCGGTCACTAACGTAAACGAACCGTCAGGGATGAGCACCAGCTCGCAGACCTGTTCGTCGAATGGGTATAGTGTCGGGTCCACATTGCAGCTTGTGGTGAATGTCTCCATGTAGTCCGTGGAACACAGTCCGTTCAGAGTGATCTTCACATCGCTGTTCTTCGTCAGCTTAAGGGTTCCAACTCCGTTAGCAATTGCTGTATCCGGAACAGGGAAGGTATTCATGTAAACAGTCTCAATGTCGTCGAATTTACTCGCGTTCCATTTCACATCGGGGTCGTTCCATCTCAGATATATCCTTCCGCCAAACACGAACACCTGTTTCGACTCGTCAAGCATTATGATAGAAACTGGAGAAAATGTGACCCTGACCTGATCGTAACTTTTGGTTTTAAAATGATTGGGCGCAACGCGGATTCCGTCAGCCATTGTATCAGAAAACTGGTTTTTCAGCTGAATAAGGGCTGGTACTGGACGTTTCAGTTGCGGAATTTGTCCCATTGTCGCCGATATATACAGATTCAGTAGGATTATAATCATCTTCAGTACGTGTTCCATTGTAATATTAGACATTCTTACAACCGATAATGATCAAACCACGAGAAAGATGAAAGAGTGATGACACATTTTAGTGTTGTCAAGTCTTTTTATAAATACCGGTTCAAAAGAAATTTTCTGTATTGATTAAACATTCTTTGGTATCGGTGTAGTCATCACAAAATGTTTGTCTGTAAACTATAACCTATTCCATGTTATAAAAGTACAAAGCATTTCAACCATAAAGTCCGAAAAGATGATATTTGAACAACGTGAATACTTGTTCACGACTATATTGTATTTTCACGCAATAATTTATGGAACAATAGGCGTCCTTCAGTGTGCACTCGATGAGATACCTGCTAATGGATATCTAATAGTGTTATCAGCGACACTCCATGCTGTCCATCGTAAGATATCGAACTTGTAACAATACCTTTTGAAATGCGTTCTTTAAGGTATTTGTATTCTGATATTTATGCTAGGAAATGTATCCTGTTCGTTTAAATGTCATGACCTGTCAAAGTCATCGTTATTAAGTAGTCAATTTAGCAAAATACAGTTCTTACTGTTTGCATATCACTTCGATTACAGTCGTTCATATAGCTGTCCAGTTTGCTGCATCCTCACATACTAAAACAGTGATACAGTTGCCATTGAATACATAGAGAAAACTCACGAGTGACCGTTAAATACCAATTATCTTACGAGTTGTTTTTAAAGCTATCTATCGAGGGAAAGCCAAGTGGATACGTTTTAAACAACGAGTTGTAAGATAAATGGTATCTAACGGACACGAAAGTATTATTCTATTTCTTACATATTCTCAAAATCCAAGTATTAAGCAAATTTTAACATCTTTTTCGACTAGAAGTTATTTACAGCCTATGCAGTTGTAGCTAACTTACGCGTCACAGACACATGATTGTCAGGTTAACTATACGTCACAGTGCAATCGAGTTCGATCGTGCTGCTTTTTCATTGGATGTATGGCATTCGTGACCTGGCTATCACCTAGGAGCAGCCAGTCGTATGTCTTGAAATTGTTGACATACGTACACGTGTAAACAAGTATGTGTTAACAAAAATAACGAATGATGTTCTCACCAACGGGTGTGTAAGAAAGCACTTTTACACGTTATTGGGCAATATAAAGTAAACAGTAAAACAATATTTATTTTAACCGTACAGCTCATAATTCATAATTTGTTTATATAGGTAACCTTTAACCATCATTCAAATAAGGTCGTAGAACTTCTGTATATTTACCTCTTCGATATCACGCTTTGTTGCCACTATAGGATCTTAACCGGAAATGACCGCAGCCTTGTCATATGTTCAACATTTGGTTGAGACCTGCTTGATACCTAGACGGGGCAGAGATGTGATTTGAACTGGAATTGGGTTTCCATGCGGTTACCCGTTGACACACAGGCCGAACTGGGGTGCGTACAACATACCATGTAGTCCTGCAGCAGAGGCCCCCAAAAGTGAAGTGTACCAGGCCGGAAGTATAACATTTGTCACCATGGTGGAAATAAATTTTTGGAGTGCAGAGGTCATGAAAATATAAGATGACATTTTCTAAAGTTACTGCGAACAAGACCATCAATACGATTGTATATATTTAGAACTACTACACTTAGAAAGGCGATATTGGTGTCAAAACTTATGTTTATAGAGGCAATACGTTCCTCAAAATGATTTGTTATACTGTCAGATAATTGGTTGTCAAACAGTTAAAATGGCTGACGAAATTGACGGTGTTTTTGGCATGAAAATCTAATAATTTGTGCTGGAAAGACACTTTTTATGTTAAATATGAAATGTTAATGTTTGGTAAGTATAGTTGACATGCTTTGAAGACTACTAAAACAAAATGTAACTGTTCGTCTAAAATGATAAATCAAGGTGAGCTATATGTGCTATACCATTGATCATTTCATTGCTCATTGAGTAAGCATTGTTGTCAGTATAGGTTAGCACTCACAAGCTACCACAACTACAATACCAAACCATGAACGAATTAATGATGAATGAAAGAATGAAAATGAATGAATAAATAAATAATTCTACCATGAATACTGAATAAAATGAATTGTTAACAAATTCATAACACGAAAACCACTGAGGGTAATACATAAATTGAGTACACAGTGCTATGCATACTATCGTCCTCATACTAGTTATCATCTGGTATATTGGCGGCTTCATCTCACTATCGGCTTCATCTCACTATCATCTTCACATACAACATAATCATCTGGTTCATGTATTGCCTAATGTTCTACATGGCTATCCGTTGTCAAATCATGATCACTGACACTGAAGCACAAGAAATGGGCAGTCACTGTCATATCAGATTGTTCAGCAATTCTGGGTAACCTCAAACCTGGTTCATTGGCTTGGGTACCACATACCCATAAAATATATTTATTTTCAAAACCACTCTTGGCAGCATTTCCAAACCCCACGTTTCGCGATACCATCAGCCGGTAGAATCATCAATGCTATGTAGGTTAACGCTGTTTTCATTTTGGGTAGCTTATTTGGTGTGGTGACGTCTCGCGATGTCATCAGCCGGTAGAATCATCACTGCTATGTAGGTTAAAGGTGTCTTCATTTTGGGTAACTTATTTGGTGTGGTGACGTCTCGCGATGTCATCAGCCGGTAGAATCATCACTGCTATGTAGGTTAAAGGTGTCTTCATTTTGGGTAGCGTATTTGGTGTGGTGACGTCTCGCGATGTCATCAGCCGGTAGAATCATCACTGCTATGTAGGTTAAAGGTGTCTTCATTTTGGGTAGCTTATTTGGTGTGGTGACGTCTCGCGATGTCATCAGCCGGTAGAATCATCACTGCTATGTAGGTTAAAGGTGTCTTCATTTTGGGTAACTTATTTGGTGTGGTGACGTCTCGCGATGTCATCAGCCGGTAGAATCATCACTGCTATGTAGGTTAAAGGTGTCTTCATTTTGGGTAGCTTATTTGGTGTGGTGACGTCTCGCGATGTCATGCGCCGGTAGAATCATCACTGCTATGTAGGTTAAAGGTGTCTTCATTTTGGGTAGCTTACTTGGTGTGGCGACGTCTCGCGATGTCATCAGCCGGTAGAGGCATCACTGCTATGTAGGTTAAAGGTGTCTTAATTTTGGGTAACTTATTAGGTGTGGTGACGTCTCGCGATATCATCAGTGATAGAGGCATCACGGCTATGTAGGTTAAAGGTGTCTTCATTTTGGGTAACTTATTTGGTGTGGTGACGTCTCGCGATGTCATCAGTGATAGAGGCATCACGGCTATGTAGGTTAAAGGTGTCTTCATTTTGGGTAACTTATTTGGTGTGGTGACGTCTCGCGATGTCATCAGCCGGTAGAATCATCACTGCTATGTAGGTTAAAGGTGTCTTCATTTTGGGTAACTTATTTGGTGTGGTGACGTCTCGCGATGTCATCAGCCGGTAGAATCATCACTGCTATGTAGGTTAAAGGTGTCTTCATTTTGGGTAGCTTACTTGGTGTGGCGACGTCTCGCGATGTCATCAGCCGGTAGAGGCATCACTGCTATGTAGGTTAAAGGTGTCTTAATTTTGGGTAACTTATTAGGTGTGGTGACGTCTCGCGATATCATCAGCCGGTAGAATCATCACTGCTATGTAGGTTAAAGGTGTCTTCATTTTGGGTAGCTTATTTGGTGTGGTGACGTCTCGCGATGTCATCAGCCGGTAGAATCATCACTGCTATGTAGGTTAAAGGTGTCTTCATTTTGGGTAGCTTATTTGGTGTGGTGACGTCTCGCGATGTCATCAGCCGGTAGAATCATTACTGCTATGTAGGTTAAAGGTGTCTTCATTTTGGGTAACTTATTTGGTGTGGTGACGTCTCGCGATGTCATCAGCCGGTAGAATCATCACTGCTATGTAGGTTAAAGGTGTCTTCATTTTGGGTAGCTTACTTGGTGTGGTGACGTCTCGCGATGTCACCAGCCGGTAGAGGCATCACGGCTATGTAGGTTAAAGGTGTCTTCATTTTGGGTAGCTTACTTGGTGTGGTGACGTCTCGCGATGTCATCAGTGATAGAGGCATCACGGCTATGTAGGTTAAAGGTGTCTTCATTTTGGGTAGCTTACTTGGTGTGGTGACGTCTCGCGATGTCACCAGCCGGTAGAGGCATCACGGCTATGTAGGTTAAAGGTGTCTTCATTTTGGGTAGCTTACTTGGTGTGGTGACGTCTCGCGATGTCATCAGTGATAGAGGCATCACGGCTATGTAGGTTAAAGGTGTCTTCATTTTGGGTAACTTATTTGGTGTGGTGACGTCTCGCGATGTCATCAGCCGGTAGAATCATCACTGCTATGTAGGTTAAAGGTGTCTTCATTTTGGGTAGCTTACTTGGTGTGGCGACGTCTCGCGATGTCATCAGCCGGTAGAGGCATCACTGCTATGTAGGTTAAAGGTGTCTTCATTTTGGGTAACTTATTTGGTGTGGTGACGTCTCGCGATGTCATCAGCCGGTAGAATCATCACTTCTATGTAGGTTAAAGGTGTCTTCATTTTGGGTAGCTTACTTGGTGTGGTGACGTCTCGCGATGTCACCAGCCGGTAGAGGCATCACGGCTATGTAGGTTAAAGGTGTCTTTATTGTGGGTAGCTTACTTGGTGTGGTGACGTCTCGCGATGTCATCAGCCGGTAGAGGCATCACTGCTATGTAGGTTAAAGGTGTCTTCATTTTGGGTAACTTATTCGGTGAATTTCATTGTGACTTATGGGACATTTGATCAATAATTCCCAAAGTGTTGGAGAAACTTTTAAAACTTTAAATAAATAATGGTGTGGTCTATCACATATTAAATGGGAAGTATTTATCTTTCTGAAAATTATAAAACCTTATGGCAACTTGATTCGTCTTGTTAAGAAGACATATGGGACGTTTACGGACCACGTCTTTTGACAGAGTGTACTAAATTACTGTCTCAGCTTGAAAGAAATAGGTTTGTATACAACGTGTTTATTAGCTACATATTGCAATTCTGCATTAAGATCAGTTTCGAGAGAAATATCTCTTTCATTTTTAATACTGCTTAATTTTTTAATGTAACTGATGGAACAAAAATCTGTGACTGACGAGATGGTATCCCTTGTTATCACGTTTTTGTGATGAATATGGTTTGTCAATATTCTAGTGAGCCATTTTAAAAATGAATCGAACACTATGTTTGTTTCAGACAGTGAATTCATTATGCATTTCATTTATGTGCATGATTTGTCAGTTAACTAAATTTGAACACGTTGCGAAAATTCAACTTTGTCATGGAATTACCATTTGCAAGCACACTTTTCTTACTGGCAATCTAATACTGAAGAGTGTTCAGCGAAGCGCAATATGCATTTTCTTATAAGGACTCAACATTTGTTGGCCGCCAACCTTTCTTCCTAAAACAATATCCCTTTTGTTCCCAAGTTTGCAATCAACTGCAACTAGTCAACTTCCTTCAACATTAAACAGAACATTTTCCGTGTCACAGCCAAATAATGATACTGTATTGCTGGTCATATATAGCATGCGTTGATGTATACCAGTTAAGACTGGCATATATTGCTTCCATATAATAATATTAGGCAAAACCCTCATATGTCTATACAAAGTACATGGTCAAATGTCTAGGTATTAGTCTGAACGGCACGAAGATGCTGCGTCTCAGTGTCTAACAGGACAAGACAAGTAAATATTACAAAATATGGCAGTTGTGAAGTCCATATATTCAAACACGGATTAGACTGACACCAGAATTGTGCTACATGCAAAATGTACTTCAGGAAAGTGAACACGGCACATTGTAATAAGCAGTGATGTTCTCGTATTGCTTCTGTATTATCGTAATACGAGTATAGTTAGAGTAAAGAAAATACTTGTATATCTCATCACATGCAATGAAAGAACATATTCCAGTCATACCTGGTATAAATCAGCACTTGCTATGTATGACCAGCTAAAGCATATGCAGCACTGTAATATGAGTTCTATATTCTGCCTATAACTGGCTACAGCACTAAGAGCTCTTTCTAGGGTCATGGGAAACACTAATGCAAAATAATGAAGAAAGTTGAACAGTTTTAGTCATTAAAAACCTGCGAACACAGGACATATTGTTTTAGGAATAAACATGATAGCTACCAGGCTGCGCATTGTTAAACAACATTCAGTGAAACATTTTCTATAAGAAGAGTGTCTTTACAAAGAAATGGCCACTAGCTGAAGACACATGTACATAAAAAAGACACGTACATACAGACTGCACTGATACCAGTTGACATAGCGATAAAACCATGCCCATGAATGTGGATTCCACCAAGTTTGATTTCGAGAAAACACTTACTGGGTAGGGTTTACCAAAACTGATGAAACAAGACTACATGCATTAATTAATCCAAAGTTGCTGAACATCCTGGTGTGCACCAGGCGGCCCTTTTTATATACACATGTACTTCAAAGTGCTACTGTCTTGACATTGGACAACCTTGCACAGCAGCATGCATATTTATCCAAGGGATGCACCAGATTATTTTGTTGCATGTGATCCACCAACACATTATGTCAGTTGAGTTAAGTATGTTTTGTTCAACAACATCACTGGAGCACATTGATTTAAAATCATTGACTATATTGGATGTCAAACATTTGGTAATTGTAACATATTGTCTTGAGAGAGGAAACTCGCTGAATTTTTCCATTAGTAGCAAGGATCTTTTATATTCAACATCCTACATACTTTGATATACCAGTCGTAGAGCACTGGCTGAAACGAGAAATAGTCCAATGAGCCCACCCACGGGGATCGACCAGGCGAGTGCGTTACCACTGGTCTACGTCCGACCTCGTCAGTTGAGAAGGAATCTGATGACAGTAGTATGTACTATGTATTATGTACAACACATTGAGGTCGTTTCGTGAACAACCCTCACGGTTGTTTGTTTGTTGTTGTTGTTTTTTTCACTGGAGTTTTGCTAACCATTCATTCATTCATTCATTCTTTCTTTCAAACATACATTCACTCATTCACTCACTAATTCATCCATTCGTGTATTTATTCAGGCTATAGTGGTTAGGTGTTTGTGTATGCTGATAGGTGTATAATTACAACAACGCTTTTTTACTTGGGAACCACTGATCAATAGTATGATATATGTCGGTATCTTGATCTATTATGTTATACAAGTATTTACAATTTGCAGTTATATTTTATTTTAATATTTTTTCAAACATGCTAACTAAACTTAGCAACAATCTAAAACTAACATTTGACATTAAAATTAGGTTTTTCTAAGTAATGTTACAAATATTGTTAGATTTTCATGCCATAATTATCGTTCTTTTAGTCATCCATTAGTCAACACAATATCTGACAGTATTAGAAACAGTTTTAATGCACTCACTGAGCTGACAAACATCTATTTTGACACCAAGATCACATTTCTAAGTGTTGTAGTTCTAAAGATATAGTTTTTATTTTGATTGGCGGCCATTTTGAAAGAAGGTCGCCATCTTGTTCGCACCAACTTTAGAAAATGTCATATTATATTTTCATGAACTCCACACCCTAGAGATTAATTTCAGCCACAGTGACAAATGTTATACTTCCGGTCCCGGTTACTCAAAAACTAAGGCTCTTTTTCAGCCTCTGCTGCAGGAATAATGCAGATATGTTACAACCGGATGGTGCCGTTGCTTTCATATAACATCACGTGTAGCGTATCAATCTTCTTCTTTGCGTTCGCTGACTACACTTCTAAATTTGATCGTACAATGAAGAGCATCTTCCTCTCTAAGTCCTCCTTGTAGCCATAGAGCTTGGTAACAAGAGATACTTGGTGAGGCCAGATCTCCTCCCTGTTCTTCTACTGCGGCGGACATTTCTGGGGGATGTGCTCTGTTGTCTGGTCTTCTTGACCGTATGTGCATATAGGAGCGTATCAATAGCATGCTTACATTGAAAATTTAAAAGTTGCAACTGAATGTCTAAAATGATCTTTTGCGTGTGTTTTTGCGTGTTGTTAGTATACTCATTAGATGCCAATGGCTATATGCAAATCGTTGTAGACACGTGACCCATGTGACACACTGGTACATTCTGATTGGTAATGGTTGACTGTTTTAATTTACAGTCATACATGATTTAAAAATACAGACGACTTTACGTCACCTATAATTTAAATGTTTATATTTTAAAAATGTCGTTTCTATCTTGGTTCAGTGTATTATAACACATATAATATATTCGGATTAAAAACATCATGTCTGTCACGCTAACTTTCCCGGTATCTTACCGAACGGAAGTGCTGTTAGATACAAATAAAGTTCCTGAGTTTTGTAAAAATGATATCCAACGAAAACGAGTGTGATATTTTATTTATTACTCACCTTCAAAGAAGGTAATATTTGTCAAAAATTCCAGCAGTTTAACAAGGAATAAGCTTTTTGGACTGCGGCGGAATTATATCAGAAGACAATCTGATTAAAATTAGCTCTGTAGTAATTAACCAGTGGAGCTAATTTTAATTAGATTGATCAGAAAAAAACCCCTTCTCTATACTAGTAGTTTAACCCAGTGTGGCCACTGCAAAACAGTATGTTATACCACAATAAGAGTGACTACACAAATGTCAACTAATAGGCCTACTAATATTCAATTTGTTAATCTACAATCCATAATAATAAAGTGTAAATTGCCAACGTTTTCCCGTTTGTGTGTATGTCTGTCAGTCTGTCTCTGTGTGCATGCGTGCTTGTGTTTGTGTGTGCGTGTGTGTGTCCACTGCGTGTGTTCATTGCAAATGTACCCAAATGTATTAATAGTGTGAAATAAAAAAATAATGAACTTTTTGTTGCTTTTATTTGGAGCAGGCGCAAAGAAAACAAAAGAACCTACACAATCGCAGCCGGTTTGTCTAGCTTGTCTTGATGTAGAATTGACAAATTCTGCACGTACAATATCGTCACGACACCACTATATGTTTACAAGGGCCTCGTTCCACGGAGCAGTCCTAGTACTAAGATCACCTTAAGTGCCTATAACTACCTTCGGCACTTAAGGTGATCGTAGCCCTAAGATCAACTCGTGGAACGGGGCCCAGTTGGGTAATAAACATGCGTGCTTTCTCGGCTACTTGTAAAATATTGAGTATCAGTTTCCCTCCATAATCAAGTACTAGTTTTGGTTAACGACACCGCTACAACTCGTAGTCATCAGAGGAAAACCACTGCATGTTTTTCCATTAGCAGCAAGGGATCTTTTATATGCACTTTCCCCAGTTTTGACCAGTTCTGGTACATTTGCTGGAACGAGGAAAAAGTGTCAGTTGAATGGATCCACCGAGGTGGTTTGATCAAGCGACGCAAGCACCTCAGGCGAGCACTAAACCGACTGAACCAAATCCCGCCCCTAATCAAGTAGGCCTACCAAGTCTTGGATGTGACTGTTTCAGATAAATGGCATGATGGGTTAATAAATATATGTTCTTGTACTTTGAAATGTAACGTTGCTAACATTTGGTGAAATGCCGACAATACGAGAACGTCGTTTGATGTATTGGTATATTTTTTCTTTCAGATGTCATTCAAGTGTTCATTTTAATATTTGATCACAAACTTCGAAAGTTAACAGCTTCTGTTGATATCATACCGGCCTCGGTGGCGTCGTGGTTAGGCTATCGGTGTACAGGCTGGTAGGTACTGGGTTCGGATCCCAGTCGAGTCATGGGATTTTTAATCCAGATACCGACTCCAAACCCTGAGCGAGTGCTCCGCAAGGCTCAATGGGTAGGTGTAAACCACTTGCACCGACCAGTGATCCATAACTGGTTCAACAAAGGCCATGGTTTGTGCTATCCTGGCTGTGGGAAGCGCAAATAAAAGATCCCTTGCTGCTAATCGGAAAGAGTAGCCCATGTAGTGGCGACAGCGGTTTCCTCTCAAAATCTGTGTGGTCCTTAACCATATAACCGTAAATAAAATGTGTTGAGTGCGTCGTTAAATAAAACATTTCTTTCTTTCTGTTGATATCATATGCAAACTATGGGTCATAATTTACTGTTGACTTGAACGTTGAACGCGTAACTTTGTCACTTCACAGCAGGATCGCATTACCAGGTTTCAAACGACGAATATAAAATGGCTATGGATATTTATGAAAACAACTTTGAAAGAGCCGTATAAATGTTACATAAGAGAGCACTGGCGTAGGAATATGCCAAAAAGTGTTACACGTTTACACTATTATAAAGCAAAATATCGTAAAAGATAGCAAGCCCCACTTGCCCCCCCCCCCCCCCACCCCCACCCCACCCCACCCCGCTTCCTACGTCAGAACACAAGTTCATCTCAGAAAACAAACTCGGTTTAGATGGAGAAACTCGCTGCAATATTACTGACGGCCACACAAGATGTCGCATGTTTCTCTCTTCTGTATATTTATAGGGCTTCTAGAAGTTTTATAAAATCCACTAGCCATGGTATCAGTGATTTTTAAAATTTACTAGCCACTATTAAAAATTCACTGACCCTACTTTACTTTAAGTTGATACAATTTTACCGAATAATAGTATTATTCAGATATGCCACCTGAGGAGGGAGATAGAGCTTAAACACAATAACATTGAGGGGTTGGGGTGGGGGCAGGATATTCATATTTACAAAATAGACTTAACTGCAACATTTGACAAATTTCTTTCATTAGCCGTCAGGCATGGTAATAGTAGTTATTTACTAGCCCATCGATGAATATCACTAGCCATGGGAGTGGGGCTACCATAATCAAGAAGTCCTGATTTATTATGTTCTCTTCAGCTGTTTGCAACGTATTTGTAAAACAAACAAATAAAGATAAACAGCTATGCAAAGATGGACTGATTTTAATTGCACGCAGTGGGATCGAATGTTCTGTGACCTGCCTGAAGCTGAATACTTAAAAATACTGTTCGAATACCAAATTAGCGAGCTAATATTCGAATATGCGGACCGAACACTAATTTAAATATTTTAGTAGTGTAACACATGGGTAAGATAAGGTTATAAATAGTTTGAGAATTATATGATTATTATACTCAATGTAAAAACGTTCCGTGACGTCATTTTTTGTTTGTTCAAATACAATGTTCTTTACTTGACAAATGGTTTTAAATTCAATCATAAGTAACATGAATAGTTTGCAATTTAATATTCCTTTGAAATCTCAAATTGCATTATCAAAATTTACATTTAAGTTTTAGTTTAACTGTAGACACTGGCAAATTAAATAACATGAGAGAAGATTAATTTTCTGTCAAAATAATGACCAATCATTTACTGAAGATCAACTACATAATTATACTACATGTATTTGTATGTAAAGAATATAATGGTTATTTTATAAATATATACATTTACCCTTTAGTAAAGCAATTACAGGGGTACATGTACCTTTAACAATTATAATTTTTAATTGGTATCATCTCAAAAGTAACATATTTTTCAAACATTATCAACTTCTTTATAATGTATATAATTTATTTAATATTATGATGAGAATGAATAACAAATATTTGTGTTGCTAATGACATAAATGCGATATATCTTTTAAATCAGCTTACTACTTATATTCAACAGATCTCTCAATGCTCTCTGAATATATTATCGCAGATCACGATGCTATTATGGTGATTATATCAGACAATGTGATCAAGCATCAAAATATTTTTGTAATTTAGAATCTAAACATTATTACAGTAAATTGATATCAAAATTACAATTAAAAATTGAACAAAAATTTATGATAATGATGAAAGATATTTGTTTTATCAAAATTATACTCTGCAACATCTGGACAACATAATAAGATTACCGAAACAATTAATGAATGAATGGAAAACACATGCTACACACATATTCGCAATTAACAGTTGTTGATGACGTGACATTTAAAAGGTTAGTTCAAGAACATAACAGTATGCAGTCAATATATTGTGTGCCCACCATGGGAGTACAGAATTGCAAGACATCTCCTTCCCTAAAATCTAGATGGACAAGGAAGCAGAGGATCTGGTAAAATAACATACATGTAGTTTGTCAGTTTTTAGATTATTATGCACAAGTGTCTGGCTTCAAAATAAATTATACTTAATCAAAACATATTTGAATAGGAAATAAAAATATTCAAAGGGAGTTTTTTGATAATACAAGATAGAAGCTAGTAAAAGTATGGGATGCAGAATAGTTTTCTTTATTGGATTTAACTTTTTCAGCAAATGTAGAAAGAATTGTTGAATTGAACTGTAAATTGAAAATAATAGAAAAGGAACATTTAATGAAAGTTTGGGTTTTTAGAAAGCTAACTGTTCAAGGACGGATAACTGTTCTAAAATGTTTCAAATTAATAATAAAAAATGAATGAATGAATGAATGAATAAATGATTAATGACACCCCAGCACAAAACAATACATCGGCTATTGGGTGTCAATGTACGATAAATGCATCAAAGATGTAAAGATGAATATCAATATAAAAATTCAAAAGTTCAAATAAACACAGTGTAAAGATAATAACGAGGAACTGCAATAGTTAAATCTATGATCATGGTTTCGACTATTTGTAAACAAAAAGAAGCAAAAACATAATAACATCATATGAAATGAGTTTAATATACAAAACAAAACATCAATAATTACAATGTGTATATCATATAGTATTACACAATTATATAAAATTTAATAATGTCACAATTCCTGTACATTCCTGCCTATAAATAAACTGACAACAGCCGAGTAAAATGAGAGATTTAAAATGGACAGGTTACACACACAATCACCATCTGATGATTATTAATTAGGATTTTATAGATTTAAAATATTTTTATTACCCTGTCTCAAATAAGAGACAAATACTGATAAATCTAATCTTGCATAACAATGATATTATAATATAATGATATCACAGATACTTATATTAGGGGTAAAACAAAGATCACATTAAAAATGTATGATATGATTAAAAAACAAAATCATAGGAATGAAACAATTGCAAAGAATTACTTAATTTATAAGTAATTAAAAAATGTATGCATCTAGTTACATTGTATGGCTACAATGAACATGTATCCCCATCTAACTGGCTAAGAGCAAAAACAGAATGTTTTTATTTATTTTGCTCACAAAAATACAACACTACAGAAATCATTTTCTATTCCTGTTCTTTTTATACATGTAGTTAAAAAAAAACACCACTAGATATAAAACAGTAACGCAAGAAGGTTGGTAGCTGGAACCATTACCCTTTGGTACTGGGCCTATTAAATTAATAACATAATATTTTTAAAACTTATTCTGTGAATAATTTTTTTCCCCTCCACTACTTAAATAACAAGTATACTGGTGAGGTACGTGATACATCTATCAAAAGTAGGTCTCTGTGACTCCACAATCCCAAGCAGTAGTTGAATACAAGGTTTGATGATCCTATATGAATCCTGTATGAATTAATAAAAGAAGCTATGGCTTGGACAAGGAATTCTTTTAATATACAGTAATGTATGAAAAGTAGGTCGCTGTGAAATAATTATGGTATGTGACACACCACCTGGCACCATCCCAAGTTGTACTTGCATGCAAGGTTTCATTATCCTATATGGAATGATAAGGAAGATATGACCCAGACAAGGATTTCCTTTAATATGCAGAAATGTGTGAAAAGTAGGTCATGGTGACCTAGTTATGGTACACGACACCACAATCCCAAGTTGTACTGAACTTGCATGCACAGTTTGATAAGACATGAATTAATAAGATAAGCTCCATAAATGAAATTTATGGACGAAGGTACAGACAACATCATACCATAATATGACCTGTCAAAGACATCTTTTGAATGTTACATTGTTAACTAATTTTAAACAAACTTTTCTAATAAGTAAAGTATACTAAACATAGCCTTCTCAGGTGCCTATGTAACGTGTGGATTAAGTTCTCAACAGCCCTGCACCTGTGTGTAGAGATACCATTGTGTTGATCAAAATCTAACCGACTTATTTCACCACTATAGCCCAGCATATAAGGTCTCAATATTATACTGATATATAATACAAATCTAAATAAATAAACACATACAATCAAGCCTAGTATATTTCATATTTCCTATATACATGTATTATGCATAAACAAATATGTTTAAGAAAATCATTACAAATAATGAAAGATCTAGGGCTTTTCTTCGATTCACAAAATGCTGAACAGTTTAAAACATATTCTGGAAAATACTCCAGTAGTACAGAATCCATTTATAAACTAGTGTCTAAAAGAAAGTACACACCCTAAGAATATTAATAAGTTTCATCGAAATGAGAAAAATTTGATAAAACAATACTTAAACATGTCTCATGTACAAACACAACATTTCTGGGAACAAAACGCAAAACAAATTGACACTGTACGTAAATACTGCATTAAATGGAAAAACAACTTTGGGTGATGTAGCACGAAATCCACATGCAGACTACTGGTATAAAACAGCTTGTCCGACAGGTCACGAGGACAGCAATCAAAAGCACACCAAAGTTATGCCACGATTAAGCAGTATTGAGATGGAGAGAGCTATTGGAATGGCCCAGCAAGGAGCCACAAACACCGCCATTGCAAGAACGCTCGGCTGCACCCGTGTCACGGTCAGCAGACTGATGCAACGTCTACGACAAACCGGCCACACAGCAGACAGGCCTAGGAGCGATAGACCACGAGTCACCACGCCAGGTGAGGATCATCAGATCCGGACAATTCATCTGAGGGACCGCTTCATGACAGCGACGTCAACGGCAGCGACGGCACTGGGACGTCGGATCTGTCGACAGACAGTTTATCGCCGATTAAGAAACTTCGGTATTCGAGCACGTCAACCCTACCGCGGAGTTCACATGACACCTCAACACCGACGTAACCGACTGATATGGGCCAGGCGATATCGAAGTTGGCAAGTGCGTAACTGGCGACGCGTGATGTTCACGGATGAGAGTAGGTTCTGCCTGTTCAGGAATAATGGTAGGGCACGAGTATACAGACGATTAGGTGAATGTGTGGCGACAAATTGTGTTCAACAAGTCCACCCATTTGGAGGCGGTAGCGTCATGGTTTGGGGAGGGATCTGCGGTGATCTGAAAATGAGGCTCGTTATTATTCACGGCAACCTGAATGCTCAAAGATATCGGGATGAAATTTTGCGACCCGTTGTGCAACCATTTATGCAGCAACAACCACACGACAATGCAAGACCTCATACGGCAAGGCTCACCATCGACTTTCTTAATAACGCCAACATCAATGTTTTACCGTGGCCAGCATGTTCTCCAGACATGAATCCCATTGAGCACTTATGGGACTATCTGGATCGGCAAGTTAGAGGACGGCCAGTGGCACCAATCACCACTCAACAACTGGAACAATGTCTCCTTCAGGAATGGCAACGCATCACGCCTAACGTCATCTGTCATCTTTCGTCATCAGTGCGTCAACGTGTTATGGCATGTATTAATGCGCATGGTGGGCATACACACTATTAATTCGACATTTGATGACATTTTGCTGAAAACTGAATGACATTTTACAGATTATGAAAACTTGTTGAACAATTATCGTACTGTGCATTTTCACAACCTGACCCCCCCCACCCCCGTGTTTGTGGGGCTCAGTCAGGTGCTATTTTCATGTTTGAATGATCTGACATTGTTCACACTAGATGGCAAGAGTCTCATCTAATGAAATATATACACATTGATTTTCTACATGCTTTTGTTTTCATTCCATGGTTTCCCAAACACAGTGTATACTTTCTTTTGGACATTAGTTTATGTACATGAATTATTATCAGTTACAGTCATATAGAATAATATGTGCAATACATCCATTGGTGGGAACATTGTGTATTATTTATAATATATGGCAATAATACACATACATGTGGTATCAATTTAAAGATGTGTTTTGACACTTGGTCAAAAAAAGAACCGTGAGACGAAACTCACTATCTATTCAGGACTATAACAAATATAGCAACGTAACCATTATATGTACACTTTTCAAAAGTCAGAATAGTAAATACCACAACCTTTGAGGTATCAGTAACAGGGCACTGGTCGGGACAGAAAAAAAACCCCATTAATTTTGGGTGATAATCCAGTAACCTCAGCCAAGAGCTCTACCACACAGCTACATACCCCCATTCACCCCCAAAGAAAAAATGCAATATATTGCACAAATGAATAATAAAGGCATAGTAACTCTTTTCATATCAACTGCTGAGATACATAAAAACTGTAGTCTATAATTTAAAAGATATAAAAAATATGCTGTTTTAGTCCAGCTAGACTATAGTAATCTAAGTGCCATCAATATCTATGGATATATACTGGAATTTTGACACACGTGAAAATCGTGGAATTTAATAATCAAATTATTCATGCTGGCAACTTTTTTTTCTAATTATGTTTCCTGTTTACAATCGATGAAATTAATATGCATTGCCACAGAAATGATCTGGAAGACTATGTAATATAAAAGGAAAATGTGAGATTTTATGGCAACTATCTGAGAGTTAAAATCATCTGGACTTCAGGTCCCACAATCTGGAATCTGCATGGAGACCTGAGCTTCATGCTCCATACAACATGCCATTTATAAAAGAAGATATCAGTGGTTTATAGTTAGGCACAATACAGACCTGTCAACCCTCCCGGATTCCGTGGGAGACTCCCGGTATTTGATCAAGTCTCCCGCAGGAAAAACATTTCTCCTGGGAAATCGTTATTTTCTAAGCATAAAAAAAATTCAAGCTACCGTGGCTGTGTATTGACATTCAGTGTTGCCATATATAAAACTATCCAATTTAGTCCTAATAACACCTCTGACTAGTAAAATGTCTTCCCACTGGATTACATAACGCAAAGTTCTATGGCTGGAAGTGCCAAAGTAGACCGCGAACGCATGCATCAATACACACGATGTCAAAATGACATGTCAAAGCAAGACAACAGAAAGACCAATTAGCTGTATAAACAATACTTGTATCAATTAGATGTGTAGGTTTGTGCAGTAAAATGTTAGTAACAAGAGTACACTTCAAGGGATTATTTGTCTACGATTAATAAATCTTGTGTTTGACATAACGTTACTCACGGAAATAGGTACAATTCCGGTATATTTCACACGACATCAGTAATGAGCTTTTACTTATGATTAGTAGAAATGATTAGTGGAAATACAATGTTTATTGCATGGTTATAGTGATTTTAAATAAGTACAATGCCATTGTACCTTATTGTAGTAAAAACTGAATATTAATTTATAAGATTTAGGCCTATATAAATTTCTCTAGGGTCTACTTTTCACGAAACACAAATAACGATGATGCAACCTGTAAAGCGTAATACCGTAAATGTACTAATTAATGTTTAAATTTGTTAGTGTTAAGATTTTTGGATAAAAGAGTTCTTTTTAAAAATATGTATTAAATTATAATAATATTGAAAAATAATTTTAAAAATATATATATATAATTGTTTAGTTTTTTTTAAATTTTAATACCAATAACTAAGGTTGACAAGTATACATGACATTATGTAGTGTTCATATAACTTCTTGTAGTACTTTTTAAAAAGTTGTGTTAAATCGTGTACAGTTAAAAAATCTCCTGCTTTTTCAGCACACACCTCCTGCTTTCTCTTGACTAAAGGTTGACAGGTCTGCAATATGCCATTAGCACTTTGCTTCTGGTGGTGTGATGGTGAAGAAGTACATGAGCATCAGCACTAAGTAGATCAGCACAACAATAGACCCTGAAGGAATAATAGAAACATGTCCAGGAATGTGTAATATATAGAGGTCATTATCAGCGTGTCTTTCGGTATCATCAATATCACATATTAGGAATAAAAATTGTATTATCTGAGCCACTGGCAAGCATAATACATTATTTTTATTTCTAACATATGATATTGACAATACCAAAACACTCGAGGGTAATAATCTCTTTATCATATAATCTCATGCCCAATACAACGTCTTTTTGTAAACTGTATGCACAACTTTAATTTCAGTCAGTCATTACCTGATATATTCAAATGACGTAAGAATATGTGACGTGGTGTCTTTTAAATAGAAATGATGTCAAACTCAATGATGTCATTTTAGATGTCCATAAATAAGAATAAACTAGTGCTTAACATATTTTGTTTTCTAAATGCTGGACAGCTTTCAGTGTAAAGTTGTTATCAAAATGTTTTGTTTGATGATTATGAATGCATATGTCAGTTATGGGATATCACCGTAGTACATTTGTTTAAATATCAAAAGTGCTGTGACTTTGAATAATATACATCTAATTTGCAAAGTTATCAAATTCTGAAAGTATGTGATCTGAAAAATATCACATACTTTGATTACACTGTATATGCTAGCTAACATATGATAAATTAAATATAATAAATAATATAATATATATAATATAAATAAGTTAAATATAATAAATAGAGATAATTATTACATGAGCATATAATACAAGTAAGCTGCATAGGTTTTGGAAGATGCCAGTAACTGGCTTAGGGATGGGTGGTCAGGTATCGGGTAGTTGTATTTTGTTCGCCTTTCAACTGGAAGATTCTATGTAAAAAAATTCAGAATTTACCTTCATCCGATTTCCCCACTTCCAGTGACTGCATGTACATGTATAGGCTGTATCATTTATTAGATTATTTACATACTGTTTTGTTAATGTAATTTTCTGTGAGGTTCTTAAATTTTGTTGAAGTCACATGCAACTGAATAAATGTTACCATTTGTCAGGGAACACCATAGGTATCACCGTGAAGTTTTTTTAAATTAATTTTAGTTTTTATTATTAAATTAACTTTAAATTTAATTAAAACAACATAGAACTTTAAAAAATTAGAAAAAATTGCAGAAAGGGAGTTCAGTTTCAGTTTCCCTCCTGCCCCCATACCTCACCAATGACAGACCTGGACATGTAATCTTTCTAACACTTTTAAGGCTGTTAATTTCTTCGACTCCTAGAAAAGTCATGGAATTTAAAGACCACTGCAAACCCTGTGTAATATCACATCCATGTACTCGGAATGAAAGTAAGACTGGCATAACAAAGTGCTATATATTTTAAGCACTGATTATTATGGGTACGGTAATAAAATAAAGAATGAAAGCACTACACAGATCTAATCTCAGAAATAACAATGAATGAAACATTGTTTTTAAGGATGGCCTTGGCCTCAATATGTCCAGACTGTAGCATAAACTCTATTAACGTGTCTCTGTCCTATTAAGGTTCAGGCACGTCTCTCCCACACCCAATCTCTGGCATGGCAAGATGGTTGACTGTTCAGTAAAAAGATACTATATACATGTAGCAGGTTCAAATCCCACCACTATACTAGTACTCATTATTGTTTTAATTTTGTTCAGGTTACGTACAATAAAAATCAAAATACAACACTCAAATATATACTGATGGAAAGAAATAAGGGAACACATTGAATTGTAGATCAAATTTCATTCACTACTAGCGTAGTAATGTCTGTATTTCATAAAAAGTTGTAATGTGGGATTGAATGTCTGTAGTGTTGAATGAGCTGCCTATATGTTCCCAGTCAACTTCTGACAATATGAATTGATTTTTGATGCAGGCATTATTTCTTGTTGCTATCTGTGTGATCCTTTATTTCTTTTCATCAGTATATATATGTAACTAAAAAATGTGGCTCATACCTTGGAAGTAATCACTTTTACCATCTTGAAAGATGTAGTTGATGACAATAACAGAAAAGATCACAGCCCAAAAGTGTACATCCTGATAAACCAGAATTAAGCCCATAGGCTGTGAAAAGAAAAGGAAAAAAACATGAAAAAATTAAACGTTTCCAACAGCTGTCAAATATAATGAATATATTAATTACATGTATGTCTTATAATTACAAGATGATTAAGATTGGAAGATTAATTATTATGGAATCTAGCAGACAAGAGAACAGTATTCTATTTGTTTTACAAATCCTTAAAAAACAAGTTAAAAGAAATTGAAAGTCAATTCCAACCAATATTTATTTATGGTACTGGTACATGCACAGTTATCTTGTTTCATTGAATGAATGAATGAATGAATGAATGAATATTTAACGACACCCCCAACACAAAAATACACATCGGCTATTGGGTGTCACAAATGGTAAGTATATGAAAATATTATTTGTATATATTTATGTAAAAACATAGTGTAAGGAGCTGTGGGGGGAAAGTATAATACAATACATAAAATGAAGGTAAGTACATGTATATTTTAAAACTTTGTACAGAAGTCAAAGTGTTTTTAAAACTTTACAATTAATTCTGGATGGAATTTAAAAGATTCCAAAACATTTCTGTTGCCAAATATATCATTTCTCGTTGGCTTGAGATGATCACACCCCACCAAAATGTGGCGCAGTCATTGTACACTTGTGCTAGTAATTGGTATCGGTTATATTAATTTCAGTGAATAATTTGCTTTTGACAGAGATGTAATCTCCATGGAACAGCCAATCATATATTTGTAGTTCCTTAATTTAAACCACAACATATGTTGGATATCAGCATGTGATACCACAAAACCCACATGGCAATATTCATCAAACAATGGTGTTCTCTTGAATGGATGTGTAATCAATAATATGTTTAGGATTAATTTTATTAAATCGTTTAGTATATGTTTTTGTTTTGACTAGTCAAGTAAGTATATTTTCTGGCTGAAAATCAGGGTGCTGAGTGGGGAGGGTAAGGTTTAATAGAGAATGAACACACTGAGTTGGGAGGGTAAGGTTTAATAGGGAACTAACACACTGAGTGGGGAGGGTAAGGTTTAATAGAGAACTAACATACTGAGTGGGGAGGGTAAGGTTTAATAGAGAATGAACACACTGAGTTGGGAGGGTAAGGTTTAATAGGGAACTAACATACTGAGTGGGGAGGGTAAGGTTTAATAGAGAACTAACATACTGAGTTGGGAGGGTAAGGTTTAATAGGGAACTAACATACTGAGTGGGGAGGGTAAGGTTTAATAGAGAACTAACATACTGAGTGGGGAGGGAGGGTAAGGTTTAATAGAGAACTAACACACTGAGTTGGGAGGGTAAGATTTAATAGGGAACTAACACACTGAGTTGGGAGGGTAAGGTTTAATAGAGAATGAACACACTGAGTTGGGAGGGTAAGGTTTAATAGAAAACTAACATACTGAGTCGGGAGGGTAAGGTTTAATAGGGAACTAACACACTGAGTGGGGAGGGTAAGGTTTAATAGAGAATGAACACACTGAGTTGGGAGGGTAAGGTTTAATAGGGAACTAACACACTGAGTGGGGAGGGTAAGGTTTAATAGGGAACTAACACACTGAGTTGGGAGGGTAAGGTTTAATAGAGAATGAACACACTGAGTTGGGAGGGTAAGGTTTAATAGGGAACTAACACACTGAGTGGGGAGGGTAAGGTTTAATAGAGAACTAACATACTGAGTGGGGAGGGTAAGGTTTAATAGGGAACTAACACACTGGGGAGGGAGTGGGGAGGGTAAGGTTTAATAGAGAATGACACACTGAGTTGGGAGGGTAAGGTTTAATAGGGAACTAACATACTGAGTGGGGAGGGTAAGGTTTAATAGAGAACTTACTGAGTAGGGTAAGGTTTAATAGATAACTAACACACTGAGTTGGGAGGGTAAGGTTTAATAGAGAATGAACACACTGAGTTGGGAGGGTAAGGTTTAATAGGGAACTAACACACTGAGTGGGGAGGGTAAGGTTTAATAGAGAACTAACATACTGAGTGGGGAGGGTAAGGTTTAATAGGGAACTAACACACTGAGTGGGGAGGGTAAGGTTTAATAGAGAATGAGCACACTGAGTGGGGAGGGTAAGGTTTAATAGAGAATGACACACTGAGTTGGGAGGGTAAGGTTTAATAGGGAACTAACATACTGAGTGGGGAGGGTAAGGTTTAATAGAGAACTAACATACTGAGTGGGGAGGGAGGGTAAGGTTTAATAGATAACTAACACACTGAGTTGGGAGGGTAAGGTTTAATATGGAACTAACACACTGAGTTGTGAGGGTAAGGTTTAATAGAGAATGAACACACACAGTTGGGAGGGAGGGTAAGGTTTAATAGAGAACGAACACACTGAGTTGGGAGGGTAAGGTTTAATAGGGAACTAACATACTGAGTGGGGAGGGTAAGGTTTAATAGAGAACTAACACACTGAGTGGGGAGGGTAAGGTTTAATAAGAAACAAATGCACTGAGTGCTACTTACATATATGAGATTGATAAGCACAAGCAGAGGAATCTGTACCAGACACACCTGTATAGCTGTTGAGCTGCCAATCTCAATACTGGAAACCAAACATTATACATGTATGCAATTAATTATGAGAAATTAATGTCTAATTATGCCCCAGCATGAAGAGTACACATAATTCCTGCCATTATGAAAATGTCAACGGTAAAAAAACATGCCACTGAATATAGTTCAGGGCAAAAAAGTGCCGTGGAAAATTAAAAACTGATTGCCATAGCCAATTGCAGGGGTTGACACAATTACTGGCTACTGGGTCATTAAAATTTACAACACTTAAATAGCACTATCTTAAATGCATCAGTCAGATCTCTGTGAAGAAACATAATGGAATATAACAAAGATATTTTGTAAGAGTCTTGGCTGCTTTAGTTTAATTTTTAGCCTATCCAATTAAATGATTTAGGAAAAAAATTAAGCAGTTTCTTAAGACACATTGTTACTTGAGAAGGTATTATTTCATAAACGTACCCCTTCCCCCAAACTTCAAAGTATCATGTGAATACTCTCTATATAATGCATGTTAGTGTATACTTTGGAATACCATAGCCATACATGTAGGTGCTTGGTTTGGATGCTGCACCCCTTCCTTATAAAACTCCTGCAGCTGCTCCTAATAAGTATATATGTTACAGTCAATATGTCAATATAAATGTTTTCGTGCAATTGCAAGTCATTCTTTTTCATTCAGTCATTTTGCCTAATGACTAGAGGTCTATTTCAGTCGTTTTGGCCTAATTCCTGGAAATTTTAGTCATTAGGCCAAACGCCTGATGGTCGGCGTTAGGCTAAATGCCTAAACATTTCAGGCATTAGGCCAAATGACTGGTTTGACATATTGACTGTAACATATACATCGATCTAACATACTTCTGTTTTTGAATATTTGTAAAGAATATATTATTTTTAATACAAATGCTATAAACATCAGCTTCTCCAGCTATTAAGGAATTTGTTTTGTCATCACCAATTATGCGAATCATATGCTAATGAAATAATGAATTACCCAAGGTTAACATTGTTTTGCAAAGCAAACTGTACTCCATTCACAACCTCTGGTAATTCTGGTATCACAGAAAGCATAGTCACTCCAACAAACAACTGTATATACATGTAAAAAGAAACAAATATACATGTATGTAGAATCTACATAACGACTGCACAAACATATCAACAAATAATACTGAAGATCATTGCAAACAATTTGTTTTAAATATGTTACAACATTAACTTAAAATGTCATCATATCAGTGAAGCACGCCAATTTGTTTTCTTTTTTAAATATACTGCCCACCAAAACATTTCAATCACAGACAGAATTTCTAACTATTTAATAAAACTGTCTCAGTTATTCCATGACAATCTCATAACACTGAGATAATATAGTGTACAATATCATATTATGCCAATTACAAATTTAAGTTTAATTTTTATTTGAAAAAATATTTTTCTTGTAATGATAAAATAATTAGCTTAAAAATTAATAACCTTTAAGTTTTACAGATAATGTGACAAAACATTCATAGCTTGAGCAGGGCCTTAGCTAGAATTTTTGTTTGGGGGGGGCAACTGAGTAGTTAATAGTCTAAAACTTCTTTTCTTTAAGTTTCTATAATGCTTTCCGAATTTTTTTCTGGGGTTGGGGGACAACTGCCCCCCTTGCCCCCATGCTAGCTACGGCCCTGTTGAGTGTGTTCAAGCTGAAAATCTTGGAATTATATAACCAACCTCTGATACACCCGAAGCCTCGACGAGTGGTTCGATGTTGTCGGTGATGGTATCAGCACTGAGTGCAATGAACACCGCACAGAAGAGAAGAATAATTGTACTCTTGATGCGTGACCACTGCGGGGCACCATGCATACCTGTATTAACAAGCAAATATGGCAGACAACATTTAAAAAAAAATTAAGTCTATATACAACTATATGTATGTTAAAGGATATTGAATATCAGCAGACAGTCAGTAGGCCTAATTACTCAACCAAAAAACTATTTTGATCTAAAATCGACCGTGCCTGTATGACAATATGATCTAGACAAGTTTTTGTTCTAAGGTTTCACTCAATGAACCCAATGACCTGTTATTAACCATACTCATCTAACAAAGAAAAATACATGCATTGTGTTACCATGTGCAATTATTTTGATTGTTTCCAACATGCAAAGGCCATAATCAGTTGGTAATATCTAAACATATATATATATATATATATTATTTGTAACATGCCATAAACATTACACTAACCTTATCATTAAAATATTTTTTTCTTTTGTTTTCTGTTATGCAAGTACAAGAACACTGGAAAACAAACCTTGGAATTGGCTATTTTCTTGTTTAATTTGGGAATATAAAAACACTGATTAAAGCTAATGGGTGTACCATCAGAATTCTCTGCCTTCTGTTGCTCTTCAAAGGCTCCATATACATGAGAGGAGTGGGTTTTCAGTGTGAACACCAGCCCCATGATGTAAGCCAGGGGTAAGACCAAGGCACAGCCGTACACCAGAGGTTCTATGTGTTTGTTGTACAGAGTCTTGTCTCCATCTAAACCAAACTAAAACAAATAGAACGAGAAAAATGTCATGTTACACACACTAATATTATAAACAAGAAAATGTATTAAATACATTTATTACCCCAGCGGTCACTCATAACAGGGAAAATATTTTCCATATTTTCTCAGTGGGAAATATTCTGCACTGGTCTAAAGAATAATACTATTGGATTTGACGCTTACAAACCAATGTCCTTGTCAGTACTAAATATGACGTCATCTCGATTTGGCAAACACACAATGACGTCATGTAGTTTAAAGAGTTTGTGTTTACAGCTATCTGTTTTGGTGTTAAATTTATAACAAAACGTCATTTTAATGCAATTCATTTTAGATTTTGTACCACAATAAAGAGAACTTTTGTTATTGAAAATTATCTATGAACGTAATTAAATTACAAAGTTATAGCAATACTCAGAACAGAGTGTAAAGTGGTTTATATCGTTTCTATACATGTAAATTATACATGTGTGTCGAAAATAAAGGCTTTTAGAGAAAAAATAGCTGAGGTAATAAATAGAACAAATAGGTAAGGTAATAAATAGAATAATAAACTCAGTACCAGTTATTATCAAATTTATGTCCCTTGTGCAATAATGTTCATTTGTCACTCGCTAAAGCTTGTGACAACTGAAAATTATTTCACTTGGGACATATATTTGATAATAACTGGTAACTCATTTATTATCCTCTATGTATGTCACTTAGTAGGCCTACAGTCATTACAAACTCATGACAGTCTCTTTATCAATCACAGAAATGACCAAAATGTTATATATTTGGCCAAATCATTTTCTGACAATAAATAAATGATCACAACATGTGTTGAAAGTTAATACAGCTAAGAGCTGTATTATTCTGGACCACTCTTTCTTTTAAATGCAATATGTAACAATAAATTCACAAACATGTTTCATAAATTCTTATTAACGGATGTCACATTCAGGTCCTAATTGATAGTGGTAGTAACCCCTATATAGAATTTCAAGCATTGTGGTGGTAGAAATTCAGTGGTAGTAACCCATATATAGAATTTATAGCACACTCACAGTGGTAGTAACCCCTATATAGAATTTATAGCACAGTCACAGTGGTAGTAACCCATATATAGAATTTATAGCACAGTCACAGTGGTAGTAACCCCTATATAGAATTTCAAGCATTGTGGTAGTAGAAATTCAGTGGTAGTAACCCATATATAGAATTTATAGCACAGTCACAGTGGTAGTAACCCCTATATAGAATTTATAGCACAGTCACAGTGGTAGTAACCCATATATAGAATTTATAGCACACTCACAGTGGTAGTAACCCCTATATAGAATTTATAGCACAGTCACAGTGGTAGTAACCCATATATAGAATTTATAGCACAGTCACAGTGGTAGTAACCCCTATATAGAATTTCAAGCATTGTGGTAGTAGAAATTCAGTGGTAGTAACCCATATATAGAATTTATAGCACAGTCACAGTGGTAGTAACCCCTATATAGAATTTATAGCACAGTCACAGTGGTAGTAACCCATATATAGAATTTATAGCACAGTCACAGTGGTAGTAACCCCTATATAAAATTTCAAGCATTGTGGTAGTAGAAATTCAGTGGTAGTAACCCATATATAGAATTTATAGCACACTCACAGTGGTAGTAACCCCTATATAGAATTTCAAGCATTGTGGTAGTAGAAATTCAGTGGTAGTAACCCATATATAGAATTTATAGCACAGTCACAGTGGTAGTAACCCCTATACAGAATGTCTAGCACTGTGGTAGTAGAATTTCAGTGGTAGTAACCCCTATATAGAATTTCAAGCATTGTGGTAGTAGAAATTCAGTGGTAGTAACCCATATATAGAATTTATAGCACAGTCACAGTGGTAGTAACCCCTATACAGAATGTCTAGCACTGTGGTAGTAGAATTTCAGTGGTAGTAACCCCTATATAGAATTTATAGCACACTCACAGTGGTAGTAACCCCTATACAGAATGTCTAGCACTGTGGTAGTAGAATTTCAGTGGTAGTAATCCCTATACATAATTTCAAGAATTGTGGTACTAACAACAGACTGTTGACAGGAAGAACACTGGAATCCTGCAGTAGTATTTCTTGTCACATTGTCAGCATCTGTTGAGTTGCCAGAGATCGGCTCACAGTGCCTGCACTGCAGAGTCCCATATATCTTAGCAAATAATGTGGGAGCAAACACACCTAAAATATAAGACAAATAAAAACATTAACATCAAAATGATATATATATATATATATATATATATATATATATTATAAAGTATAAGCATGACACTGTTCTTCAAGCTATCCACTTTTGAACATTACAGGCATTAAAGGGACATTCCTGAGTTTGCTGCATTGTAAGATGTTTCTGACTAATAAAATATTTCTATGATTAAACTTACATATTAAATATATTTTCTTGTTTAAAATATTAGTGTCTGTATATTCAATGTGTTCCTGGTCATCTTAATATTTGTAAGAAGCCCAAACTGGATTTTGTCTACAAATAATTTTGTACGTACGCAAAAATATATTTTAAGAAATAAAATCAAATTTAACCTAGTACCACTATTAGAACGATAAGAAACACGTTTAATATACAGCCACTAATATTTTATGCATAAAAATATATTTGATATGTAATTACAATCGTTAAAATGTCTCTGTTAGTCGATAACATCTTAATTGCAGCAAACTCAGGAATGTCCCTTTAATATTTTACAAACATAAATGAGGAACATAGCCAACAAATCATTTGGTGTGGTGTGGAATATCAGGGCACAATATTTTATGTGAACAATCATTTTGTTCACGTGTTGGTTTCGCAATTTCAAATTGATGGGAACTGCAAATGGGTTACATGGTTAACTGCTATATTCAAAGATTAAAAGTTGAAAACTTAGGATCACCAGAATTTTATTAACTTACCGGTATCCCAAAAATTAAAACAGAAAAATACTTTTCTATGAGTAATTCAGTTTGTTTAAAATACATTTTGAATGTCATTGTCGTACAGAACCATAGTTCAAGTGTGCTAGGGTTAGGTAACTCACTTGTTACGCAAATGTAATTCATGTACAACTGAACAATTGGTTATTTGTAAATGTAAAAATCACATGAACTAATTTCCAGTTACCAGAGATTTTGAAACATTGTCCCCTGGAAGAGACAAATTCCGGCTCCGAGTTTTACTTGAAATTATAATAACTCAAAATCATATATATAATATGATGTTCCCTTTGTGTAGGAAACTATTTAGACAAAATATACAATTTTCTGAAGATGCAAACCCAGACAACCCTAACATACATGTGTGTGTGTATGTGTGTGTGTGTGTGTGTGTGTGTGTGTGTGTGTGTGTATATATATATATATATATATCTTCAAGCTACAGGTCCTTAATTTTCTAATTTACTTTAGTATTCTTTCTACAGCCAACAACACAAAAAACATCCACTAACCTGCAACTGAAACAAAGAGCAGAGCAGCACTGATGCTGGCAGATCGAGGGTTAAAGATCTGTGTTCTGTGCTTGATCCCTCCAACCACCATACACACTCCCTTCAAACAAAACACACATAGTCTCAAAATGTGTATAAGAATATAATAATAAGGGATTGAGTGGTCATGTGCCCCATTCCTGCCTCAGACCTTCAAATAAATCACGGCCGTACCATCCAGGGGGGGGGGGGGGGTGTGTGTTAGAGGGGGGGGGGGGCAGTTGCCCTCCTGAGAATCTCACTTTTCTTTTTTACTCCAGAAAATAGCATACACATCTCAGGGTTTAATAAAATATGTTTCATTTGTTTATAAAAAGTAGTGCACGCCCCCAGGATTTTTGAACCTGTAAATATATACATTTTTGCAGATAATTTAAGTTATTTTTATCATAAAAATTGTGAGAAACTGACAGCAAAGATCATACAAGTGATCTCATTTGGACAAAAAATTGTTTAGAATTCCTTACACCTCGAAATGTTTTTTTTTTTTAAATGAATGATTTATATGCACATTTTTATGCAAAATCTTAAATTTATACAAAATAAAAGAAACATTTCTCTGCTATTTGTTTTTTAATATACATTTTTCTTTTCACAATATACTTGGTTTTTTCAAATTTGTAAATACAGTGAAACCCCCAAGTCCCTCTCCAGACCAGAATTCTCTCGAAACTGGACATTTACCATGGTCCTATGATTTTCACATCTTTTACCACTAAACTTTACATTTTTAAACCGGAAACCTTTCTAAACTGAACCCCGAATGAATAATTCAGTTCCAAAGTGTTCATTTATCAATCATTATGCCACTAATTGCCCTGAATATCAATTTGGCTGGATTACCTAACTGTGAACTAGGATAGCACAATTAAATATATACGCATGCTCGGGTTAGCAGACAGATGGTTCTCACCGTTACATAATAACAATTAAGCAATTAAAGATCAGTTGACAGCTTTGATATATAAGTAACTAGTTCACACTTACACAATGTGTTCATTTGCAGCTTTGTCGTAAATTTAGTTGAGATAGGCTGAGTTACATGCACAGTTTGGGTTAAGTGTTTTTAAATTACAAAATGTGACTAAAGACCCTTCACAAATATGTTCCTAGACAAACATATCAAATGATTTGCTTCAAATATCGACAGAACAACAATGACTTTAATCCACTGACTTGTTAATTACTTCTTATTCTAAATTACTGATCTGTTCACCATAACTCATAAATGCACCATTTTATCCACATTTCATTGTCGTTGAGAGTGGGTTTTTTTTTTTTTTTAAATATGCCATTACGTTCCATATTTTTAATAACAAATAAAATACAGCAAATGTGTTTGGTGTCAATACAAACTCCTGAAAACCAGACACCTCTAAAGACCGGACACTTTATTTGGACCCGTGGGTGTCCAGTATAGAGGGGTTTCACTGTAGTTTATTTTGAATTTTAATCCAACAATCATCTCACCTCTATCGTCAATGTACTGTTAGATAATGATCATATCTCACATAAGATATAAATGACCCCAATATATACTTACAGGAATCAGTAAAATGCTGACAAGGATTGTACCTGAGTAAAAAAAAAAAAAAAAATTAAATAATAAAAATAATAAATCTTCACTTAAAAGTGAAACTATACAATTCAGTTTTGAGTCACAAATACAATAAGTTATAACATATTATATAAATTCTAAATGAAGAAAAGAAACATAGGGTACACTGTGTCTTTAATCATATATGTGCAAAGATTATGAACACTAGTTCTACTTCCAGACTGGGGATGTACAGATGGACATACACATGTACAAACAATTGTGTTCATACTAATGTAAAAACAGTAAAAACTAAATAAAAATAACATACATGTGTATGGGACACATTTTACCATCACAGTTATCTAGGTGAATTAACACAGACCTCCAGACATTCTGAAGACACTCAGGAACAGCACGTCTTACGTGAACATTACATGTCTGTCAAACTGACATATCCTCTCACATGTTCTAGCATGAGCCTGAAGTGAAGGTCCTCTATTTATGATGAGTGTGTTTGGTTGGCATATATAGCCTAATAGTGTTTTGTTTTTAAATGGAGTTAAAAATAGGACCTTAATGCAAAGCATAAATGTAAAAATCTGACACAGTAATGTTAGTTTCAAGACTGACCTATTCACCTCTTGCTGCTGCTAAAACAGGAAACACAACAATTACATCTGCATGTGCCACAAAACAGCTATTAATAAGTTCATACATCTACTCATGACTTGTACCAAGCATATAAGCAAACACGAGGTACATGTTGAAAACAAACAAATATAGTTAACACAATGATTTTATTGTAATTAATATTCAATATGGAAGACATGAAAACATATTAAAAGTCAATTTGGGCGACCATGATGTGTGATAGGCTGTAGGACAAATAGTCATCATATGCCGGTAGCCACTAGGTTATTTTCCATTCCCACCAACCTGCCTTGATGGCTTTATCAATGGCTGTGGCAAGTTCACACAAAAAAAAACCTTTCTGCAAACACAGGTATGAGGTACATATTTCAAAATAAAAGCTGAAATGATCTTTGAAAAGCTGAAACAGACCTTGACCGTAACTTTTTTCAGTAGTAGCTGGGCTACTAGGTTATAAAATCTGGTAGCCCTCCGTAAAAATTGGTAGTCCAATAATTTTAATAAATTAAAAGAAAGAGAAAAAAGCTAAATAATTTACTTTTATTTAAACATGTTATTTTAGGTAGGGTTTTATGTGTTTAAGCATCTTGTTGATTGCAGAGTAACTGGCTGTGCCAAAAACTAAATCTAGTAGCCCAGTGGACTACTGGGTTTAGACATCTGGTAGCCCAAGCAACAAATGGGTAGCCAAAATACCCCGGGCTACTGCTAAGGTCAAGCCCTGGGAAACTTCTATACCATGCTTAAATAGAGGTTCTGGGGTTTTTTTTTAGCATTTCAGATCAAATCCAGTCTGACTTTCGGAAATTATTTGATGCAAACGAAAAGTAAAATCTGATAAAAGGCTTAGACATCACATCACATCACTGTATAAAATGGGAATGAATAGCTTATATGTTACATGCAGGTTTTTTCTCTACTCATTAAAACATTATGCTAAAAGTGTCATTAAACACACATTCCTTTCCTTTCAAAATTATAAGATAAATCTACATGTATTGTACCTGTCAGTGATGACTTGACAAGTTCCTGGAAACAATCCTTCCCTGTGTCTTTGTTCTTTTTGAGCACTATGACATACAGAATAATCTCCACTATGGAGCCAAACGTGGCATTCAGTATTGCACCTATTGCAAAACTGCTCTGAGCAGAAATGCTAAAATTAATTGAAAATGAAAATATGATCAGCATATTTATTACAGAAAATCAATAGATGCATAATTCATATATTAATGTAAATATGATGGTATTAGCCATGAGTACAAAATTATTTTTCTAAAACTGTGTTAATCCCAAATGTACATTATTTTATGTTACTACATGTAAGTGACTTTGATTAATGATCATTAGCGGTGTATAAAACTAAAAAAATATATTAGTCTAATGAATTTAGCCAGGATATAGCAACAGCAAATATTTTACGATATATCCTACTACAGTTGACACCAATACAGTATTTCCAAATTGGGATTTAAGGTGAACTAAAATACATTGTTTTGAAAGAAATGGGCCTAATATGATGAGGGTTTCTTTTTTTCTTCTTTTTTTTGGAGGGGTGTGTAAACATTTTTATGTACCGCTTGTTAATAGTAGAAACTTGAAATAAGATATTATTGGAGATCGGGAGAAAAAAAAAAAAATTAATCTTTTTCCACAATTACAGGTTTCAGCTGTATGTATTTATTTTTGTAATACCTTATACCAACATTAATTGTTAAAAATGCTGTATAGGTTAGACAAAGTTCCTTACCTTGTTATTGCCATTCCAATGTAGTATGTTAATGGAATAATAGCTAACACTGCTAGTATACATTTCTGCAAGAAATCAAAACATTTCAAATTAATCAAGTTTTGGAATACTTTAGTGGGAAGTGAGATATATAATTGTTATCTGATGAAGTAAAATAATATCCATCTCTGCAATGATAATGTTATGATGTGCCAACTTACTTATACTCTAGTTTTTAAACACTAAGACATATTTTTTACTATTAAAGCCATTTTTTGATAATTGAAATTAGATATTATTTAGATCTTATTGATTAGATTATCCATTTCGGTACATTTGAAGTGTTTTTTGGTCATCCTGGTGTTTTTAATATCACAAAATGCATTTCTCATATTCTTAAAAACGCATGTGCATCCGAGAAGTAACAGTTATGGAGTCGAGTTTTAGTCTGCTTTCAGAGGGTATTTCACCATTTCAAAGTCACAGATTCATGTTTCATTCAATTGTAACTTTATCCAAATGTGTTTTAGGTTTGTAGATCAACTAAACTATGTCCCTTTAAAATTACCAGAACTGACACACTTTTGAGTCAATTATGGATTTATAGCTTCTGAAAGAAAATGCATGAACAATGAACAACATTATCAATTTTTAAATATGTGTTGTCAGAAGCCACAGATGGGGTGACTGGAAATATACCACTCAGTGGTTAGAGTGCATACCAGACAGTACTGTAATAAGAGACAGCCAGTTACAGATAGAAGTACAATGAAACCTGCCTAAACCGGACTCTGAAGATACCGAAATCCTGTCAAAACCGGCCAAATTCCATGGTCCTGAATATTCTCTTATTTAAACCATGTATTAAAAACCTGATAAAACCAGAACCTGTCCATTTTGGAAACTGGATTGGTTTTTGGTTCAGAAATGTAAAATCCTTTATTAATTAACCTGAACAAACGGGCGTAGTATAAACGAATGAAGAGTAACCTGAACGAAAACACGACTTCCAGAAAACAATCCAGACCGGAATTTCTGCTGTCCAGCATCTGGTGTTGCGTCATGGCAGGGGAATTAAGGCTTGATTGTTTTCAATTGTCCTGTCTAGTGCAATGCACTGCTGAGCAAATTCTTTACAGCTTCAGACAATTCTCAGATACTCACACATTAGGTTTTTCACCTTTTATATTTAATCAATGTACTTTGATAACGAAATACTGAGAGAGTAAAATGTTAGAAACAACTTAATTTAGAATTAAAATATGCACACGTGACTTAATACACTACATACAAACATAATTTTTTTTTTTCTGCGATAGATACAAAAAACATGCACGCTGAATGTTGCTAAAACAACAACAAATGAACATGTCTCAACCACCACATGCTAAACATTAGGCGTGTGGAATTATCGTTCAAAGTAAAATTTGATTTGATTAGGCCTAATGATTTGCAGTCTGTACCAAAATTAACTCAAACGGATTTGGCAGGAAAGTATGACATTGGCATTTCCACTGTGTCAGACATATTAATGAAAAAGACTGTTTATCTGCAAGAATATGACAATAACTCTAGCGCCAACAAAACACGATTCAATACAGGCTGCAAATATGATGAACTGTATGAACTGATATGGAAATGGTTTCAACATGCGCGAGCAAAGAATATTCCCATATCTGGACCGATCGTTCAGGAAAAAGCTTTGAAATTTTCATCTGATCTACTGATTCAGGATTTTAAGGCTTCTAACGGATGGTTAGAAAGCTGCAAGTCACGCTTTTCTGTTCGACATTTCAATATCAGCGGTGAAAGTGCCGGTATAGATAGCCTAACAACGTAATTGATGATTACAAAGACTGTCATTTTGCAACGTTAACTGTGGTAAAAACTAAATTATCTGTTGTTTTTATTTATGTTTTAATGTCAATTAATAAATAAAGATACATAACAAAATTGAGAGTAAGCGACATTATTATGAGTCATTGCTTCAACAGTCACATTCATCTGGCAATTCTCGGACATGTTCGTTTGCAGTTACGAATTCGATGTCAAGGGAAATAACTCTAAAACATGACCCTCTAAACACCGGATCCTCTCCAAACCGGATAAATATCAGGTCCCCAGCATGATCCAGTTTAGACAGGTTTCACTTTATCAGGTTTCTTCTTGTAGCATTGGTACTAGTCAATAACATCAAAGGTCTGTGGGTTCAGATTTATAAAAATGTGTCTATTTAAGAAACAGTTGGCAAGTATCTGAAGTATCTGGTAGTCGAAAACTGAAAATCTGTTATACAGATTACTCTCTAGCATACTGACCGAACATATAAACAAGACATGGCTGGAGCACACTCGAGCTACATTTACCAATGTCTAAGGTCTAACATCCACTGATTAAAGGAACATACCCTAGTTTTTAAACACTAACGCATATCTTTGACTATTATAACCATTTTTGATAACTGAAATCATACTTTACTTAGATTTTATTGTTTATATTATCAATTTCCGTACATTCAAAGTGTTTTTGGTCATCCTGGTGTTTTTAATATTACAAAATGCATTTTTCATATCTTTAAAAACACCCCTGTGTCTGAGAAGTAACAGTTATGGAGTCGAGTTTTAGTCTATTTTTAGAGGGTATTTCACCATTTCAAAGTCACAGACTCATGTTTCACTCAATTGTAACTTTATCCAAATGTGTTACAGGTTTGTAGATTAACTAAACTTAGTGTTACTTTTCACGGGTTGAAACTAGGGTCTGTCCCTTTAAACAATGTGCTGGGGTGTTGTTAAACAAACATTCCTTTCTTTTCATTTACTCACAGCAGCTCCTCCGATCATTTTGTTGTCCTTGTCCACGAACTCCAACACGGTCGCCAGCAGAACAAACACCAGCAAGTCTGAGATAAATAGGAATCTAATACAATATAACATGACACTTTGTCTATGTTTAAATACTAGTATATAATACAGATTTATTCAACAGCACTATTAGCAGGCACACAACTTCTAAAACTCCACCTTCTAATGGATGAGATAAATAGGAATCTAATACAATATAACATGACACTTTGTCTGTGTTTAAATACTAGTATATAATACAGATTTATTCAACAGCACTATTAGCAGGCACACAACTTCTAAAACTCCACCTTCTAACTATTTGTTCTAAAGACTCAGTCTGGAGAGATATTTTGATATTGCCATGAAAAGAACGTCTGATCTGAACCAAGCTAGAACAATATATAAGAAACATGTCTTGTTTCCTAAGTTACAGAATCAGCAAACTGAACTTAGAATCTTCACCTTGAGTTGTACTTTAACTTGTGTTACAGGGGTACTTTTTATTTTATTTTAAACTAACCTTCCAATGAGGATAATAAACACATTTTGAAAGCATTTTGGAATTTCTAAATCCCATTACCTTGAGGAAATAACTTCTTTCTAGAATTATAGAAATCTTGAAAACTGTACTGTAATTTAATAGTGATGTGAACTGTTCTGTAACCAAAAGTCTACAGCCCAAATGATGTGTGCACGCATATTGTATGTCACTTGTATCTGATGGCTAAACAACCCATTGTTGACTTGTTACAGCAAGCAAAGGATACTGACGAGGAACACGTTAACCCCATCGACTGTGTACTTGTAGTAGTAAACATTCATTGACTGATGAGTGAACATTATGATCTCACTGTGCAGCATTTTAGAGTCCTGCAAAAATAGAAAAACAGTCAAACATGATCAAACTGCCACCTCTGTTATTCAACCACTTGTCTTTAGACGTCATATTTTTATTCTCCAACATCATCTACTAAAGCACTTACTAACATTGACCAGTAACTTATTTTAAAAGGTCAAATGAATTCTTCTAAATCATCTAACAATTCAAATTGACATGTATTAAATGATACATTTTTGTAATCTTAAGTGGTTGCTAAACACAGGTTTGATTCCAATGTGTTTGGAGGATGTGAATCAATACCCCTTTTGCAAATATTTTCCCACATGCTTTTTTGCAATTCCTTGCTTTAAAAAATATTAGCCAACAAATTTACTAGTTCCTTACATTACAGAAATGAACCCTATTGAAACAATTTCCAGTGTCACCCATGCAGCTTCAAATCAGATCCTGAATTGATTTTATTTATCACTCCGAAGATAGTCAATATACATGGACAGTCAACATGATACTGATCCATGCATGTAGGGTTGGTAATAATTAAGGGTATAATTATAAGTGATTTATCGCCTTTGCTTACCAGTGTCATTTCACTGCACTCCACAATATCAACTTTTTCTGGGGACAAAAACAGAATTTTTGTGATTGTCTTACTGTTAAGCTGTGAAAAAAGGAAATAAACAACTGTGAGCAGAACTGTACAAATATAGCATCAAATTTTTGTGATTGTCTTACTGTTAAGCTGTGAAAAAAGGAAATAAACAACTGTTAGCAGAACTGTAAAAATATAGCATCAAATTTTTGTGATTGTCTTACTGTTAAGCTGTGAAAAAAGGGAAATAAACAACTGTGAGCAGAACTGTACAAATATAGCATCAAATTTTTGTGATTGTCTTACTGTTAAGCTGTGAAAAAAGGAAATAAACAACTGTTAGCAGAACTGTAAAAATATAGCATCAGATTTTTGTGATTGTCTTACTGTTAAGCTGTGAAAAAAGGCAACTGTTAGCAGAACTGTAAAAATATAGCATCAGATTTTTGGTTTTACATATAATGCTTCTACATTTATTTTTTTAATTAACAACAGCCAATGTTTTGTTTATTTGTATATAAATATGCACGTACAAGAACTGGCTCATATCATTTGAACATATTCGTCCACTGCCAAACTATTCACTCATATGCTACAGCTGTCTAAAAACATTTATGGTGGCTACCAGATATAATGTCCCACCAAAATTGTACATTCTTAATAAATTAAATAGAACCACAATTAAGAAATGTGGCTTGTTTCTAAAAACCCTGGGGCCTTTGATATAGAGGGGTACAGGTCGAACTCTTTCCCACTGGTGAAGGAGTATTTTTTTACTTTACAAGTCCAAACCTAGGGATTTACAATGGGTATCTTTACACCACCTTCATCGGAAACATTTATCAAATATTGGTACATAATTATCACATTAAGTGCATTGTTTTTAAACCAAAATATTTGTTACTGAATATCCTTTTTTTCTTTCTTCAAAAATCCTTCATTTAGAAAACATGTATTGTACTCTCTTCAGCAAATGAAAATGTTAATATTTGTAATGGCACTGTCACATCCATTAGTATTTTATGTTAATATTTCATAATTTATATATACCTGGTATAAAAATGTCTCCAAGTGTCCAGGGTCATAGCTAGTGGAGGAAGGGGGAACAAAGAAAAAAAAAACCTGACTATTAACTACTCAGTTGCCCCACCAAATAAAAGATCCTAGCTATGGCCCTGGTGTCAGAGTCGGTGAGATTGCATATGTAATACTGATGGCCGTAAACGTACCTTTGCAATGGGTATGGTAATAACAAACATCCAGCTGATCCCCCAGATGACTGCATGAGCAATCAACAGAAGAGGGAGCCCAAGAATAAACCACAAATAGGTGACTGGCCGTTTCTGAAACATACAACACACGTAAAAAGTAAAAAAAACCAAAAAACAGTACAGCATAAAAACTATATCGCTTGGGTGGGGAATCAAACAACTGTGTGTGTATCATTCTCTCCATATACTGATACATGTACATGTATGTATATTGTACCAACATAACATTCTCAATCAAAGGGAATTCCAAATTAAAAACAAACTTACATAAATTTAATATAAAAATAAATGCAGATATTTTGTGTACAATAAAATATAATATCTGGTTTAGACAGATGAATTTTTTTTAAATAAGACACAAGAGTGATAATTATTACAATATAACTTGGTGCTTATATCTAGTATTCCAGCATACTATCCTGTTCAAGCAATTTTGTCATCTCTCCAATTAATATAGTTTGTTTTGTTTAATGACAAGCACATTGATTTACTAATCATCAGCTACTGGATGTCAAACATATGGTCGTTTTTGACAGTCATAGAGAGGAAAGCCACATTTTTTCATTAGTAGCAAGGGATCTTTTAGATGCACCATCCCACTGACAGGATAGTACATACCACAGCCTTTGATATGTCAGTCATGGTGCAATGGCTGGAATGAGAAATAGCCCAATGGGCCCACCGACGGGGATCGATCCCAAACCGACCGCACACCATGCGAGCACTTTATCACTGGGCTATGTCCCGTCCCTCCAAGGACGAACTTTAATCCACACAATTTGACCTTTACATACCAGTATCCCATGTGATGGACTTTAATCCACACAATTTGACCTTTACATACCAGTATCCCATGTGATGGACTTTAATCCACACAATTTGACCTTTACATACCAGTATCCCATGTGATGGACTTTAATCCACACAATTTGACCTTTACATACCAGTATCCCATATGATGGACTTTAATCCACACAATTTGACCTTTACATACCAGTATCCCATAGGATGGACTTTTAGTGACCACCTCTTCAGGTTGTGAGGTACATGTACTCTGCCGGATCAGTGATGTGGATTCATCAACCTTGTCATGGCCATTTTGGTAAGTGTAAGTTGTGTTTTCACAGCTTTTAGCCACAGCATGTAGTGGCACTGTGTGAATCTGAAGACAAAATTCATAAAGAACAACTAATAAATGTGATAAATTAACAGAGAACAAAAACAAGGGAATTCTCATGCATAGATAAATCAGTTTTAAAGTGTTATGGGTAAGGATTTTTTAATTAATAATTTATTTTTAAACAGTTCTTTGAATGTTGGCCCATCTATCCATTAAAAAAAAAAACTGAACAAAAAACACCCTACCATTCTAGTCACATCCCGAAAGTATTGTAGTCCCTAATATATATGTAATTATATCACATTTATATTTAAAAAAAGATCTGGTGAAGTGATCTGATTGCATGAACATTTTTTCTGATGAAAAATAATTAATTAGATAGATTCAATTTATATATATAAGTATCTTATTATTTAAATATTCCTACCTGATGAACAAACTTTCCAAATGGCCACAAAAAGTACTTTGCCATCTTCCAGCAAAATGTTCCTAAAATAGGAAAAATACAAACATTTACAGTTGTTCCAAAACTGTATTTACTAATTTATGACAGGTGAGTTTGCTGCCATTTGATTCTCTGACATGCATAAATGGCTGAAATAGAAAAAGTTATTTTGTGGATGGTGAGCATATAAAAATAGTGTCTCCCACTTCCCCCTTGTGATCTATTCTCTAACAGCTTTTATTAAAAGGCCTTTAGAGAACATATACATGTAATAACACATTTACAATTCTTTGTTTCAGACAGTAAACTGAGCATGTACAATGTAGAATGGATCACAACCTGTTTTAATCACTTATCCATACAATCCTTGGGTTACAAATCACATGGAAATAACAAAATAACAACATCACAACATCAGAAACTAGAGAATGTTTTTAGTTCTCCAAATGTTTGCAGTACTGATAGATCAAACATAATTTTTCCTTTGAATATACAGGTATCTGTATGTATATTTGTAAAATACATGTATTTACAAAAATAATGGGAGGTAAAAGCATTAAGATGACCAAAACACATTGAAAATACCAACATAATTAATGCAAGAATTTTACACACCGGTACCAGTACAAACTCACCGTAAGCCCGACCGAAGTATGTAAGGAACATGAGAGCACTGACTAGAAGATAGAGTAATGCCAACCACCAACCAAACAGCAGCAGGTAAATGATATTACTCGGCCGGGTTGTCGTTACTGGAAGAAAAAACAAGTATACATATCAAAATAAAATAATTTGAAGCAGAAAATATACAAAACAATATAATATATCAAAGAGAATGACCTCATTTGTAGATTTTTGATAATATTTTCTAACTACAATCTTATTCAGTAATAATATCATTAGTGCATCAAAGGCACTGAATCATTAGTTTAATATTTGTGTTAAAATGTCATCATTAAATCAGGTTTTAGAAGTTAAAATATGAAAATTTTGAATTAGAGATTCATGTCAAAATTTTAGAAGTTAAATTTCAGAAATAAAATGTTGTATGATGTGTACATGCATGTATGCCATAAAAGTACATATAAAACATGAATATTTGTTTTATATACTGATGATACAGTCTCTAAATAAAATTAGTTGTATAAGTTATGTCACTACTGATACATGTACCCAGGCCTCACGCGAGGTCAAAATCATAGATCGAAGTCACTTCTCTCTCAAACTTTAGTTTTTAACAGCAGGGAGACTTGAATTTTTAATCCCCACCAAAAAAAAAAAATATGCAAAAAGAAGTTATCTTAATACAGGTGCAACTTTTACAATATGTATTTTTATTATTATTTTCTTTTGTACTGCTAATTGATGGATATGGCACTGTGCTCTCTATATTTTTTTTAAATCACATTTCCACATGTCGCCTTCTTTAGAAATAATAAAATGTAATTGAAAATCACTAATTTAACCGTTTAGAATTCATTGTCTCACAAGTTTGTCTTCTCATTTCATTTAATAACTACTCCATGCAGAGTATTGTCCTAGTAGATTAATCTATCATGGTCCAGCTTATATTACCCAGAGGCAATTAAATGCATTCCACAGTCACGGTTTCTTAATTGATACACTGTGTAGTTGTCAGACTGAATAGGTACTAGTATCAGTGAAGGTGTGAACATTGCTTATCTTCTGCACCTTGTCACTGTTGTTTAAAATAAAAAAGTTTTTATAGAATTTACAGTGGCTGCTTAACACGGGTTCTTTAGCAACTTGGGGATCCAGTTTAAGTGGCTGCTGGGTGTGTAGGACAAGTCACCGCTTATTATTATTAAAAATCCACTAGGACAGGTTTGCCTGTATTATTTTATAATTTCAACATTTGTTTTGTATGTTGAATTTATTCATTATGACAAAGTCTACATAAAACTAGTTAATTACTCCCGCATGTTTTTTTCATGAGGTCTGGTGCTCCAAACAAATATTTTTTTCAATGTATTATCCAAAATCCCTAAAACATTCACTCGACATAGTCTAGGTCCCCACCCATGTACAATTTCCAGCACATATGCTGCAACTGTCAGTAGCACGTGTACGCTAACTATTAGTGCCAGACACGGGTGTTGTATGAGCTGGACCGTCTATCTGTGAGCCTGTCACATGATTTTGTGGTGCCAATCTCTCTTTGAACATTCAGACACTTCACACTTAATTATTATCTATGAATAGGTGTTCTTCAAGTTCTTCACCATTCATCTGTGATGTGTACCTTTCAAGTGATGACTATTTTTTAAAAAGCGACACAGATTTAAAAAAAAAAGATTTTTATTTTTTTTAACCCTCCCCCACCCCTCTCGTTCCAAGTACAGTGCTTGGCTCTAGTCAGAAATCGTGCTTGCACCGAACATGCTTGAACATTAAATTGATATAAGCACGTTAATTCCCGACATCTGACCTGACAGTAATTTGTTGGCATACATATATTTCGCCTTACAGTTACTGGCACGGCGAAATCAGGCTGGTCAGAGCCTTGCATGTACCTCCCTGTGTATATAATATATCTCACCTTTAACAGGTTTCACTTTGTTGATATCAGCATACAGATCCTGAACTATCTCTGACCGCGATGACAGAGGGCGAGATGTAACATGGCTTTTCCACTTCTTGAACCCAAACTGAAATCACAAAACAATTACATAGATTAACTATACACATAGGCTGTGAATTAAGCAGGATTCCGTCTCGGAAGCAGAATTAAGATTATGAGATCACAAAATATCAATTTTACATCATTTGATCATTCCAGCAGCATCCTAAAAAAAAAATATCTGACATTCAATGCCTGCTAACAATTAGAATTTCTAAATGGAAATGACACAGACCAGACACCAAATACAAGGTTTCTGTAGCATAAACATTCTAAGAAGTAATTATTTGATGTTTCAAAACATCACTGGACAGTGGTGGAGATATCACAAGCAAAATAGAGTGTCTTGTAAACATAACTGATAATAAAAATACTTGTGTAAGAAAAATGGCATTTAAAAAGAACAAACTTTATTAAATATATTTATTTTAAAAAACAAACATGTGGATTATTTGTTTATAAATTATTTATATCTTTATATATTTTCCAATAAAATATGCACAAAATGATTAGTTTTATCCTGCCACATTTAGAACAAAACTTATTTCTACATCAGTTCATGTACAAATGCATGAAATAATTTTCAATGAATATTATAAAGACTATATATTTACCAAATAGTTATTGGATATTCTGTGAGCCTCGATATCATTTTCTGGGTGAGGCAGCATGACGTAGCTGTGTTCCAGCTGTGTGTCATGTTCTTCATGCTTGCTGCGTGGTTCTTCCAGTGACCGCGTCAGGGAGTTTCTGATGCCGATCTCATTAACAATTGGCCGCGGTGCTGTTTTCTCTGAATGGGTGAAAGCACTATGCTCCCCAGAGTACTCGATGTTTCCACCAGACATGCTCATCTCAAATTGGCCTATGGTAAATCTGTGTATACACACATAAACATCAATCTAAACTAAAATTTTCTTTCTTCAATTGTTCAACTTCAAGAGATTTCTGAAAAAGAGAGATAATTATTCTTTCAATGAAGTTTACATGCAAATTTTATACATGTATGTACATATCAAAGCTACAAAAATCGTACAATACCAGACCTCTAATTTAGCAAATCAGAAGGCAAGGCTATTTGGCCTAGACCAATGCCAATTGTTTAAAAGGACATTCAAATATTACGTAACGCTCGATGGGGTGGGTGGGTTCAGGTCCAAATGTTATGTAGCGTTACAGGGGGTGGGCGGATGTATTTAACAGCATTTCGTAACACACTTTTAAAACAAAATTTATTACTAAAATATTTTATTTTGTTTTGTGTTTTACATCTAAACGCTCTGTCATTGTGACAATGTTTATCATAGGTAGTTATAGTTATATATAGCTATATACTGTATAAGGATAATAAATCGAGTTGAAATGCACATCTATGCTTTTCCAAATGCAAAACAGTATCAGGGTTCATACACTTAAAACATTTTCATTTTCCAGGACTTTTAAGCACCAATTTGGTTCATTTTCCAGGGCTTTTTTACATTTTTCCAGGAGTCTGAATATATTACCTGGAAAAGATTTACTTCACGGCACCCCAGTAAACTGTTTATTCAGTGGTTGTTATGCCTCAAACATAAGCTGTATGTTAAAATTATATTACATCCATCGCATGACTTGTTTGTGAATGGGAGGGCATGAACGTACCTGTATGTGTGTATGTCTCCAAGCACTACATAATATTTTGGGGGTATATTGTATACTATAGCATTACAGGTGGGAAGGAAGGTGTCTAATTTTGACCAAAATAGTGCTACATAATATTTGAATGGCCCCATATGACCAGAAGGCAGAGCAGAAAGGAAAACTTCAACAAATGTTTTAATACAACACAATGGCACCCATTCAAAATAAATAAGTGTGAACTGTTTCAGGTTAATTCTTAAGATAACTTTCAGGAGTTGTGTTCGAGTAGGCCACAGAGCACAATTATTTACGCTATATGTTTCTATATAGCATTAGTAGCTGTAGCATCTTATTAATATCAGTAGGCCAATGGATTTTTTTATGCACATTTGCCAGTCTGAGAGTAACATACCCTGAAAAGGACAACCCCTGTTGCCCAGCTCTTTCTCCCAGGTTATTGGTTTAACCAAACACACCCACTAAACCTGGATGGAGTACACAGAACATTACTAATGCACCTGAGCGTTTGAAGTCAATGTTGTGATTAAAATAATGTACTATTTACAAATATGGATTTCAAGTGAAATTACAATAAGATTATTATGTTATCTTTATTGATGTGTACGAAGCCAAAACAAGGGTGCAAAAAGTGACGTGCTGTTGTCAATGTTAGTGATCTCCTAACTCAAAAAGTTTAAAGTTTGTTTTGTTTAACGACACCACTAGAGCACATTGATTAATTAATCATCAGCTATTGCAGTATTGGATGTCAAACATATAGTCATCAGAGGAAACCCACTTCATTTTTCCTAATTTGCAACAAGAGTTTTTGTTATATGCATTTTCCGACAATTACTGACAGGAAAGCACATTCCACGGCCTATGACTGTGAGTACGACCAGTTCAAGTTGTAGTGCACTGGTTGGAATGAGAAAAAACTATTAGTTGAATGGATTCACCAAGGTGGTTCGATCCTGCGATGCAAGCACATCAAGCAATAGTTCATCTAGATTAACCTCGCGTGCAAGAACAAGGCGCGCGAGGTTTATCTTGATGAACTAATCAAGCGAGTACTCGAACTCCAAACGTTTGTTATAGGCTACTTTATAAATCTCAAAATCTCAGTCACTGTCATGATGTCATGGTGAATTAATTTGCGAGTGTCACACCGTATCACAAAAACATTTACCCCCCAAAAAGATGCATTCTCAACCGCTAACTGACATTATACACAGTGCAAAATGTGTAATCTATATTAATTTATATATCTGCGTAAATAGTTAAACATAAAATTACCATTGTAAACACCAAATCATGTGACAGTACCTTGACCTTTATTTAGTCTCGATTATGCTACATTCTTGATTCTATATTGTGTACGTTTTTATTTCGTACCTTATTAGAGAGCACCCTAGCAGTTAATTTGATAGAACGTAATCCTCCGACGGAGCCATTTTTTAAATTCAGTTATCAAAGAAGTATAAATATATAGAATTCGACGCATTATAAAAGATAAACAAAGATTTAAAAAAAGCATAGTATTATGCTGCGACAGATGTCAAAAGGTCACAACATTATGACGTCATGAGGTTTGGTACACTAATTTATTTCGAAAAGTACTATATTAGGCTATATGAATATCAAAATACATTTTTTTTTTTTTTTTAAATGGCAGTTATGTCGATCTTTTAAACGTTTATATACGCAACAAAATTAATTAAGAACCACATTCTGGGTTTAATTTTTTGCTAATGTCAATTTCTTTAGTAAGTTTTGACTTCTAAACATTGTTTCACTAAAATTCGTAGGACCGTGATACAAAAAAAAATCTTGTATACGGTATAGGTTATCCTAGCATTTATCAAAACTACCTAAGTGCGTAGTCCGAATGGATGTAGTAAAAACGTTTGGTAAGTATTGACTTGATGTGCGCCTTGCACTACCGAAATGCGCATATTCGGCTAGGAATCGTTACACCTTGCACTCGGATTGTAATGAGGCTTATTATTTTGTTCGCTCTAAAAAAATTCTTTAAAAAAAACTAAAAACAAATGTAATTAATTTTAGGAACATGTCACAACATCGACATCTAACAACGGAAGAAGCTGTATTTTTAAACCAAATATGTAAGGACAAATGCCGAACAGATCTGTTGGCCCCTACTTAATTTTGTTGAGTATAGAAAAATCACAAGATGTTAAAATTTGTTTTATTTAATGACACAGGGCCAGATTTAGACCTTGGGGGACCCGGGGCACTTCAGGTTCGGAAGCCCCTTAACATAGAAATTAAATTGCATAACAAATTTAAAAAAAAGGAACTAATTTTATAATTATTACATTTTTTTTTTTTAGTCTGGGGGGCCACCCTGGCAGGGTGGAGCGGGTCAATTGCCCCCTTTGCCTCCTTATAAATCCGACACCGACACCACTAGAAAGCATTGATTTATTCATCATTGGCTATTGGATGGCAAATATTTTGTATGACATAGTCTTAGAGGAAATCCAAATCCTGTTTTTTGCATTAATCGTAAATGCTCACAGGCAAGACAGTACATACCACGGCTTTTGATATACCAGTCGTAAATAGAGGTTTCGTTTGGGTTGTTATTTTGGGGGTTGTTGTTGTTTTGGGGTTTTTTTTTAAGTAACTATTGAAACTGGACTATATTTGTTAGTTTTTATTCTTTTAACTGTCTGTTCGTCTCTCTGTCTGCCCGCTTGCTGGTTTGCCTGCCTGTCCGGAGGTCATTCAACGTTTTCAAAACACTGTCCCTGTTTTGTTTATAAAATGTATTTCAATGCAGCCAGCCATGTCCGTGATGATTTTGTATCTATAGTGTCTACATTATTACCAAAATGCAAACAGGCCTACGTTAAACAGACAAAAAAGAAAATTCAGTAATATTGGTCAAATTAGAGAAGTTAGCAGGAGGAGGGAGAGTTGACAAGAGTTAGAAGTCTGTTTGGTCTCGGTGCCACCAAACCTGATAAAGAGGATTCCGTCTCAAGGGTGTATTGAAATAAAAATGCAACATTTTGTGTTACGTATATAGTACTTGTTGAACGCCTCCTCCCCCCCCCCCCCCCCTACACACACGCCCTTACCCGCGCCTGTATGTCTGTCTGATAACAACATAATAATGAAATACATTAGATTTAATGTTAAGCCGCAGCAAATTAAATTTGATAGAAATGTATGTGGTGTAGCAAAAGTATTTAAAGATTGAGTCGGTGTTAAAAACCTCTTTTCTAAAAGGCCGTATAATACGTTACAGGTGTATTTAGCTGCGTTGGTGTAGCTCAGTGTTTGAGTGCTCGCCCGAAAAACGACGAAAGTTAGTTTTGTTTAACGACACCACTAGAGTACATTGATGTATTAATCATCGGCTATTGGATGTCAAACATTTGGTAATTTTGAAATATATATAGTCTTAGAGAAGAATCTCGCTACATTTTCCCATTAGTAGCAAGGAATCTTCTTTATATGCACCATCCCATAGACAGGATAGCATGTACCACAACCTTTGATGTACTAGTCGTGGTGGAAAAACGATGAGGTCGCAGGATCGGTCGTTTTAAGCTAGAATTATATTTCACCGCTGACTCTGGCTGGCGAATAGTTTACTCTCCTATAGCCCGAGTACACCGATTATAAACCTTCCAAAATAGCCGATGTATTTTTTGTGCTGGGGTGTCGTTAAACATTCATTCATTCATTCATTCATTCATTCATTCATTCATTCATTCATTCATTCATAAACCTTCCAAATGTTCGTCTAGCTCTCCTACAGTCAGAGTACTCGGGCTAACTCTCCTAGTCCTCCTGCTGAAACCTAATTCTCATTTTCCAGTCAATTCAGTATGATTTTAATACAGATCATATTGAATTTTAGTGCGCGTTCTTTCGACGCTGTTTAGTTTACCTAATATAAAAAATCAGTTTCGTATGAGATCGACAATCAAAGTATGAACTGACCTTTGGAACCAATTCAAGATATCGCAGGCGCGTGTATAAGAAATTGTGTAGATGGTTTAGACTGGCGAGCGAAGTATTTAGGTGGGTGTTGACATGCTGGATTTTGAAACAGGTATTAACTACAAAGTTTTACGAGTACGCACCTGGTAATGTTCTCTTCCTTGCCAAAGTGGAGAGATGTAGGCTACGTGTTATAGGTAGGAGGCCAATATGAAAAACCCACAAAACGCTAACGCCTTATCTTCCTTATTAGACCCCCAACATTTGTACTGGTGCCAACACGTTTTTAAAATCCGAATGCTCTACTTAAAGGATGGAAATCTGAACAACAAAACCGTAACACATGATCAGGGCCCCATCTCCGTACAATGCAGAGACGAATGGGCATTTGGCAAAATAGTGGATGATTCCATGAATCTCTACCCAGTACCTCGTCTATAGGACAGTCACTCCCAATGTTATCCTTTACTAGAGATGCTATCCCTCTTGCGTCGCCACAACAGAGGACTGCCACTCCCAGACATAGTTTACTGGAATGTTGGCAGCTCAAGGGCGTCTGGATGAGTACGCTGTAGACGCAGTTAGGGAGATGTTGATTCCACTGACCAGGCGCCAGTTGCTTGGCTACGAGGGTTGAGTTATCGATCGAGTCATGCAAAACTCTTTGGCTAGACATTCCATAGTGGGTTTTGTCATGTGGATTACAACTAATATTCTCAGTAGAATGATGGAAATGCATGTATATGGTGAACAGAGTTTAGGCCAATTTTTGTCCGTACGTTTCCATCGTTGACCTCTCCCCTCCCCTCTCCCCCTGCGCCCACCGCCCACGTCTTGTACTGTTCCTAAGGTATGCTCCTTTACATATGCAGATGGTCAAATCCATGCAACTATCCCCATAGGGCCATTTTTAAAATCGTCATATATAATCAAACTTTTTCTGGCATTGGAAGGAAGTATCTCTGAGGGATGTAAACCTAATAAAATATTTCTGAGTTTTATTTACATGTTTGGTATACAACACTTCAAAACCATTCCACAAACTGATTTCTAAACACGTGAAAAAGAGCCAAACTTCATACCTTATCCATGAGATTCTAATAAAGCCTGACATTTTTATGTTATACCATTAAAGAATGGTTATTGTTGCTACTTTATCATGAGAACATTTTATTAATGTCAGTAATTTACGGTTTTTTTTATTTGACCATAAATATGTAGCCCGACCAATGTAACACCCGTAACGGAAAAAGAAGACAAGTTGTGTTATATTATTTAGTTTTGATGGTAGAAACACAATATTTTATTTCTTCTTTATTTTCGTGATTACTTTTAATATGAAATGTGTTCAGGAATTATCTGTCAAATTGAATTGATTTTCCAACGTTACGGGTGTTACATACTTGAAACATTATTTTAAGTTTTTACTTAAGTAAAATCATAAAAATAAATTTTCAATTCATAACTATGTATAAATGTATATAGTTGTTTTCATTATTGTAGCTTACTATCAACAATGGCGTTTGGAAGAAAAAATAAACTGATATATATGAAATATGATATATGCAAAAATCCATACTGATCTACTACAAAACATTAGCATGATCCGAAATGAATTGGTTATAAAAAAATTATAATTCTAAGCAAGAAAATGTAAGTAGAGTACAATATAATAATTATGAAAGGTTATATTGGCCGAAATGTTTTACAGCATATCTAAACACTCAAGATAGTCCCTTTAACGACAAGGCAGTTTATATGTTAGTTCAGTATATTTTAATGTTTCTTTCAAATTATGTTGTTTTGGTAAGTCCTGAAGGTGACACTTGTCAATCATTAAAACTTTCAAGTAAGGTTTGGTCACTAGTGAAGCTGCATGCTTGATGTCACCAGTGTCAAAGTATCAACCAAACACCTGTGGTGAAATTGATAATGATATATAATATGATGCACCAAGGCAGTCTATTCACTATTACAAGGACTAGCATACAGAAAACACCATTCTTCCAGTGACAAGCTACATGTATTCAAAGTAAGTACCTATTTTATATAATAATAATAATAATAATAATAATAATAATAATAATAATAATAATAATAAGCAGTTTTAAGACATTTTTTAAATGTTACATACATGTAATTCACCTATCTCCCCAATAACATTTTCTACCCATCATAATTCTTGAATATTTAATAATTATGACTGATTTTCAATTTTCCTTTCTGAATGGGGAAGACGACAATCAGTGGAGAACACAATACATTATAAATTAAACCTAACATTTCCTTTTTAAAATATTTGTAATTTTACTTTTATATTATAATAAGCTAACTAACGAGGAAGCAAATGCACTGGAAGGAGAAATAAAATATTCAGAAGTGCTATCATTTTAAAAAAATATGAAAAATGAAAAAAGCCCTGGGTCTGATGGATTCACTGCTGAATTCTTCAAGTTCTTTTGGATTGATTTAGATTATTTTATCATTAGATCAATAAATTATAGTTATATTGTCAAGAAATGTCTGAAGTCCAAAAGCTGGGTATTATTACCTGTATTCCCAAACCAAATAAACCAAAACAGTTTTTAAAAAATTGGAGGCCTTTAACATTGCTTATCTGTACTTATAAACTAGCTTCAGGCTGCATTGCCAATAGAATAAAAACAGTGCTAGATAAAATAATTAGCAATGATCAAACTGGTTTCATTAAAGGTAGATATATTGGTGAAAACATTCGATTAATATATGATATCATGCAATACACTGACGTCCTCGATATACCAGGTCTCCTGCTTTTGGTAGATTTTGAAAAAGCTTTCGACTCTGTATCATGGGCATTTATTGAAAAATCATTAGATATTTTTAATTTCAAAGCCTCAATTAAAAACTGGATTAAAACTCTGTATAATAATTCAATGTCGAGGGTGATTCAAAATGGCTTTCTGTCAGAGACATTTAAATTAGAAAGAGGATGTAGACAAGGTGATCCACTTTCTCCTTATATTTTTTTTTTATTTGCGCTGAAATTCTAGCTATATTAATAAAAAAATAACGAAAACATAAATGGAATAACAATCGATGGTGAACAATATTTAATATCCCAATACGCAGACGATACAACTTTTATATTGGATGGAACTCCTGGGTCTCTGTTTAATACTTTAACAATATTAGAATATTATGCCACAGTATCTGGATTAAAAATAAATTATACAAAATCAAAAGCTATTTGTATAGGCATTAAAAAACCCTCAAAAGATGTTTATCACCATTCAAGATAGAAATTGGAATGGAATACAACAGAATTTAAGATGCTCGGAATAACGTTTACAGTAAATTTACAATTAATTGTTAAAGCGAATTACCCCACAAAAATTAATGAGATTAATCTATTGATAAAACTATGGTCAATAAGGAAGTTAACTGTCTTAGGAAGAATAACCGTATTAAAAACACTAATAATATCTAAAATTACATATTTACTAATTTCACTACCAAACCCATCCAAAAAAGAAGTTGACAATTTGAATAGATTATTTCATAAATTCATTTGGCAAAATAAACCCGATAAAATAAAACGAGTCTTATTAGCTCAAGAATTCAAAGATGGTGGATTACAAATGTTAAATATATATAATTTCATAATGGCTTTAAAAGCTTCATGGCTCAGGAGACTATTTTTAGGTAACTCAAAATTGTTTAAACTGTTTGAATCTATTACTAACTTATCCAATAGAGACCTTGTAATAAATGGAGATTATTATTTGAATATAAAAGAAAGAAATTAAAAAACATGTTTTGGAAAGATGTCTTATACAGTTGGGAGTTAATTCAACAAAAACAAATTTTGGAAAAAATAGAAGACATTTTAAGCTCAAATATTTGGTACAACAGCAATATAACAATAAATACAAAACCATTCTGTTATAAAAATTATTTACAAAAGGGAATAATATTTATAAACGATCTACTTGATGAAGATCGAAATTTCTTTACATTTGAGAAATTAAAAAATATATATAACGTAAATTCACACTTTTTAGAATATTCATCGCTTATAAACAGCATTAAGGCATTTATAAATAAAGCAGACAACGTTAGAAATGGCCACTTTACATTGCTAACTAATCCTGTATTTCCGGTAAAATTTAATATTATTCTTAAAAGTCAAACAGGTATTAAAGACATGTATAAACTATTAAATCACGAAATTATTACACCAACATCACAAATAAGATGTAGAAACCAAGGTTTTGCGTTTGATTCAAAAGAATGGGGAAACTATTATAGAGTGCCTTTTATAAGTCTCAAAGATACAACTTTGATATGGTTTCAATACAGAATTATACACCAGATACTAACAACTAATTCTTTTTTACATAAAATTAAATACATAGATACTAATGAATGTACGTTCTGTGGCAGTTCACCAGAAACATTAACACATTTATTTTACTATTGTAATAAAGTGACTGATCTGTGGAATGCTGTTGTAAATTGGATTTTAAACAAAAAAGGAATTCGAATAAAATTAAATAAAACAATGATTTTATTTGGACAAATAGGCGATATAAAAGACATATTTATAAACTGGCTGTTAATAAACATTAAATATTATATATACAAGACAAAAATGGAAAAAAATTAAATAAATATAATAGCTGCTCAAAACGTTTTAAAAAATAAATACGAAATAGAAAAATATATTCTTTTTAAAAACTGTAAATATGAAGAGTATAATACAATCTGGGCACCATGGAAACGACTCTTCAGTCAAGAAAGTAATTTGATGGAAGATAATAGAAACAATTATCAAGCGAGCGCTTGACGTGAATTTTGACATTATCACTTATCACTATAATTACTTACTATAACTTCTCTTTTTAACATTCTTTCTTTCTAAACTTATATATTTATTTTATGTCCCCATTACATCAACCAGCCTATTTAAATATATTTATATTAACTAGTCATTTATAATACTTCTATTTACATGTACATATGCATTAATATTAAATATATCACCATGTACATTATTTGTATAAGTATTACGATTACTATAATCAGCATACTACCACAAAGTGTATGTACTTCCAGTATTTAGCGTTTATAATCTAATTCATATTCTGTGAGGCGATGAATCAGGGCACCCCAACCCTGGCATCGTCAAAATGACCTGGGGACAATAAAAAAAAAAAAAAAAGGGGGAGCGTGATCTAGCTCAGTCAGTTGAGCGCCCACTTGAGGTGCCATCGTCGCAGGATCGAACCTCCTCCGTGGATGTCTACCATTGGGCTTTTCTCCCGTTCCAACTAGTGTTCCACGACTGGTATATCAAAGGCCATGGTATGTACTGTCATGTCTATGGGAAAGTATATATTAAAGATCCCTTGCTTCTAATGAAAAAATGTAGCGGGTTTCCTCTGACTATTAGCCCGAGTACTCTGACTGTAAGAGAGCTAGACGGACATTTGGACATAAATACGCTCACATTACAGTCAGAGACCAAGCTATGTATTTTTTTGGCAATTCCCGACAACCAAAAAGTTGGCAAAGATTTCCGCTCTAATACCACAACAATCCTATGTTTGACGTCAAATACCTTTAAATCGATCATTTTCGAGTTAACTGATTAAAAAAAATCCACATATTAATCACTAATACACATAGTACAGAAAGAAATCCGACAGCACCCACATTCAGCAACGCTTCGTGACACTCCGTCGCAAGAATTACAAAGCTCGGTGACCTATTTCGTGACGTAGATCACGTGATCGCCCACTGGGCGATTCCGCCCAGTAGACGGAATGGCTGAGTGGGCGATCATGTGACGCAACGTCACGATATAGGTCGGCGAATAAAGAATTCTGCTGTCCGGAGTTTGCCGAAGCTTAGCTGAATGTGGGTGCTGTCGGGTTTCTTTCTGATTATCTGTGAAAAATGTTATGATGGGAAACTATTTATTGAGGCATTTGAATCGAAGGACACCAGAATAACCCGAGATCATGAAGCTTCGTGGTATCAGTGGGTGAAGGTTGATGCAAAGTTTGAGAAACAACTTCAGCAGGGTACCGTAGGTGAAGCTATGTTATTGTTGAAGTCAAAGTTACCAAGCTTTCTCATTCATTCCCATGTAAAGAGGGAACAGGCGTCATTCTTTGAGGAAGTGAAACATGTAACTGATCCATCACATGCAGTACTTCAAGTTGATTTCTCAGAGAATTATACCTGTGTGTATGCTGATGAAATCCAGTCTGCTCTCTGGCATCAGAGACAAGTTTCATTATTCACATCGGCTGTGTGGACTGTTGGTGGTATGAAATCGTATGTGTTTGCCAGCGATAATCTCACACATTTTAAAGAAACTGTTGTTCCATATATTACACTTCTCATTCACAAAGTTTTGAAAGCAAACCCTGATGTAACGACCATCCAAATATTTAGTGATGGAGCAGCATCACAGTTCAAAAACAAATTCATATTTAGATTTCTGACGACAATCAAGGCAACACTCGGCGTCACAGTGGAAGAGATTTTTTTTTTACTTCTTTTCATTATAAAGGTCCCGTTGATGGGATTGGTGGTATTGTTAAGCGTACTGTTGAATGCTGTGTTCGAACCCGCAAAGTGATTGTACAGGATGCAAGTTCATGTGTTAAGGCTGCAGAAATGTGCAGTATCAATATTGAAGTTGAGGACGTAACACAAAATGACATGAATCAATGTTTCAAAAGATCCCCTGTACGAGATTTGTGGAAGTCGGTCAATGCCATCCCCAAGATACAGAGCATTCACTCTTATACAGCCACAGATAAGTCAATCATTGTTTGCCGACAAACTTCTAAGGCTATACTTCAGAAAGCTCATAAATTCCATGGTGAATAAAATAAAGTTCTCTACTCTCAGTATAAACAAGTCATTTTTGTTGGTGATTATATTAATAAACCTATCATCGTTGTTTTGTTTATGTATCTATATAAATATGTTTCAATAAAGTTTATACATTATTTTAAATTTTTATTTTCCTATGATTGAATAAAAATATTTTTTTATTAGGTTTTAACTTGACACGGATACAATATTCGAAATATGAGAGCTGAAATAGATGGCATGTTGCTTTTAATATGGTGGACAAAAATGTAACACCCGTAACGTAACACCCGTAACAGTTATCACTGTGCATAATTGACTTAATATCTAGCAAGCAATGAAACCAGGTTCTATTCTAGTAATTACCTAAAGGTCACCTACCCATATGATACAAGTTTTGAATGAATGAATGAATGAATGAATGAATGAATGAATGAATGTTTAACGACACCCCAGCACGAAAAATACATCGGCTATTGGGTGTCAAACTAAGGTAATGGAAACAAACAAGGTGATGATCAACATCAACAGAAAAATTCAAGATATAAATAAAAACAGTGTAAAGAACTGTCCAAAAATACAAATACAAATATTACAGATAAGATACTGACTTTTATTCTAAACTTCAATTTGTGCTGTATTGGCCATTCTCAAAGAGAATGTTACACCCCTGCACCACGGTGAGGTTATAGCACGCACAGGGGATATACAAGTTTTATTACAATTACCCATACACATCACAGGATTTTGATAAAATGTACTTCTTGAAAAAAGATTTGTCCATTTAGTGTAACACCCGTAACGGAAGTTGGTAGGTCTTTTAATTAGTACATAGAATTTTAAATCTTAAATATTTTATGGAAGTCGGGAGAGAAACATGTTAACTATATAAAACTCAAATAATGGGGAGAGTGATACAAATAATATTCTCTGCAACTTCACTTTAAAACATTTACCCCCCCCCCCCCCCCCCCCCCCCCCCCCCCCCCAAAAAAAAAAAAAAAAAAAAATATATATATATAACGATAGATTTGACCAGATACATAGCTGGGCGTTTTGTTTTTAATTAATAGTTCTATTGTTATTATTTGACCTTTAGTAATATGTATTTTAAATAGCTAATTATAAATGGTTTGGTATAAAATCCAGACGCTTGATATATTCAAATTCAGTGACATTCAATAATAATTCACAAATAATGTTTCTAGAAAAACATGCATTTTTGTTTTATCAAGTTCTGCACAGGGGATTTGATTCATCTATCAGAGTTTCAACTAATTGCGTTCAACTGTGGGCTATATAATAATAGATCGGCGACTTGCAGGTTTTAATTCAAGCATTGCATGTTGACCAGTCTTTCACCGACGATTTATTGCGGTAATAAATTTACTCCAAACCGGCATTGATTGAACAAGCGAAATATGAGATTTATCTTCAACCACGGTTAAACAGTTCAATAGTTCCGTATGGCGATCGACGTAGCAGTGAAGTAAAGTGACATGCCTAACTTGATTAGGAATCAGACTTTTTGTGTACTGATTTCTCGAACTGCGTAATGTAAAGACGTCTGTTATTTTTTTAACCCTGTATTTAGATTATAGTACATGAGAAATTGTTTTGAGTCTAGAAGCCTTACTGAAAATAAAACGGCTTTATAGTGAGTTACAGTTACTTCATAGATTTTCATGACGCAATCCATTTTTTAATTTTTATTCTTGGTAATAAATATTCTTTAAGCCGAAGGCTGACCGAACAGCATTTGTTTTCAGTCTTGATTAAATGGATTGAACAAAGGTTATATATTCAATATCTGAAGACGTGAAGATAAACAGGAAACCATTTTGTGAATTATTCTTATAACAGATCTGATAAAACCTCAGAATGTTTTTTTTTTTTTTTTTTATCCCACTGCTCCTTTCCTTTCTGTCCTTTTGAATTCCATCTCATTTTTTCCCGATCTGGCAACTTCGCCTATCTTTCAAATTCTTTCGCTGTTCACCTCCACATCCCAGTCCTTGTCTCTCCAACCGCGACATGAGCTTGTCTCTTGTGGCCACACACCCGCCATTCCCCATCAGCTTTTAGCTGTAAGCTTAGTCTGACCACTTCGGGGAGTGTTCAGTAGTTACTTCTGGCATTACCAGTTACTTGTAACCACCTACTATACAAACCCTACTATCAGGAATGAACTCAGCTGGACGTTGTAAAGATAGGCATAGGTGGCGGTTGTCACCCTGTCCACACCCCCGCGATATAAAATCCCACCCATGTAGTTTTGAAATGCTCTTGGCTGAAGATGTCTCTCTATATATTGGTGTTGCATGATTCTATTTTCAGATAGCCTGGCGTGTAGCTAAGCCAAAATTAAATTAGAGATATTCCGGACACAAGAATCCCTGGAAGAAGGGGATCTGGCTAAATGTTTTATAGCTCTGTGGCTTGTAAATATTTTACAGTAGTTTACGTTTTGCATTACAAATTCAATTCTAAGTTTATTGCCGTGAATGCTAACTAAATTGCACTCAGTTAAAGTACCTTCTGCCACTAGACTGAGCTCCCATTCCTATTTAAAGATTACTGAAAATTACTTAATGCACGATATTTTTGTTTTGCCAAATTGTCAGTGATATGCACGTGCGTCCGTGCCTTTATATGTCTGTCTACAAGTCTGAACTTACTTTAAATTTTCATTTTGTTCCATAATGCACTTAATAACACTGATAAACTCATTTGGAGTATGGTAGTACGGTATTTTTACCCATGGAATTGCATGTTATGAGGATCCGATAAAAGAAAATTTATTGGCATCTATGGAATTGGTCGATCATTATTTGAAGAATTTTTTTTTTGTCTCGGTAGTTATTCAGCTGTTCACATTGGTGATCATTATTCGGAAATAAAACGAACTGATCCGATCTCTAATAAAACAAGTGCTCTTTTTGTGTGGGGTTTTTTTGTGTGCTTTTTGTTTGTTTTTTTGCATTATTATTATTGATGCATGGATTACTTTTTGGTCTTGCGTTTAAAATATTTCACGATATACAAAAATAACGATTATCCTGGTGTTGTCGTTGAAGATAGCATGTAATGTAATGTCACAATTATCGAATATTTAACATCCAACAGCCATTAATTAATTCATCTTTAATAGTGGTGTCATCAAACAAAAACGTTAAGCTCAAAAGTGTCATTTTATTATAGATGTGCTTTGTTTCACTTTTACTGGCCAGTAATCGGTGGGTGCGGGTGAGGGGAGGGTGAGGGGAGGGGGTCGTGCCCCATAACACGATTCATAGACAGCGCGGTTGTCCCATCCACCTAATATTAGTACCCCCTCCCCCTCTAAAATCCTGGCTACGTCAGTGCCACTAGTTATCTTAGACTAGATATGTTGCCCTATGTACATGTATAGCTGTAATAGGACTAGGTATCTGAACAGGTCTACATCAACATGTAAATGTGTGTTGTTGGTTTTTAATTAGGTATCAGCTGGAAATCCCATTGCATGAACCTTGTTTTCCTTTTTCTTGACCATGCCCCCATGTTGGTTCACCTCGGGGTTACGTCCCCTTGACATTTGTCAAGGTTACATTTCCTTCACGGATTAGAAACGCTTTAACGATACTAGCATCACGTCGTCAGCTCATTATTAGACTCAGAAATTAATTTGCTCAAGGTTTTCCAGAATCCATTTTTTTTTTCTCTCTTGCTGGTGATTGCTATTCGCAGTTCAACTGTACACACCGGTCAGCTCTAGTATTAAAGGTCATTCGCTATCTGTTACGATGCTGTCAACTTGTGACAACAATTTCATTCCCATTGCGGTGCATCTGTTCTTAATGAAAAACCTTTTAAATAATTTAATGCATCTCAGGTTTGATGGCTTGCGGATCAATAACACTAATGTTTGACTGTTTTTCTTTTCTATTGTCTGTGAAACCTCAAAGCATTCTCAAATAATTGGAGAAAAGAAAACTTAATTAAAAGGCAAAAAATGTGGATTTTGTTACAAATTGAAATTTAAATAGCAAACGGAAAAAAACAAAAAACCTCCCACAAAAAATTTAAGAAAAAGAAAACCTTTAACGCTCGCACGCCATTTTTTTTATCCAAGACTGCTTTACAAGTACATGTGTATGTAGCAGTGAGGAATGCAGCGGCGGGGTCGAGGGATTTCTGGGTGGTGCACACCCTTCAGAGCTCTAATAAAACGAATGTATTATCAATTTACCAAATAACAATGGCAAAATGATTGTAAACAATAGCACTTAGCTATTTTAACGTATATATCTTGGCTTAAGTTTCTTGTGTAGAAAGGTGTTTGTGATAATTAAGAAAATAATTCATAATAAAATGGAAAACATTGGTATACAAAAGAGATGCAGAAGCAGGCCCGAAGGAAAGCTATTTAAGTGGGTGGTCTCTAGCTAGTTTTGGAGGGAGGACGGGGCGTGCTTCCCTGCTAAATATAAAATAAAAAAGTATTGCAAATGGATAACACATTTCTTCAATCTTATCCCAAAATATAGATTCCATCAAACATTTATACCCCCGCAAATGCTCGTTTTCATTTTCCCTCACAAATAAAATCTCGCCTGTACGGTGGCTGAGGGGGTGGGGGGTGGGGGTGGGTGGGGGGGGGTACCCTTGATGGACTCGTTTGTTCCCTTTCCCAGCCAGTGCCCCCAGACTGATACATCAAAACATCAAAGACTGTGGTATGTATTGTCCTGTCTATGGGGAAGGGCATATAAATGATACTTTGCTATTTTATCGATAGGAATTGCAGAAACGAGTTCCCTCTGTGGACTAAATATAGAAATAACCATGTTGTGACCCTAAGTGGCCGTAGTTTTAAAAAATGTGCCCAGATGTCAATAAAGAAAGAAGTGTTTTATTTAACGACGCACTCAACACATTTTATTTACGGTTATATGGCGTCAGACATATGGTTCAGGACCACACAGATTTTGAGAGGAAACCCGCTGTCGCCACTACATGGGCTACTCTTCCGATTGGCAGCAAGGGATCTTTTATTTGCGCTTCCCACAGGCAGGATAGCACAAACCATGGCCTTTGTTGAACCAGTTATGGATCACTGGTCGGTGCAAGTGGTTTACACCTACCCATTGAGCCTTGCGGAGCACTCACTCAGGGTTTGGAGTCGGTATCTGGATTAAAAATCCCATGCCTCGACTGGGATCCGAACCCAGTACCTACCAGCCTGTAGACCGATGGCCTGCCACGACGCCACCGAGGCCGGTAGATGTCAATAAACAATTATTCCTTCCTTCAGCATACTGGATTATATTGCCCACATGGTGTATGCACCTACGAATCTTCATTAATTTGGGTTTGGTGTGGAGCTGGAGTGGATATTGTCTAATAATGCTATATTCATCTAGTTTATTTTCGGAAATTAATTTATGTTGGCAATCGATATCTAGATTTATGATTTCAAAATATAACATAAAATAACAACATACGCCAAACGCAATAACGATATTGATGACTTTTATGAACTAAGACTGTCATAGCAATACTTCAAGATAATAGTTACCTGATTTGTTGAAAATGTATTTGACATGAATGAACATCGATGTCTGAACAACTAAACTGCTTCATTTTAAGAAAATTAGAAACCTGTCAGGGAAAACCCATTACCGAGTCAATGTGCCTTTTCGATTATACTTAAAATAAGCTACTTACGGCAAACACGACCTATTATAGCACTCGAATTACAAACAAGTTTCATAATGAAGTTATTTTTTTTACCTTTTATCTCCTGTTCATGATTGCACTAATATTGTGTTTGTGTACGCACATAGTATTATTCGGTTTCATATGCTAGAAGTCACCATTGAACATTTCTTCTTCTGTTTGTCTCCCCCCCCCCCCCCCCTCCCCCTTTTTAATTTTGCTTAAACCTGTAAGAATGACTACAACTTGAGCAAATAATGCTGCATTACAATTTATATCGGGAAAATAGAATATAAAACAAATATTTATTTATATGACCATGGCGTAATAGATTCCACGCATACACATTCACATTATATTTGAACATTGTTTTATATATATATTCATAAAGCTTTATTAATATGTTCTTGCTGTGTTAGTTAGAAAGTTTATTTATCTTGTGTGTTTGTAATGGTCATCAGCTAAATAACCACACACGCTTTACTAAATTGAATATTACTTTGGTATTGTAATGTTTTATTAACTGCATTTAATGTGTTTTAGTCAGATAAATCTCTGTAATATCTAGACTGCCTATAATTGAAGGGAGTTAGCAGTGTATTTTATTTCGTGTTAAATAATTTAAATTTTTGGGGGTTTTTGGGGTTTTTTTTTTTGTAATGTAATATTTATATTTTTAATCTATGTCGGTTATCTTATATAGTCTAATAATCCCATATGGAGTGACTCAGTGCTATTTTAAATTTTATGGTATTTACTGATTTTGTATCAGTATTACTATACAAACTGGCCCCGAAAATTTGCAGGACCGACAGCTTCGTTCGCGTGTCGCTCACGCACGTCTAGTTTTGCTTAAACCATTTTTTGTTCGCGCATTACGTTTAGAAAAAAAAGTAAAGTTTATTTTATTTAACGACGCCACTAGAGCACATTGATTTTTTTTTATCTTATCATCGGCTATTGGACGTCAAACATATGGTCATTCTGACACTGTTTTTTAGAGGAAAGCCGCTGTCGCCACATAGGCTACTCTTTTACGACAGGACGCAAGGGATCTTTTATTTGCGCTCCCCACAGGCAGGATAGCACAAACCATGACCTTTGTTGAACCAGTTATGGATCACTGGTCGGTGCAAGTGCTTTACACTTACCCATTGAACCTTAAGGAGCACTCACTCAGGGTTTGGAGTCGGTATCTGGATTAAAAAGTCCATGTCTCGACTGGGATCCGAACCCAGTACCTACCAGCCTATAGATCGATGGCCTAACCACGACGCCACCGAGGCCGGTTACGTTTAGGACATCACTTAGATAAAGAAGGAAAATGTTTTATTTAACGACGCACTCAACACATTTTATTTACGGTTATATGGCGTCGGACATATGCTTAAGGACCACACATATATTGAGGGAGGAAACCCGCTGTCGCCACTACATGGGCTACTCTATTCTCTTAGCAGCAATGGATCTTTTATATGCATCATCCAATATACAGGACAGCACATACCACTGCCTTTGGTGTACCAGTCGTGGTGCACTGGCTGGAGCGAGAAATAGCCAAATGGGTCCACCGACTGGTGTAACAAAGGCCGTGGTATGTATTATCCTGTCTGTGGAATGATGCATATAAAAAAATCCCTTGCTGCTAATCGAAGAGATTAGCCCATGAAGTGGCGACAGCGGGTTTCCTCTATATACATGTATATCTGTGTGGTCCTTAACCATATGTCTGACGCCGTATAACTGTAAATAAAATGTGTTGAGTGCGTCGTTAAATAAAACATTTCCTTCCTTCCTGTCGACGGCTCCCGTTAAAGTCCCTTGCGCGTGCTGTAACCTCACCGTGGTGCAGGGGTGTAACATTCTCTTTGAGAACCCCTGCGCGTGCTGTAACATTCTCTTTGAGAATGGCCGATACAGCACAAATTGAAATTTTGAGTAAAAGTCAGTATATATCTGTGATATTTGTATTTTTGCACAGTTCTTTACACTGTTTTTATTTAAATCTTGAATTTTTATATTGATGTTGGTCATCACCTTATTTGTTTGCATTACCATACACCCAATAGCCGATGCATTTTTCGTGCTGGGGTGTCGTTAAACATTCATTCATTCATTCATTCCCCTTAAAGGCGACACGACACTATACGAGCGACTCGTACGAGGATAGACGATTGCATAGCTACCGATGAAATAGTAATGTTTGTCTTGCCATAATTGGTTATTCTTGTACGAGGCACTTGTGTCGTGTTTTGTCGCCTTTAGAATGTGAACATTGCAAAATCTGCATTGTACTACACGACAAGCACAGGTATATTATGGAAAGAAAGCATAACTAAAGCATATAATTATATCCTAAATTGTTAATTTAGGAGATAACCATTTTGGTCCGAATTTACAAAGCCTGTTGATGCCTTACACACGTGTAACTACATACATTTACAATGATTAGACACCTGCGTTTTAAAAAAACACAAACAGGCTTCGTAAATGTTTCTATTTAATGCCAGCAAATGTCATTTTTGACCGAAGGTGTTATAGCCTAAGCCATTGTAAATTGAAATGTTTTCCCATGGAACCAATTGTATGTTTCGTATTTTTAAATTTATTTTTCAACCGGATACCCTTAAACAGGTAAGTTTGCCAGTAGCTTTGAAGGTGTTATTGTTTATTTGACGGCAGGAAAACAATGTAGTTAACCAATTACAAAATATAATCTTCATCAGTTTACAATATTTAAAAATATGATGAATGTTTATGTGGTGTGGCTTTGCTGAAAATGTATTTTAATGTAAATAAAACCAGTAATTAAATGGCTTCCCTTGGAATGCACTAGAATGGAGCACATTACTTCAAATGCATCTCGTCTCCTACAGTGATTTTAAATATTATATTAACCAATATATCTCTCCAACATGGCAAGATAATTGGAACGGTTTGATTTCGAACTCGATTCAGTCTGTCAAGCCAATCCTGGATGATAAGCAATCCTCTTCCTGGTCGTGCAGGAAGGATGAAGTGGTCTTGTGCTTTGCTTGTTTCGACTGTAGACATTCAACGCATCCATACACTGTTAAAACGAAAGCACTCTCCTCCATGCGAACACTGTCAGTGTTGTGACCGTGTCCCACATATTGATGGGGTATAATAATCTGAAGCCGAAGAGGAAGGATATATTTTGATAAAAAGAAATGTGGTAGAATCTTTAAATTCCACTCAGAATTTTAAAGTTTAAAAAATATTTGAGTTTTTGTACAACGTTTTAAAATACACTTACCTGTGATATTTGTATTTTTAAAAGTTCAGTACACAGTTTTGATGCTATGGTGTCGGTACATTTTTATTAATTTTTCATTCATTCATTTTTATTTTTATTTTTCTGCGTCCAAGCGATATAGTAGTTGATAATGCTTTAGATTTTTACTCCGGTTGTATTGAAATATACGGCTGTCTGGATCATTCATTCATTCATTCATTCATTTATTCTTTCATTGAAATGCACCCTGCTCATTCCTGGAACACTCTTATGGTAAAAATCCACGGAAAAGTTAATGATAAAACAGCATTATTTATCATAATCGATCCATTACCCTTTTTACGTCTTTCAAAAGAAAATAATATTCAAAGGAAAGAAACGGCAGTGTTCGTTTGTTTAGTAGTCTGACGATAACATTGTGCTGACGTATGATATTAAATTAATTTTTAGCGGCAGTAAGTAGCTTCATAATTCCCTTTCATTCTGACACGGTTAGGTTCCGAATGATACGCTTTAATGTAATTATCTTTAAACATAACCACAAAAACGTCTTAATATTTAAATCGATTAATGTTAATCGATTACATTTTTCGACGTGTCAGATAACAAATAATGACAAAACCCTCTACTTGGAATATTTTCTTCACATAAAAGGACTTTTCCAGACAGAAGCGTCCGTCTCTTAAAATATATAGAAAAAAGTAATAAAAACTGCCTGCTATTAGATGATGTAGTTTCCCCAGAATCTGTATGAACAAAATGGTTTTAAAATGATGAAGATATTTAGGGTTCACTGCTTGGTTCGCTCATTTATTATGTATTTTTTTGTCCCACAGAGATCAATACAACTTAATTTTCACGATGGAAAACGTCCTCTATGGAAAAGGCGGGCGAGCATAAGATATCTGATCTTCGCAGAACCTAGAAGATGATCTATCGGTGTCATACGGTATACGACAGCAACCTGTACGCTGGCTGTGAAACGTGGTAATAATATTAAAGCGAGTTGACACTGTAGTAGAGTATTACGACACACACACACACACAAAACGCACACACTAGAGCACATTAATTAATCATGACATCGGCTATTGGATGCCAAACACGTAGTCATCAGAGGAAACCCGCTACATTGTTTTATTAGCAGCACGGGATCTTTTATATGCAATTTCCCCAAAACAGGAAGGTACATACCACGACCTTTGACCAGTTGTGGTGCAATGGTTGGCACGAGAAAACCCAATCAGTGAATGGATCCACAGAGGTAGTTCGATTCTGCGACGCAAGTACCTCAGACGAGCACTCAACCGACTGAGCTAAATCCTGTCTTTCCATCGTGACAGTTGGTAGTCTGACACTAGCATTACTTTTTCGATGACAGCAGCAAGGACAGCGATGTCGACATTTTCGTTTTAATCTCTACATTACGTTTTTGCCTTGAGCTTCATTCTCACAAACTGTAACTCACGTTACAACATAACTATTAAATTTCAATTAATCATTTTTTGAAATATTGTAAATAGAACTAGATTTCATAACACGAATTACATATAACAAAAACCCACCAAACAAAACAGAACAAAAACAACAACACACACAAAACACAAACAAACAAGCAAAAACAAACCAATAAACACATTTTTAAACATTACTGGACGATACATTCATTCCACGAACATATTGTATGCTGTGAGGATACTTTAAACCTGAACTGACTATCATGAGTACGGAAACGACACTAACTTCCGTCGAACCAGTCGATTTTGTATTGGGTAATAATGGTGTTTAAAGTTTAGTAATGATATTATTAGCTTAAGAAACGTCACACGGAGGCGCACATTCGAAGACTCACTTAAGACACACAGTACACTTGCGTCAGCACTGCTTGACGGTTTGGCCTAAGATCCTTAAATAGGCTGACGAAGAACTGGGTGAGGACGGAAACATGATGACACCGCAAATTTTCCACCCACGCAGTGAAAAGCAAAATATTAGTTTGCTTGTACATATTTTATGAAGTGACATTTCTTTAAAATAGCCATCTTATTTATTAAATTCTTATATACGATACAGTCTTTATTTCATTGCCATACAAAACTGGCTGCATTTGTTGTAAACGAAATGTTTTAAAGGGACATTCCTGAGTTTGCTGCATTGTAAGATATTTCCGACTAATAAAATATTTCTACGAGTAAACTTACATATTAAAGACATTTTCTTATTTAGAATATCAGTGTCTGTATATTCAATGTGTTTCTGGTCGTCTTGATATTTGTAAGAAGCCCAAACTGGATTTTGTCTTCAAATAATTTCTGACTAAAATGAAATTTAACCTTCTACATATATTAGAACGATCGGAAACACGTTTAATATACAGCCACTAATATTGTATGCAGAGAAATATATTTGATATGTAATTATAGTCGTCAAAAAGTCTCTGTTAGTCGATAATATCTTAAAAATTGCAGCAAACTCACGAATGTCCCTTTAAAGGTACAGTCACAATGTTGACTAATGACCAAAACAATATTTATGAATTTATCTTGTGAAGTGTAAAGATTTAATTTGAATTTCATGCTCCCCCCCCCCCCCCCCCCCCCCCAAAAAAAAAAAAAAAAAAAAAAATATCAATGAGATAATTACATTTATTACTATTTTATAAATTCATTATTGCAAAATGCAATAAGGGTAACTAGTAGGTTAACACGTGACGTCACAGTTGGAACTTGAATTGCACCCCCATATTGTTGAAAACGAACTGAATGTCATTTTAATTAATACGCGATGAATAATATCTTTGTACTTTATATTTTGTGAACAGGATTCTTCAAGAAGCCAATGTTTGCGCCGAGTGACAAAACATTACACGTTTCATATTCGTGAATTAATTGCACAACGATTTTATGTGGGATAAACAAATAAACATATCATATATTATCTTATACAAAACTACGTTGGTTTGCACATTTTTTCTCATTCATTTAATTTTTGGTAATCTTCGTGTTTATATCCAATTAGGTTCAAGCACGCTGTCCTGGGCACGCACACCTCAGCTGTCTGAACTGTCTGTCCAAGACAAGGGGTTGTTAGTGGTCAGTGAGAGAGAGAGAGAGAGAGAGAGAGAGAGAGAGAGAGAGAGAGAGAGAGAGAGAGAGAGAGAGAGAGAGAGAGAGAGAGAGAGAGAGAGAGAGAACCAGCTATAATAGAGATGGAGAGAGCGAGAGAGAGAGACAGAGTGGTCACTGTAGTGGCCTTACACCTATCCATTAAGTCTTTAAACTCGCTATGGGTGGGAACCGATACTGGGAGGCGTACCCAGTTCCTACCAACATTAAATCCGATGACTTAGCCACTACACCACGGAAACCGGTATTTGTCTTTAAAAGCTAATGACATACGTAGACTGCATTGAACTGTACAATACTAAATACATATTATATCGTATCAAGTCAGTAGCCTACAGCATTATCACAGCATTACTAAAAGAGTTATTTGCTTAAACAAATAAACAGATCAAAGATAAACTTGTACAAGCATACGTCGGTTTGCATCTTGTCTTAACAAGCTTTTTAAAAACAATAATATAAAGCTAATGCTATAAGTAGACTGCATCATATCGTACAGTACTGAATAAATATTATACCGGATGAGATCAATAGTGTATGCACAGGATCATCACGACATCAATGAAAGTAAAGAGATCTTTCCTGACAACTCGACTTAGACGAGTGCGTTACTTATGTCATGTCAATTCTAGTGCTTGTAACACTTGCCTAATTAAAGCGTAGGACTGAGACGGGTCAGACGAGCAAATTAAAGAGATGTACCAATAATTGCAAATAACAAGTCCAGACATTTGACGCAATCTGACCTTCTTGAATTTCCTAGTATTTAGGGGCTTCAGTTGCACTCTTACAGTATATGGTAGTTATGGTGGCGGCAGGTAAAGCTTGTAAGGAAGAAATAAAATCGTTGACTGTATATTAAGCTTGGCACACACCTAGCGATTTACGCCGACTCGACAGTCGCGTTGGCGTTAATCGGTAGGTATGTGCAGGTCAAAGACGCGACACTCGCGTCTAATCTCCGGTTTTGCCACGAATAGGTAGTCGCGTCGGCAGGTGTGTGCGGTGTACATTTCCAGACTACTGCAGACTGGATAGTCGGGTCGGTGTTAATCGGTAGGTGTGTGTCAAACATTAGACGGTAGAGAAAATGTAGACAGAAGATGTAATGCACCCCAAAAGACAGGAAATTGGTTGGTGTGTCAGGTCGTAGATATATGTTGTAGCTAATCACAAACATTATTGTTCCCGGTGTTCCCTCCCAGCGGAAAATAGCACAACGTAGCCTACGTCTATAATTAGTGCACACAACGGACCTAGCTGTTAAGGCACATTTCTGCACTTAACTGTTTAGTCTGTGAGGAAGAAACAATAACTGATGTATTCTAGTCCATATGCCTAATTCACACGGGAAAAAAAACTTACAATGAAATAGAAAAAATAAACCTCACAGGAAAACGAATTACACAAAAGACTGACTTGCGGTAGATAGCCTATTAATTTTTTTTAACTGAATAATAGAATAATATATGCCATTTTATTAACATCTAAATTACATAAATTACTAAAACAGCTATTATTTAAGACATTTCTTATAGCATATTTTGGATTCTCGCAATAATACAAATGCCACTTGAAGTGCATACTCACATATACAGTGACGCACCTGAACAAACTCCAAAAACAATGAGTGCGTGTAGCATATTTATTTAAAAAATAATGTCAATCTAATGCACACAAAAGGAGTGCCTTTCGTTTCATTTTAAAATCTGATGACTTTACGTTTTATTTTGAGAATCGATAACTTTTTGTTTCCTTTTCAAAACTAACGACTTTTCGTTTGATCGAGACATCAGGGTTTCTGCCAGAGGGTACGAAGGGTAAAATTACATACCCCAAAATCTTTGAAATTAGTGGATACATTTTTTTTAAGGTTTTAAAAAGATTACAATGAGAGAACTGATTTTTTTTAATTTGTCAACGTACATGAAATGGTGTGTCCACTTATTTTTAACCCATAAGCTTCTAATACGGGCACTTATAATCTATTTTGTTTTTATTACGTACCTTTAAATTATTTTCTGACAGAAAGCCTCTAAATGCATGCTCTTTTTGTACTTCCGGGTAGCATACTGACAAGTTGAGATTAAACATAACATAATATTGAATCCTTTGAGTGTTGAAGAGGCCATACTATTTATCACGATTAGAATCATAACAAAATGAAACTGACTGATCCATTATGCATCAGAGTTGTGAGGTATGTAGCCATTTTGTCTGATGCAAGTGTCTGTAAGAACGATCTAACAACATACAAGTGTTAGAGATTATGCTGTGTCATTGGGAATTTCATTTTCAGAAGTAACCGGCCTCAGTGGCATCGTGGTTGGACCATCGGTCTACAGGTTGGTAGGTAACGGGTTCGGATCTCAGTCGAGGCATGGGATTTTTAATCCAGATACCGTGTAAACCACTTACACCGACCAGTGATCCATAACTGGTTCAACATAGGCCATGGTTTGTGCTATCCTGCCTGTGGGAAGCGCAAATAAAAAATCCCTTGCTGCTAATCGGAAAGAGCAGCCCATGTAGTGGCGACAGCGGGTTTCCTCTCAAAATCTGTGTGGTTCTGTCTGACGCCATATAACCATAAATAAAATGTGTTGAGTGCGTCGTTAAATAAAACATTTCTTTCTTCCAGAAAGTCTGTGTATCAGCAATTAACCTGACCACAACAAACTGCTACACTAGCTGGGTCGAGAATGTGCAAATGTCAATTCCCCAAAACAACAAAAAGAAGGAAGGAAGGAAATGTTTTATTTAACGACGCACTCAACACATTTTATTTATGGTTATATGGCGTCAGACATGTGGTTACGGTCCACGCAAATATTGAGAGAGGAAACCCGCTGTTGCCACTTCATGGGCTACTCTTTTCGAATAGCAGCAAGGGGTTTGTTATATGCACCATCCCACAGACAGGGTAGTACATACCACGGCCTTTGTTACACCAGTTGTGGAGCACTGGCTGGAACGAGAAATAGCCAAATGGGTCCACCGACGGGGATCGATCTCAGACCGACAGCGGACGCTTTACCACTGGGCTACATCCCGCTCCAACCAAAAGAGATAATGTTAGTAATACGTTTCTTCAAAATATATAACCCATTCTATAATACTACTTGTTCAATTAAAACGTCGCTTTTTTATATTTATAATTACATGCTTTCTTTATAGAGCTCATTGATTAATTAATCATCGGCTATTTGATGTCAAACATTTGGTAATTATTACTCGTAGTCATCAGAGGAAACCCGCTACAGTTTCCCCAACTCAGCAAGGGATCTTTTATATACACTTTCCCACAGGCAGGAAAGCACATACCCAAATCAGCTCAATGGATCCACCGAGGAGATTCGATCCTGCGACGCAAGCACCTCGAGCGAGAACTCAACCGACTGAGCTAAATCCCATCCCGATTTCTTTATAGAGTAGCAACAAAAGATGTTTTATTCTACATAATAATCAAAATATCATTAATTAATCAATGACAAAGCAATAACACATCATAGAAATAAATCTAAATTAACACAAAATCTGCCAATCTACGACTGAATATTTATGACGATATCTCATATTTGTGTTTCAATTACCGGAGACAAAAGACCACGGGGACAATTTTTAATCCGGTCTAATTCTCAAAATCTCCATTCACCACTGGACATTGATGTCTCGTTTGAACTGAAAGAAAATGGAATTAGCGGAACATTCTTCCCATATCGACCATACTATTAACTTTGAGAAAATCAGATTGGAGTTTTTTTTCTGGAAGGTGTACCACGATTCACAAACATAAAAGAAAGGAAAAAAAGGTCCGCGACTTTCCGAGCGGTAAATCGCGGTAAGGAAAGGAACCCTCTCTTGTACAGGATATTGTTACTGACTTACGAGCGCAATCAGATGGCCTAGAGCGGCCGACGAAACCCGAGCGGGAGATGAATCGCGAGAGAAAATTGTTTCAACATTTATTTACAGCTTTGATTGCAAACATAACTGCCATCAACACGGCCGCTAAGCATCGATAATTAATTTCAGCCGACTTCAGCCAAAGACAAGAAACCCTGTCGCTGCCTCTTTAAAGGATGTGTATTACGCTCGGAGTGGACCGGGGGCTAATCGATCGCAACTGGAAGCCACCCCAACCATGTGGCGCAACTTGAAAGATGGCACTGGTCTATGGAAGCGATTCCTTACATTGCGAGGCTAATGGATACGACCAATCGTGGGGAATGCTGTTTTAAAAGAATTTCTTGTGTCACAAGCAGAGACAGTTACGGGCGTTTGATCAATGGTGCAATATCTGTATGAATATTTCAAGATAAGGAATAATTGGTGAGTGATGTTTTAATTATTCTTTTATTTGATTTCTTTTGTATTTATATTAGATTTTGCTGTTTTGTTAATGTTTAGTGATATATACGTATCTGAATAAGGATTTTTAAAATCATGTGTGCTCATATGTGTGTAAACTATAGTGGCTCTAAACTGCAGAGTACGAATTTCAAAGAAACTATGAACGCAAGTAGTGGACAATAAAAAGAATTATTGAAAAGTGATAGAACTTTATCAATCAGTTCAAAATAGGGTATACCAAACATATGTTATAGTTTCATACATATAAAGTTATATCTGATATTAAAAAAAAAATGGAATCAAGAGTATGTATAAATGGTTTATAAATATATGATGTCACAACGACTATGTGCATAAATTAATTCGGCGTACGCATAGCTGCAGTTTTACATATTTTAATACAATAAATGAAGCTTGTTTAAAACGTTCGCTCTTTAAAACCCATGTCCGTGATACCTTTGTACACAATATGTCCGAACTAGGTCGACGTTATTTAAATATAATTAGTACAGGGAGACGCTTTAATATAGGCTTATGCTTGTTGGCCAATACCCCAACCGCACATGTGACGATACATTTCTTAAACCAACTATTATGATATTATACCAATGGAAATATTTATATTTGACGCACATGGCAAATAGTGAATAACACATTTAGGCCGTTAGGTACCATTTATCTCCCAATGAGTTGTTTTAAAATGTATCTAACGAGCGAAAGCGAATGGGTGTCGAAAACAATTTAATTTTCGTTACATGTTTGCTTGTGGGGTTTTGTTTCTAGCTATAAAACAAAACTAAATGCTTGACTTCTAACTCAATTTGTCATGGCGGGTCCCTCTTTATAGCACACCTTATTGAACGCTCGAGAAAGGTCAAGTCTCTTCCAGCTTTTGACGCAATTATCACCAGCATCTCAACAGTTATAAAATCATCTAAAAGCATTGGTCTTTGATATTTATAAAAAAATTCAACATTCTCTCTATGCGTTGTTCGTTGCTAGTGTTTGTTCTAGTCTACCGGCATCGGTGGCGTCGTGGTTAGGTCATCGGTCTACAGGTTGGTAGGTACTGGGTTCGGATCCCAGTCGAGGCATGGGATTTTTAATCCAGATACCGACTCCAAACCCTGAGTGAGTGTTCCGCAAGGCTCAATGAGTAGGTGTAAACCACTTGCACCGACCAGTGATCCATAACTGGTTCAATAAATGCCATGGTTTGTGCTATCCTGCCTGTGGAAAGCGTAAATAAAAGATCCCTTGCTGCCTGTCGTAAAAGAGTAGCCTATGTGGCGACAGCGTGTTTCCTCTAAAAGCCAGTGTCAGAATGACCATATGTTTGACGTCCAATAGCCGATGATAAGATAAAAAATCAATGTGCTCTAGTGGCGTCGTTAAATAAAACAACCTTTACTTTTTTGTTCTAGTCTTTTCGTTTTGGGTATCATCATACATTGCTTCGACCACAAAATGTGACGATGTTCATTCGTTCATGTATCTTCGTCTAACACCCAGTAACCTATTTCCTTTGTGTTAGGGTGTCGTTAAAATTCATTCATTTATTTAGTCGTCCATTGGTTCCAGCTCTCTTAGGAACAGTACTCCTTTTTAAGTAACCCACTAAATAAACCTGTGAGGCCTAAACTCCACCTTCCTCCTGGCCTCCTTAGGGATAAACTATTTTTGGTTATATAGTTATTAAATATTAGTTTTGTTTTGTGGAATGCCCGATCCAAAATAGCGTCTAAATAATTTTAATTAATTAATTAAATAAAGTAGGGTAAAAAAAAAATATATATATTTTTGAATTGCGCTTTCTAAACTAATATTAATTAATTATTATTAAAATCCCATTCCCCCATTTGATTTAAGTTTCTAAATTGCGTATTTGTATTCTGTCCCGGATCAGACCACTGGCTATCCAGAGGCCGGGCCCTGGATGGATATGCCCGAAACCTTAGTGGTAAAGGGGCACGTCAAAAGGTACTCTCTCTCTCTCTCTCTCTCTCTCTCTCTCTCTCTCTCTCTCTCTCTCTCTCTCTCTCTCTCTCTCTCTCTCTCTCTCTCTCTCTCTCTCTCCAGCTCTCTCCAGCTCTCTAGACTATGGCAAAACTCCCTGCATCCACTGCCTACTACTCATCCACCCTTCTAAAGTCCCCGTGTTTAGTACTCTTCCGGTCCAACCGGAGGGGACTATAGGTCTTATCTCCATCCTTCTGTCTGTCGGTCTGTCCTTCCGTCTGTCCCACATATAGTTTTCAGGATGTTTTTCACAATGCCTTGAGGTATTGAGCTGAAATTTTGTGTATAGCTTTACCATTGAGTCACGTGTGTGTATTTTTCTCTAAATTTAGTTGTTTCTATCATTTTACTCTCAGTATTTCATTATCAAAGCGCACTGACCAAAAGTCAAAGGTGGAAACTCTAATGTGTGAGTATCTGAGATTTGTCTGAAGATGAAAATAATTCGCACTGCATCAGACAATGCAATTGAAAACAATCGAGTATTAATTAGAGAAAATTCAGGACCATGAAATTTGTCCGGTTTTGACAGGATTTCGGTGTGTTCACGGTCCGGTTTAGACAGGTTTCACTGCACTATTAAAGATCACGATTTAGTGACTTGGCATTTTACCCATTTCTCACAGAGTTATGGCCCTTGGATTTAGGAAATATGAAAATCCGTTGAGCCGAATAAGGGACATGATCATGCATTGTTCTAGCAGTGATCTCAAAATGCTTGTTTAGACATGAAGTTGTTATATCGCTGTGTTCCAGACACTCGCTCAATTACTGCATAGGTTATTACCCATCTGAATGCTTGTTTAGACATGAAGTTGTTATATCGCGGTGTTCCAGACACTCGCTCAATTACTGCATAGGTTATTACCCATCTGGTTATAATGAAATCCGTACAAGGTGCACTTTAACAACACTAACGTAACAAGGAATCAGTGTAAAAACCCATTGGTGGCAGCATCTGTGTTATTTCTTTTCTCTGTTGTCTGCCATTGATTTTTTTTTCAAATACATGACAAAGATGGTTATTAATAAAGTAAAAGAGGTAAAATATTTTGTGTAGCTTTAGAGAATTTTTTTTTCTAAAAATATTTTTGTGAATTTTTTTCTGAAACATTCAACGCAAAAAAGGAAATTGATTAGACAACCAGGGAGTTAGACGCAACCAGTGTGCCACCTGGTGTTCTAGTAATTAACTTAACCGGAAGCTACACAAACCAAACACACAGTCTAGCTGGCATGGAATCACAGTTATTTCCCCTTTATGTTTCAATATACCATCAGTGACTGTATTCCGTTTATTAATACCATCAGACTGTTAACATTACTCTTTTTTTTTTAATACGCCTTACCTTACAATGGGACAAAATGCCCTGAACAAGGATGGCACGTACCAGTCAGCTATATTATTGTGGTTATCCATGTAAACATAAATATGAGACGAAAATTATCGATTCGAAGTGTGCTAAGTTTGCTTTTTTCACTAGACTTCCAAGCACTGCACGTGGAAACAGAATATGCATCATTGCCATTAAATCACACATAATTATGTAGAAAAGACACAAACTGCAGTTACAGACTAATCATGGCCATTACACACCAGCCTTAGAAACTAAAAACACATTGACGACCTAAATTAGAAACAAAAGCTTTTATCTCCACTTGTTTTAGGTTCTAAGTTTGGCACATAAATATAGCACCGTTTGGTTGGCACACTTTACTGCAGAATCCTGCAGTATCGCTTTCAAAATACAATGTGTCATAGAATATTCAAAAGTAGTTTAGATAATGCAATATAAGATAGTACCTACGAGTAGTCTTAGTACACTAAACACAGCTTTGAAAACAATGAAGATAGCACCTTTTTGTCCTAATATGTCTCCCTCTACGGATATCTCCTTTTTTCTCTAATAGGTTGACAGTTTAATCACATACTACTTCAATGGATACTATTTTTGGGGGGCTCTAATAGGTCGACAATCAAAACACAGATCTAGACTACTTCTATGAATATCACCGTTTGGCTCCATTAAGTCGACAGTCAAACGACAGGCTATTTCTATGGATATCACCTTTTGGAACTAACAGGTCAAAAGTCAAACCACAGACTACTGCTATGGATACTACTTTTTGGCTCCAGTAGGTCAACAGTCAAACCACAGACTCATTCTAAGTATATCACCTTTTGGCTCCATTAAGTCGACTGTCAAACGACAGGCTGTTTCTATGGATATCACCTTTTGGAACTACCAGGTCAAAAGTCAAACCACAGACTACTGCTATGGATACTACTTTTTTGGCTCTAATAGGTCAACAGTCAAACCACAGAATCATTCTATGGATATCACCTTTTGGCTCTATTAAGTTGACAGTCAAACGACAGGCTATTTCCATGGATAGCACCTTTTGGAACTAACAGGTCAAAAGTCAAACCACAGTCTACTGCTAGTATACTACTTTTTGACTTCAATAAGTCAACAGCCAAACCATATCCTCATTATATGGATATTACATTTTGGCTCTAATAGGGTGACAGTCACACAACTAACTGCTTCTTTGGAAGTTGTTCCTGGTTTTAGTTCAACACATGGGTAACAACTGGATTCTAGAGCTAGCTTGGATATCTAAAATATTTGCTCAGAAAAGTTAAAAGAAGACCAGATGTTTGTATTACGTAACAAGTGTTAGTTACAAGCGGCATGTATCAGATAAATATATATTTACTGGCACATTGACTGAATAATGATATAGTTTGAGGAGAGCTATATCAGTATGTCGCATTTCTATCGAATAATGGGGTCCGAAATTCGTGCTTGTCAATCTAATAAGGTGCTGACTTAATTTGCGTCATTATTTGCATGTGATACGCATTTATTGCTTGGCGCCAACGGCTATAAGATGTTTAACCAATATAAAATTAATGTTTCTTTACGCGGCACTAACAACAGAAAGAAAGAAAGAAAGAAATGTTTTATTTAACGATGCACTCAACACATTTTATTTACGATTATATGGTGTCAGACATATGGTTAAGGACCACACAGATTTTGAGAGGAAACCCGCTGTCGCCACTACCTGGGCTACTCTTTCCGATTAGCAGCAAGGGATATTTTATTTGCGCTTCCCACAGGCAGGATAGCTCAAACCATGGCCTTTGTTGAACCAGTTATGGATCACTGGTCGGTGCAAGTGGTTTACACCTACCCAATGAGCCTTGCGGAGCACTCACTCAGGTTTTGGAGTCGGTATCTGGATTAAAAATTCCATGCCTCGACTGGGATCCCAACCCAGTACCTACCGGCCTGGAGACCGATGGCCTAACCACGACGCCACCGAGGCCGGTCACTAACAACAGTGTCTCGTTATTAATGTCAGTGTTGAAAGATACCACGATGTTAAATGCAGTCCACTTTTTTTAGGTATAGAGCATTGATTTTATATTGTTCAGTGCCAGTTTGCGTGTGCGTGTGCGTATACGTATGTATGTATAGATCAGTGGGGCGGATCCAAAAAATCCATTTAGGGGGGCCCCAGTGACGTGAGGTGGAATGCCAAGGGAACTTTGGAGGGACACCGTAAACAAGAAAGAAAATTAATATATAATAAAATTAGAACTATTGCAAAAATGTAAGGGTGGGGGGGGGGGGGGTGGGGCTCTGTAGATAAACATACAGGCAGTGGGACAGACACATATACACAGTGGTTAGTGAGAGAGAAAAGAGTGTAGTGGCCTTATACCTACCCTTTGAGTCGTTAAAACTCGTTCTGAGTGGGGGCCGGTACCAGTCTGCGAAGCCTGTACCTACAAGCCTTATGTCCGATGGTGTAACCACGACACCACCGAGGCCGGTGTGACACATAATTTGCACTCCCCTGGATTTGCACTCCCCAGTCAACATTATACGTAGAATGAGCGTTCCCCAGTGCATATTATACATATAATATACACTCCCCCAGTCTATATTATATCTATAATATGCACTCCCTCTGAATAATATGCACTACCCCATTACACGTAGGATACAATAATTTTTTAAGTACTCACATAATTATATTTTTGTAGTGTTTGTGATGGTTATATGGTCAGTGCACTTTGTAAAGGTTGGTATAAATCTCAGTGGCGAATCTAGACGAGTGTTGGCTATATGAATTATGGGAGGAAGACCCAAGGAGTCCAACACTTTCCTGTATCCGCCCTTGCAAATTTGCATCTAATCATGTGTGGTGATCGGATGGATAGCATATTCTTGGGAAGTGCAAATTAAATGCTACATTGGTTTAAAGAGAGATTTTGACTGTGGAAATACGCACGAAAAGTAGCAGTATAGAATTAACTCCCTTGTGTACCCGTTCGCTTGTTGGTTTTGCACAGGGCCATGTTTGAAGGCTAATTATTTGGAATAGGAAGCAAATTCCTAAGCTTAGTGATAGCCAAGTAGTTATTTTTAACAATGACAATTGGTTGTTAACCAGCAGTGCAAATAGTTTAGCTGTAAAGGAGCTTAGTATTAATACACCGGGTTTTCCTTGTGACAAAAGTGGGCCGCGATCAAGCTGATTTTGTGAAAAATTGAATAGCTAAACCTTTATTCAAATGAGAGTTTTCGTAAGGTTTGATGAGTAAAGTTTCCGTAAATATATGTGTGATATCCGCCAACTCCCGCTTGGGTGTGGTTTGTATGGGTGTGAATATTGTCAGAAATCCACCCAAAATCATGCAGTTTTGACACATTATGATGAAAGTAACACAAATAGTTAACTAAAAATATTTCAAATAAGTCCTCTTTACAATTATAACCCTTTTTGTAATTTCCTTGAGACTACAAATACCTGTATCTTTATTTTAAAACCACAGGTGGGCATTTAGGATGCCATGGGCTGGTATGCATAAATCTCAGCAGAAGATTCACAAATAACTGTGTTCTGCTACCAAAACAAACGCTTAAAGTTACATTCTCTGGTTACCATATTATAACATCATGTACAAATGTGAAATACAAACTCAAATGCACTTTTAAAAATGTCGTGTGTGTTCGCTATGAACGGATATCGTCAAACGTATACGCTTGGTTCGTCGCCTGTGCCGCCATAGCTCGGCGAAGCACAAACGACAGCCTGTTGTCAGTTTCAGTTAAAGGGACACGCCCTAGTTGTTAACCATTACGCCGTTGTTTTTCGCTATTAAACCCATTTTTTTCACAAATAAAATTGCACTTTACTTACCGTTTATTATTTAGAATATACATTTCCATTCACCTGAAGTGTTTTTTGGTAATCCTGGTAATACTGGTGTTTGTAATACCACAAAATGCATTTTTCGTTATTCATAAAATGCCACGGGCCTCTGAGAAATAAACGTTGAGCAGACAAGGTCTAATCTATTTTTAGAGGGGATATTCCCATTTCAATGTCACAGACGTTGGTATACCACGTGACCGTTATCATTTTGGTTCGGTTTGTTTTCTCGTGCACGGTTCGCGCAATCAACATCCGATTTGTTATCGTTTGCTTTTTGTTCATTTGTGAGATTTTTCTTCACAGTTCGTGAACATTTTCAGTAACAATAAAGTTCAGACAAGTAAGTATCTCAATACAAAATGTTACAAACCCTTAAAACCAATAATTTTGCTAAGTTTTACGATATCTGGAGAGGGGATACAACCAGGACAGAACAGTTGGAACATGTCCAGGAGAGGTGAAAGGAACTCACCCCAAGTCTGTCTTGACGTAGGCATTATTGTGCTTCGAGCGACATCTACCGGTGACATCAGAATACTAACTTTCAAAATTATTTCAAGCAATTGGGACATGGGGATTCCCATGGTATTTATCGATATAAAACCTGCTTTTTCACTCCATTTGATAAAAACGTGATCTAAGTGTGTTACAGGTTTGTAGATTAACCAAATTATAATTTATTTTCGCTGGATGGAACTAGGGCGTGCGGCTTTAACACGTGCTTTTGCCGATTTCAGATTGTAGGGTTCGTCTCAAAAAATTAAAAGAGAAATCTTGCACTGTACGAAGAACGTTCGGTTGAGGATACCGTACTAGAGTCTTTAGTTAAAACCGGTTTGATCTTGACAACGTATGATCAAAAGTCGTACCTTCCTATTTCAGAATTGATATTTTATAAAGTGTTAGTAGAACTTTCAAAGTTTAGTTTGTATACTAGTAACACATTAATCATGTATATATTTTTAAAATAAAATATACTAAAGTAGACAATGAACGTTTTCACTTCTTAATTTTACGTGTTAAAATCGACAAATTCAGATAAATATCATTTCGTTTGGAAAGGGTAAAGTTGGGGGGGGGGGGGTTAACGACATCAAAGATAAAGCATATTGATTTAATAATCATCCGACCCCATACAGCCGTAAATAAAATGTGTTGAGTGCGTCGTTAAATAAAACATATCCTACCCTTCCTTCCATCTGCTGTTGGATGTCTAACATTTGGTAATTTTGACATATAATCTTAGAGAGGAATCGGGTGCATGTGCAGGGGGAGGGCATTGGAGGCCCCATATAAACTTCGCTTAACAGTCTATTTCCCCAACCCCGCTGAAATCCCTGCACACGCGCCTTGAAAACCCGCTACATTTTGTTTTAGCAAGGGATTGTTTATATGTACCATCCCACAGACAGGATATCACATACCATGGTCTTTTTGTATACCCGCCGATGGGGATCGATCCTAGACTGACCGCGCATTTCCAAAAAACACCTTTTTAGGTCTAAGTAATGAATAAAAATAACATATAATCTTGAAAAATGTTACGTAAATCGAACACAGTACCCTCTTCCTCTATCCCTAGAGCGTTACGTAATTAGTAACTCCCCATTACATGTAACGCGTATGCCAACAGCTGGCCACTGTCGAAATTTCAAGGCAAATCCCCCACTCACCGACCCCTGGAAAGGCGTTGTGCCATACCTCTATGGATATAAATATATTTTGGAGATATGAGACGACCCTTCAATCAAGACAGTTAAATTTGTTCAAAAATCTCACGTGATCTCTTGTTGGGGAATTCTATACCTGTGATAAGCCAATGAAAACCGAAATCGGTACGAGCCCGTCAAAAATGTTCCACTTTCAAAATCATGGTTTTGTTTTTGACCTGGATAAGCCAGCGTAGTGAAACCAATGCGGAGTGCGGCGTCATATATGCACCAAACGTAATTGGATTTTCTGTTCTATATGCTTAAATAATAAAAATATTCCAGGGAATGTAGTTTTAAAGGAGAGAGTCGCAATTACCGTATATTACACAACGATTCCTCTGCTTGATTCGTACCTGAATGATGAAAATTGCTGGTCCATTTATTTTTAAAATCTGTTTAACTCAATTTCAGATTTCCAATGAAGGGAGAGGACATTACAGTCACAATGTGCTTTATTTTAAGGTACGTAAGAAAGTTATTAAAAAACACGCACCCTGAAACACACATGCAATCTATGGTATGATTTGATTTACCGTTAGGCAGTAAATACTATGGATGCTGAATATTAACCATAAACAATGGCATTGCAAAGATTATATGCCAATGATCAAAGGCTCACCAAATTATACTATAGAAATATAATATAGATCAATGGGAAGCCTATTTTGTTTCTTGCACAAGCTACACCAGTAGTCCAGTCTATACAATGAAACGAGCTGTCTTTTCCAATTCTCATCTGTCACCATATAGTTTGGTTTGTATGGTTGTTTCAGTAGGCCACTCAGTTTGTCTCAAACCTTGATAGGTTGGGCACTGTTGTAGAATGGTCTTCAAGTCCACAGCTGCAAGTTGGTGAAGGTGCTAGCTTGAACATTTTGAACATGTGGGATGCCTATGAATTTTGAGACATACATACGGCAAACGGGTATTCAATAACGACATGCTATATTCTAAATGCTTAAATACTAAAACTGCACTGAGAGTTCAGTTATCAAAATATAGTGCATATATTCCATATAATATATAAAAGGATTGACACAAGTTATTCCACTTACGAGGTTCTCTCTTAACATATTATCTAATTTAAAAATACTATATATTTTAACAAATATAATTAAAGCTGCTTTGAACACAGAGCATATGATAAACACATTTTGGAACGCGATCACTTCAGGGGATCGATCTCACGACCACTGGGACTCCCTAGCGGCTGCGCACCCATTTAATTAAATCTCCCTCAGTGATTGATATATCCTTAGTTATTACTTTTCTTTCTCAACGTAGAAACTATCTTTTCATAACTTGGAGTAGCTTGATTACCGTTCTGCTGATCATATTTCATTTGTGATCTTGTGTTGGACAACTTCTCGTGCTACTATTGTCGCATGGTGTGTACACAGGGCTATGATCTCTGTGTACAATGTAGCCACCGCGGGTTTTATGGTTCTGAAGAAATTAACAAGATCATGACTGGGGTCCGCGGCCGCTTAACGTTAAGAGAGACTGGCATTGTAAAGCTAGCGGAAATGTCTATATTGGGTGATCGATAAAAAGTCATTAGGTGTGTAAAATGCGTGTCTACATGACTGGACATTCAAACACGTACAGCAGAAGAGATCAATTTGAAATTAGTTCTAAGCCAATATTACATATCTCTGATCTTCCGCTAGTTACTACTCGTTTCGCTTTTTCTCTTAGCGCCGATCTTCCGCTAGTTAAGCCTACTGGGGACATAAAAAAAAAATTGCGCCGCTTTTGCTATGTATGGATATTTTGTTTTTCATCTACTCCGCAATCGCATTAACCGCCGAGTTCCTTTATTTTGGTCTGATCTTCCACCACATTTAATTAAAGCAAGCCTACTCTATCTTTACTTTGTCCTCCCCATCTCTCTCACTCTTTACCCCCCCCCCCCCTCCTCTCTCTCTCTCTCTCTCTCTCTCTCTCTCTCTGTCTGTTCTGATGTTCCACCCAGTTCAAAGCCCTCTTCTTTTTGTTTTCTCGCAATTTATTCTTTTTTGGGTCTTTGATTTCGTTAAGAACCTTGCATCACTTGCCAACACGCTCCGCTGTTTACCCCCAAACCTTCATTCTATTCATTCTGATCTTTCGCCGCCATTTATTGCAAATATTTCTATTTGCTTTGAATCTCTGATCGTTTGCCATTTACAGCAAATCTTTCGTCTTACTCTGAATGATTGCCAATTACTACAGAACTTTCTTACTGTCCTCGCCTTTTGACATTCATTGCGAACATTTGTATACATATACTTGCTCTAATTTACAGGTCTCCCTATTTGCTCTAACCTTTCGACTTTTACCGCGAATCTCCTATCTACTTGACTATCGCCTTCAGTGTATTGCAAATCTCCGTTTGCTCTCACCGTGCTACCCTTTACTGCGAACCTCCTTTTTACCTGCTCTGGTTTTCACCACTTAGGTCAACCTCCTTGCATTTCGCTTTGATTTTCAGTCAATTAGTGAGAACATCCGTTGTCCATCTCTCATCTAACGCGATTTACTGGACATTCAGCTTCCATTTTCATCCATTTACCGCGAACATCGCTTCTTGATTTCTGCAGTGCCTCGCATTGTCTTCTCATTCAAACTGCTCGAGGTCACGTTATATTAAATTAAATCAAATTTATTAGTCCTCTATCGGTCCAACCGGAGGGAACAATATGTTTCAACTCCGTACTTCTGTCTCTCTGTCTGTCCGTCTGTCTGCCTGTCCGTTCCACATATAGTTTTCCGGATTTGTTTTTTTTTTACGATGCTTTGGATACTGAACTGAAATTGTGTTTATTGCTTTATCATGATTTACCCATTTTTTCACAGTTATTCCCATGAACTTAGGAGATATGAGAACCTGGACGTAGCCCAGTGGTAAAAACGTTCGCTTGATGCGCAGTCGGTCTGGGATCGATCCCCGTCGGTGGGCCCATTGGGCTATTTCTCGCCCCAGCCAATGCACCACGACTGGTATATCAAAGGCCGTGGTATGTGTTATCCTGCTTATCGAAAATGAGTAGCCTATGAAGTGGCGACAGCGGGTTTCCTTTCTCAATATCTGTGTGGTCCTTAACCATATGTCCGACGCCATATAACCGTGAATAAAATGTGTTGAGTGCGTTGTTAAATAAACTATTTCCTTCCTTCCTTCCGAATCACACCTTTGCCTTGTAGAGGTCAGCGATCGACGTGATGAATGTGTTAATCGAAGTCACAATAGTTATTTGTATAGATACTCGACTCTTATAGAATAGTTATACAACGTAGGCAGCGATACTAAGGGAACAAATGCCATAGCTGATGGGAACAGTTCAGGCTATTTTGTTAGAAATAAGCGATTCATATGCCATGTTTAGGGGCAGATTACGAATAGCGGACAAGCCAACTCGTTAATCTTGGGCGAAAATGTAACGATTCTTGTTTTCATTAGAGTATCCATTTCAACTCACACTGGCATCAAAAATTTATCTTTTGTATTTCTGTCCCCATACTAACTCCCACACACCAAAACACTTGTCTTCAGTTTTATAGTCGTGTCTTCAAGGTAACTTGGTTGGACGTAGCCCAGTAGTAAAATGCTTAATTATGTCAGAATTACCCAAATGTCTGACATCCAATAGCCGATGATTAATAAATCAATGTGCCTCTAGTTGTGTCGTTAAACAAAACAAACCGTAGTCAAACTACTACTACTACTACTACTACTACTACTACTACTACTACTACTACTACTACTACTACTACTGCGGTATGGTACATACTTAAGATCACTTAACAAATGTTATGGATTTCCTCTCTAAGACTATGTATCAAAATTACCAAATGGTTGATATCCAATAGCCAATGATTAATAAATCAAAATGCTATAGTGGTGTCGTTACAAACAAACTTTAAACATACTTTACTTTATTTTGTTAATTCAGTAATTGTTTTTTGTGAGTTAGATATTCTTTTGTAAATTTCAGCAGTTAATGTTTCGATTCCCTTTGAACTTTTGTACAGAGATACGATATGACCGCGATGTTTCCACTGAACGAGGCTAGACGTATTATTGGTCTCAGACATTTAGCTATATAGGATTCTCCCAGTCCTTCGCGTCCATGAATGATTTGTAATGGGACTGCTCTGCGTAGGATAGAACCCCGCGATACTAAAACGGAAATGAAAGTTGCTTCGATCGTCGGGTTTGGGAAATCAGAGACCTGATAAATGGCACCCGTGATAACGAGCTGGTAATTAATTTTAGTTTTATCTGGCTCGCCGGTCTGTTAGACGATCACGTAAAGGGCAATTCTACAAGTTTAAAGCAAGCAAATTGATCCGAATGTCATCACGTATTTTAAAGGGCCAACACCGCTAATGGTCGTCTATACAACTGGATTGATTTTTCAGTTTTTTTTTTTTTTTTTTTTTTTTTTTTTTTTTTTTACGTGTGTGGATTTTGGCCATTACTAGACGATTTATTTCATACACAACGCCGTTTCCAGGAGGAAATTGTATTGTCGTAAAGACGGGACATATTAAACACACCGTCTCGAGAGTGCATGTTCAGAAACACAGATGGTGTTTTCGTTTAAGTTTAATTGCCAAGTTCACTTAGCGAAATCTGAGAACTACTAAAGAAAATAAGCCTTCGTGTTATTACAAGTTTCACGTTCGCCCAGGATGAACGCGTTTGATTGTCCCTTATTCGTATTATGCGCAGGAAAGAAGCATTTGTTGTTACCAATTACATCTATAAGAGTCAAGTACGTAAACTAATAATTTTTGGGACTTCGTTTACCCCCCCCCCCCCAAGAAAAAACCCAAAAACAAAACAACAACACCTTCCGAAAACAAACAAACAAACAAACGCACAAAACAACAACAAAAAACAAGAACGAAACAAAATAAAAACAACGTTCGTTAAACTGGTTTATAAATGCTCTTCATGGTAAACGATATGACCGCATCTGGCACCAGTCAAATGATTCGCAAACGTTAGCGTCCTTCGCTGTCGCTGAACACGGGGTTGCAATCAGCCAGACATAACGGGAAAAACGTTCGCAAGTCAGATTAAACCTCATCTGCATCTGCAAGCAATCAAATAGTTTACGAATGTTAGCGTTATTGGCTATAGCTGAACGCAGGCTATGCTAGTGAGCGTTTCGTAACGCCACGGAACGCTCACAACAAATGAACGAAAAAGTTGAATACTGACGATTGTGTTGGTATTACAAGCAAACCGAATATGCGATAATTACTGAAGAAAAGGAAATGAGTTACTCGTATTTCAAGTTTCAGTTTACCGGCTGTAATGAGGAAAGAATCTCAGGATAAATGTGTTTAGCTATTTTACACATGACATATAGCCAACATGAATTACGTTACCGTATATCTCCTAATGAGAAGCGCTCTGGATATTTCCTTTCGTCGTTTCACTTTACATGCATCTGATAAGATATATTGCTGATCGTGGAGAAAAACAACATTGCCTCGACTTAGAAATGTCATCAAGTGATTCATTGATGAACACAAACGAGACAGGGCAGTACATAATATTATTACCACAGGTGGTAATATGCCTATAGTGAAAAGCAGGGGCGTAGGCTGGGGTGGGGGGTGGGGGTGGGGGTGGACGAAGCAAATGGTCCGCTTTCAAAACTAAAACATACAGGTTTGTACATATGGAGTTTCTAGTGGTGCAAAAAAAAATAGAAAAAGGGTCCACTTGGTTCACATTCGAACCCCCTCCAGGTCCAGATCACGCTACGCCCCTGAAAAGTATGGATTCACACAACCCATATGTGTCAATGTCGCCTACACTCTTGTTACATTTCCATTGTAATTTAAACTATCTAATAAATAAATAAATAAATAAATTGCTTACATACCCGTTGGTGACGCATACTAAATAACACACATACGTGTGATAACAATTTAATTTAAAGACGTACCACTGGCTGCTCGGGGAACATTTTTTTGAGTATCGCGTCGCGATTCGCTACGCAAGTTTCAGAGACCGCTACACAATTTTAAAACATTAAACAGTAGTTGCTAATCAATTTTTAATTTACTAGAAATATGTCGCCAATTGTCGAAAACCGTACGAAATCGAAAACCGTATTATTTTACTTCCGGGTATTTTGTAATGGCAGCACATGTTCGATCGTTAATACGACAGGAACTTCTTATTAAGGAAGTACACTTAAAACAAATTTCCTTAAAAATGCGGGAAAAAAGTAAGAATAAGTTTTATGCACAATGAAATTTTTTTATTACAGTTAATTTGCACCATGGAATCTTAATGAATGCAATGCAAATGCATTCCTAAACAGTAACAAGTGCACAACGGAATCCACACAACCAAACACGTCTGCTAGCACTGCCAAATGAGTAATGACGGATCATTTCCGGATAACCGCTTTTAGGTCACGTGACTGTCATGTTACTGTTTTCGCGGGAAAAGCCGATTTTATGTAGTTGCCATTACGTTGATAACATCATAGTACGGTTTTCGATAATGCTTTTAAAATGACGTTTTCATACCACCTGGTATAATTTTTGATGGAACAGGGACAACATGCTAGTATGTACTTACCTTTTTATACAGTTTATTTCTAAATTGAACAAGGTAAACATTAGGTCTCACTACACAGATGTCATCTGCCATTGAAACCCATGTTAAACTGCCCAACTTCAAGCGAAGATTGCCCATAGAACGGGTTCTCGTTGGCACAAACAACATACACCATTGCGAACATACATTATATAAGCATTTATTTTCACTCCAAAATTGAGAACATTTCCGTCTCAGTTTTTTGCTATATGACTGCATCTGGCTGTAGTACCGGTCCGAACAGGTGGTTCATTAACCGATTCACTCCGGCTGTCACTTGCGCTATATACCCATGTCCCAAAAGGTCGATGCACAATATTACAAAATAACATGGGCAAAATACAGCCAGAAGGCTTACCATTAACCATACATATTGTTTTAATTCTTCACCATTTCCTAGAAGTGAATATGTGAACCATAACATGTGTCACAATTAGGAACTATAGTGGACCGTGATCAATGAACTCTCACCCGGAAGTGATCTGTGTACTGAGACCTTAAAGTCTAGTGACCGATTTTGTCAAACTTGGTTTGAAGTCAATTTGATAATTTGGGTCATTTACACCATGAAAAGCTATACTAGAGCCATGTAACTTATGAACTCAAACCAATACACCAAAAGATAGATGCACCATACCATCCAATAAAACTTCATATCACATTGTTACTCCTTGGTCATCCACACAATAGATGGCCATCAAACAAGCAGCCACTATATGGTTATGTATGACCTTGTTGGTAGTTCTGATATGGGGAACATACAAAGAAGCTAATTATCTAGTTAGTTCATTAAAAATATTAGTTTCCATCAATTGTTGCTATGGGCAACAATTGTTTCATAATGAAGTGTTGAAATCCTGTTTTTTTCTGTATATTTCAGCATGAAGATCCACATATTATTAATGGCAGATACAAATTCTACTTTCATAGTAGAATACTATGTTATATATTCACAATACCATCAAAACTGTTTGTCACTATGACTGTACATTCGAAAAAATTCATTATGCACAAAATCACAGAAATTAGGGTGAATTTAGATATTGACCTTGTGACCTTGAATTTTGACCTTTTACAATGAGAAACTCAGTGTTAGACACTCAGATCAATTTATTTATTACATGTAAGAACACTAGAATATAGATTTTGACACACACCCCCCTAAAAATATAAAAAAAAGAAAAAGAAAAATGATAAAAATAAATAAAATTGACATGTTTGCAATATTTACCCAAATAGGGCCCCCATACGCTTGGCTCAAATCCACATCGATGTAATTACCTTTTATAAGGATGCTACACTAGTACATTTTCATTTTGGCTTGCTAAACTTATATTTTTTGGGATAAACAGTAATTTCATGTTTTACATTATGGTCTCACTACACAGATGTCATCTGCCATTGAAACCCATGTTAAATTGCCCAACTTCAAGCGAAGATTGCCCATAGAACGGGTTCTCGTTGGCACAAACAACATACACCATTGAGAACATACACTATATAAGCATTTATTTTCACTCCAAAATTGAGAACATTTCCGTCTCAGTTTTTTGCTATATGACTGCATCTGGCTGTAGTACCGTGATGAATGAACTCTCACCCGGAAGTGATCTGTGTAGTGAGACCTTAATGTCGTTAAATTGATAGCATGGCATGACTGAGCATGCGCACCAGCCATTTCCTCTTAGTCGTACGGTTTTCGATTAAACGAGGATATAATCAAGATTTTGAAAACAAAATGTTCCCTGCTGCTCCTAGGTGGTGAACAGGTCGCCACTACCGTAGCATCCGATTAAGAAAAAGCACGCTGGAAATTGGCTTAGCTGTGACGTATAGTTTAACTGAAACTGATTAATCTGTAAGTTAGCTAGCTTCCCTAAGTTCAGCCAGCAAACGTTTCGCTAACATTCCCGACGTAGCGATTTGGTTTAACGTGAGACGCCTAAACCAGTCTAGCGAAGGGTTTTTTCTGCTTGATCTGGCTGAACGCAGCCCTTAATTTTGAGGATATGTAAGAAATAGAATACTGCATTCGTGTCCGGTAGATACCATCTATATTTCGCTAGTTAGATTTGAAACAACTCGTTATAAGATAACTGGTATCTAACGGCCAGCCATGTAGCAGTCGAAACTGCCTTAAATGCGTCCATGGTACGTCGTTAAAAGTATTAGTAATTGGCGTTAGCCTGAAGAACATAACGAAGTGGAGTATTCAGGAGGCCGTGCACTCGCGAACATATATACTGGTACCATCGTCTTCTGTCAAATTACATTCATTTCACGTTAGGAAGGCGGGGCGTAGCCCCATCGTAAAGCGTTCGTCTGATGCGCGGTCGGTCTAGGATCAATCTCCGTCGGTGGGCCCATTGGGCTATTTCCGCTATAGCCAGTGCACCACGGCTGGTATATCATAGGCCTGGGTATGTGCTATCCTGTCCGTGGGATGATGCATATATACAAGATCCCTTGCTACTAATGGACAAATGTAGCGGGTTTTCTCTCTAAGACTATATATCAAAATTATGAAATGTTTGACATCCAATAGCCGATGATTAATAAATCAATGTGCTCTAGTGGTGTCGTTAAACAAAATAAACTTTGACTTTTTCGCGTTAAGCGCATAAATTAGTCTAGCGAGCAACCAGCATCACTCGCCCGCCAGAATCTGCCTCATTGAAACGATATATACGAGGTTAAATGTCATGTCTTTATGACGTCATAAACGTTTGCACTGGGCATTTAATTTTAGACACGAGGCTAATTGAAATGCCAAACAGCTGCTGTTTGTAGATTTTGATGTTCGATAAAGATAAAAAGTAAACATTATTTAAAAATACATACCAAGAATATAACAAGAACTAAATCACATTTTAAAGGTTCTGCTATCAAACAGAAACAAAAGCGACAATTTGTTTAAATTACGGTCTTGAACGCGAATTTATTTGTCATTGCCAGCAGTGGCGTAGCGTGGGTTGCCAGCGCCCGGGGCAAGGCAAGTATTGCGCCCCCTTACCAGTGGACCGTTAGCACTCTCCGAGTCTCTTCCACCAGTCCAGAATTTTGCGCCCAGGACAACCGTCCCGGTGGCCCCGCCAACGCTACGCGACTCATAAATATTATTGGTATACGCCCATTGTTACTGTATTGACATCCCCGTTAGTTCCGTTACGTATGCCGCATTAGTTCGGTAGCATAGGGCAATTATTTCGCCCAAATCCCCCCCTCCCCACCTTCACCCCCCACCCCGCGCCCCAGCGTGATTCCTACGTGTTTGTGTATGTGCGTGTATGTGTTGGGACGTGAAGGAGGCCCTTTCAAAACACTTTGTGCTTTGGTATATATGGACGTTATAGCGGTATCTAAAGTGTGAATATAACGAGAATGGTAGTTCGTATGAGGTAATGTGTCCGAGATAATTCAATTGTCTAACACTCAGTCACGGAATGGCTGTTGTAGATTCAAGGATTAAAAGTGAAATGTCATACTTAGTTATCAACGGTTGCTTTGAAAAGTTTACACTATACTTAGCTATATGCCCATAACAAATAAACCACATATATTTCTGTATTTAATAATAAAAAAACCTAGTTTTATTGGATAATCTTTAGAGAACGATCGACGAAATTGGGCGCGTTCAGTTAAGGCGAACCATCAGCAACGCTATACCAGGCGGATATGGCCGACAAGTTTGCTAGCTTCGTGCAACTCATTTGTCTATGACGGCCTATTAAGCTGCCGACAGTCACTGCCAGATTTTTTTAATTCGTCGATTTCATAAGACTGAGGGGCGAGACGTAAAGCGCTCGCTTGATGCGCGGTCGGTTTGGGATCGATCCCCGTCAGTGGGCCCATTGGGCTATTTCTCGTTCCAGCCAGTGCACCACGACTGGTACATCAAAGGCCGTGGTATGTACTATCCTGTACTATGGGATGGTGCATATAAAAGATCCCTTGCTGCTAATCGAAAAAGAATAGCCCATGACGACAGCACTTTTCCTCCCTCAATATCTGTGTGGTTCTTAACCACATGTCCGACGCCATATAACCGTAAATAAAATGTGTTGAGTGCGTTATTAAATAAACCATTTCCTTCCTACATTTCATAAGACTTGCTACGATAGGACAAAGCAGGAGCCAATTCCACAAAACATCGCAAATTTACGTCTGCGATTAGCAGTTATACGAGCCAAACATTTACACGTGTTTGACATTATGGAAGATGGAGCATTTGAAGGACTAAAAATAAAATATATGTATGCTTCAAACTATATTAGTTGTATTGTTACTAGTAATAAGAATTGTGTATTAGTAGTAGATTTACGTTTACGTGCAAAACTAGGCTTACAATGTTTTGTGAAATTGGGTCCAGGTATCTAGTCGTACTAAACAGTGGCGAATCCAAAACATCCATTTAGAGAGGCCCCCTTGACCTGTGGCCGAATGCCACAAATGTTGCCAGGGGATTTCTCGGATTCTCCAACGTAAAAAATGAAGAAAAAATAAATTAAAAAGTCCCAAAATTTAGGAGTGTGGGGCCGGCCTCGCCTCCACCCCACCCCCAAGATCCGCCACTGCTAAACGTAACATGGGGTACAAGCACGTTACAACTTGGACATCCCCAAGCTGGTGTGTAAAGATTATGTGCAAGATGGATTAATTTGCATTTATTGATCTCGCATGGATGCAAAATGAGCAAACCACGGCGTTTATAACTATTATCCTTTAAAGCCGCACACCCTAGTTCCATCCAGCGAAAATAAATTATAATTTGGTTAATCTACAAACCTGTAACACACTTAGATCACGTTTTTATCAAATGGAGTGAAAAAGCAGGTTTTATATCGATAAATACCATGGGAATCCCCATGTCCCAATTGCTTGAAACAATTTTGAAAGTTAGTATTCTGACGTCACCAGTAGATGTCGCTCGAAGCACAACAATGCCTACGTCACGACAAATTTCACAGACTTGGGGTGCGTTCGTTTCACCTCTCCTGGACATGTTCCAACTGTTCTGTCCTGGTTGTATCCCCTCTCCAGATATCGTAAGACTTAGCAAAATTATTGGTTTTAAGGGTTTGTAACGTTTTGTATTGAGACACTTACTTGTCTGAACTTTATTGTTACTGAAAATATTCACGAACTGTGAAGAAAAATCTCACAAACGAACAACAAAAAATCGGATGTTGATTGCGCGAACCGTGCACGAGAAAACAAATCGAACCAAAATGATAACGGTCACGTGATATACCAACGTCTGTGACATTGAAATGGAAATATCCCCTCTAAAAATAGATTGGACCTCGCTTGCTTAACGGTTTTTTCTCGACAGAACGTCTTGTGAAAAAAATGCATTTCGTGGTTTTACAAACATCAGGATTACCAAAAAGCACTTCAGGTGAATGGAATTGTGTATTCTAAATAATAAAATGTAAGTAAAGTGCAATTTTATTTGTGAAAAATGGGGTTTAATAGCGAAAAACAACGCCGTAATGGTTAACAAATAGCCGTAACTAGGGTGTGTCCCTTTAATGAAATGTGTTATATTTCGTTGAAAATTTGACTTTCAAGAAGATCTGTATTGTCAGTGAGGGCTATTTGTTTTCTGCTTACAGCAGTCTGCCAGTCACGTGGTTAATGGCGGCCGAGAAGATGTACAACACGTCTCTGCTGCTGGACCAGATGCTGATTGGTTACGATAGACGACTCCGACCGGGGTTTGGAGGTAATGCTAGTACATAGCCAGTTATTGACATACGATAAGGGACGTCAATTATTTTTCATCAGCATTTGCGAAATGTCCAGCTTGCACCACTGCGTATTTAGTCCTGCTCTGCTCTAATTTCGCCATTTTTGTGAGTTTATGAACTCATCTATCACATCACTGGCGGATCCAGAAGGGGTCACAGGGGTTTCGTGACACCACCACCACCACCTCTCCTTCGCCCGTTTTATAACCTTTTTTAAAATTCATAAAACAATACGCAACACTAAACTGCCCTGAAATTACGACTCTGAGCATCTTTATTTTAAAATTGTACCTTTACAAAATCCTGGATCCGCACCTGAACATCATCTTTGAAATCGAATATTCTTCACCATAAATCAGCGTTCCTTTAGGGGAAATCTGAGGGTGGAAGATCAGGTGACTAAGGAAAGTGGTGAAGCACCTTTAAGTCGCATTCTGTTGTTACAAAGACTGTAGCTGTGTTAGCCGGCGCAATGTCATAAAGAAGCCAGACGTCACTCTACAAGGTGTTCAGCACTGCATGCTTATAATTCCGTCTAGATATCGTGATGCCATTCATTATAGTTTCTGTGCGAAAAGGATGAACCGAAATTATGTAACAATTTGACTTATAAATCATTCTGTCATCGTGAAATTACATCGAAATTGAAGCCGTAATGTCAGATATAAACCTCTTTTTTTTCACGCCTCCTTAGACGGTAATAATTTAATGCAATGTACCGCATATGAAAGCCCTTCACACTTAAGTATACTATTCATATTATATATTGATATGCTTGGGAGTCTTATTTTTCAGATGAAATAATAGGAAAATAGCATTTAAAGACATAAACAAAAACCGAAGCGTAATATATAATAGAGGGTTGTAAATAAAAGTAACTGTGTGCGATACAGACTTTTCGTATAATGCGCATGGCGACATCAAACTGTTTAGAGAATCTGGACAACAAAAGACTCTTAAATTCGTATCTCTTCACTGTTCAGAGTCCAAAGGATATGCGTTTTGCCTATAGAACGATATTACTGACAGTCACTCCGCAGGGCGATAAATAAGTATTCCTATTCCGTATTCCGCTCAACTATTCTTAGTTGAGTTCGTTAAAGGTTTTGTTTTCAGTTCGAAACATAGTTCCACAATCGAATAATAAAGACTGTGATATGTGTTGTCCTGTCTGTCTTAAAGGGCATATTAAAATTGCTTCGAAAGAGTAGTTTGCTTGACAGCAGTAAATTACATGAATATACTTACCTGACATTAAGTGAATAATATTTGTAATGAAGTGTGTCAATGACAAAACAAAAATAAATTATATCCTAATTAGCATCAGATTATGTGTAGTGGAAAGTTGATAAGCTGTCTTGCAAATTCTCTCTCAATAATCATACACAGGAGCTCTCGCCCTCTTCTTCCCTCCCTCCTCTCTCTCTCTCTCTCTCTCTCTCTCTCTCTCTCTCTCTCTCTCTCTCTCTCTCTCTCTCTCTCTCTCTCTCTCTCTCTCCGAGTGTGTAGGTGTGTGTTTTGTGCGTTTATGCGTACATTTGTACCACACACTTGCCATCATCGTGACTGCATTACTGAAGAACTAAACTGGAAACTTGGTTCAGACTCTTTGATTCGCCGTTTCAAATAGCGTTGTCAGTAGTCGACGTGTTTTCGTTTAATCATCACCTCGTCTTGAAAGCTTCACAGCAAGAACCCCGTAAAAACAGCAATGAAAACTTCAAATGAGCGTGGCATTTTTCTAAATAAATTAGATATTGATCGTTCTGGGGCCGAACAATTCAGGAGGAAACCATGAAGAATAGGATTAGGCATTTTCCGCTTGGGGTTTCAAACATTTTACAATGAAATTAGAACTTTTCAATTGAGTTTCACTCAGCATTGTGTAGTTTAGTTATTGCTTTCAAAGATGCGAAAGATATGCATGAATAGAAAAGAAAGAAAAGCAATATTTGTTTTACGATACCTCATCACATTATAAACTACACCTCTTTGGTGTCTAATGCTAAAGTCAGAGTATCAACTGTTACGACGGAGTTGGCTAACTCGACAATTGCGTCGTAATTTAATTTTCTCCACACCGAACGTAAGACGGGTGCGCTTAGATTAACAACCAATCGATCGTAGGAGTTGTATACGACGAGAATCAAGTTGTAAGAGCGCTCAGATTTAGCAACTGGATAATCGCTGAAGTCATGAGATCGTCGAGTTGGATAACTGAGCATAGCATAACATATTTGGTCGACATAGAGAGGAATCCTGCTGCTGCTGCCACACAGGTTACTCCTAGCAATGAAGGAGCAAGAAAATATATATTTTGTGTGATTTTTCCCACAGAGAGGACAGAAGATATCACAGCCTTTGATGTACCAGGCATGGGGCACTGGTTAGGACAGAAAATTGAATACTCTGATCGCGATCGATTCCGCGCATCATTGCATCTCACGTAAATGCTCGACCACTAAGCTACCAACCCCCCTCCCCCGTGTGTTCGGTTCTTACAATACAAACAGTGCGTCGACAACTATTTTGTGTGTGGAGTACACAGCTAAACGAATTTGTATATACGGTAAATGAGGCTTTATTCAGTACGAGTATACCGTTTGTATTTGGGTGATATTTTCATAACAGATTTGAGTTGTATAAGCAAGCAAGCAAGCAAGAACGTCCAATTCTTCAGTTCTTTGTGTGTGTGTGTGTGTGTGTCTGTGTGTGTGTGTGTATAAATATGACTTCACTTCAAGACGGGTTGTGATCAGGTTTTCAAGACGTCAAACAAGGCTCAATGGGTAGGTGTAAACCACTTGCACCGACCAGTGATCCATAACTGGTTCAGTAAAGGCCATGGTTTGTGCTATCCTGCCTGTGGGAAGCGCAAATAAAAGATCCCTTGCTGCTAATCAGAAAGAGTAGCCTATGTAGTGGCGACAGCGGGTTTCCTCTCAAAATCTGTGTAGTCCTTAACCATATGTCTGACGCCATATAACCGTAAATAAAATGTGTTGAGTGCGTCGTTAAATAAAACATTTCTTTCTTTCTTTAGTTAAGCCATCAGACATAAAGTTGGTGCGTGCTGGGTTCGCCTCCCGTTACTGGCTCCTATCCAGAGCAAGTTTAACGTCTCAGTGGGTAGGTGTAAAGCCATCTCACCGACTTCACACCACCACCACCACTTCTCCCTCGCCCGTTTTATGACATTTTTTAAAATTCATGAAACAATACGCAACACTAAATTGCCCTGAAATTGCGACTCTGAGCATCTTTATTTTAAAATTGTCCGTGACCCCATGCCCAGGACCGTCCTACAGATCTCGCTACCTTTGAGACCTCTGAAGCTCATTTACCTTTGACATACCTAAATAGCCCTTTTCATAATCTTGTAACCTTCCCCTTTACAAAATCCTGGATCCGCACCTGAACATCATCTTTGAAATCGAATATTCTTCACCATAAATCAGCCTTCTGGTTCGGATCCCAGTCGAGGCAGGGGATTTTTAATCCAGATACCGACTCCAAACCCTGAGTGAGTGTTCCGCAAGGCTCAGTGGGTAGATGTAAACCACTTGCACCGACCAGTGATCCATAACTGGTTCAACAAAGGCCATGGTTTGTGCTATCCTGCCTGTAGGAAGCGCAAATAAAATATCCCTTGCTGCTAATCGGAAAGAGTAGCCCATGTAGTGGCGACAGCGGGTTTCTTCTCAAAATCTGTGTGGTCCTTAACCATATGTCTGACGCTATATAACCGTAAATAAAATGTGTTGAGTGCGTCTTTAAATAAAACATTTCTTTCTTTCTTTAGTTAAGCCATCAGACATAACGTTGGTGCGTGCTGGGTTCGCCTCCCGTTACTGGCTCCTATCCAGAGCAAGTTTAACGTCTCAGTGGGTAGGTGTAAAGCCATCACACCGACTTCTCTCTCTCACTAATCACTAACATGAGTTAGTTTATAAACATTTACTGGAGTGTTTATTTAACAGTGCTAGTTTTCGGTAATAAATAAAATATTACATTCGTGTCCGTGACAAACGGTGTTTATCAGTCCAGGGACACTTAAAAGTGAAAAATAGTGTTTAACCCGAAAATACATAGTACAGAGATACATTTTTCAGGATAGTTGCAGAATATCATTAGGTCTCACTACACAGATGTCATCTGACCATTGAAACCCATGTTAAACTGTCCAACTTCAAGCGAAGATTGCCCATAGAACGGGTTCTCGTTGGCACTAACAACATACACCATTGCGAACATACATTATATAAGCATTTATTTTTACTCCAAAATTGAGAACGTTTCCGTCTCAGTTTTTTGCTATATGACCGCATCTGGCAGTAGTACCGGTCCGAACAGGTGGTTCATTAACCGATTCACTCCGGCTGTCACTTGCGCTATATACCCATGTCCCAATAGGTCGATGCACAATAATACAAAATGACATGGGCAAAATACAGCCAGAAGGCTTACCATTAAACATACATATTGTTTTAATTCTTCACCATTTCCTAGAAGTGAATATGTGAACCATAACATGTGTCACAATTAGGAACTATAGTGGACCGTGATCAATGAACTCTCACCCGGAAGTGATCTGTGTACTGAGACCTTAGCAATAACATACCAAAAGTCCCCAAATTTTCCAGGTGTGCTAACTTTACAATAGACGCAAATGTATAATTATCGTCCCGTAACCTGATTACATCAGTAACCTATTTTCGTCTTCAACCTTTGGACACTCGTGCTTATATTATCATATTACCGTCGCACTCGCTCTCGCTTGGGAAGTATGATACTTTAGGCACTCGTGTCGTCTGTTATGGACGCTCATGAATATGATATCCTCTATATAGGTAGTACTAGACCAAATAACTTCCGGCTGGGTCAAAGTTCGAGGTGCATCCAACTTTTGATAGAGAAGTGAACACCACAAGTCCTGTGATTGGTTATAAATGTGAGTGTGTTGGTTGTAAGAAATAATAGTTTCATCTGGTTAAAACAAATATGCAATTTTATTTCATCTAGTACAAGTGTGTCAAGTAGCCTTGTGCTTGAAACATGTATGGGGTACCTGTGAAAAAAAGTACTCGAATTTTGTGCGGAACTAGGGTAGTCATAGACGCTACCCGTTATCTCAGAAACGAGCAGCTTTTTTCTGATTCACTTTAAGTGTGAGGGGTGGTAGTATTTATATCCGTGGCTGTGTTTACGTCGATTGATACGCTGCAGGTAGAAGTTTTAGCCACATATGTTACTATTGTCGTCTATGGGATTTAATTTGGTAGTATACACCCTATAGTATATGTAGTTATTGAGCGAGTTGAAAAATACGCAGAATAAAGCTTAAAACTCTCTGCCTTTTTCGTCATCAATGAGCACATGAAACGTTTTAATATTTGGAAACTCCACAATCGTTAACCGCGCTTAAGCATACATCTTGACGACTATCGTTTGTGATAACCGTGATTAAAGTGGCCATAAAACGATTGTGAACTGACACACATATCACTTGTTATTTAAGCGAAATATCATCCGGCACTAATACGATAAGCCTTCGTACTATATGATTGTACTTCTTTCGTGTTTACACAAGTTGGATTGTGTGTCATTTGTTTATTGTGTTAGTTTTCATTGCAGTGAATCTTCACAACGTTTCGTCATAATTTGGAAAGGTTCATTGAATCCTGTTATCTTACGTTACTTTCACCATTCGTTAGATGTTCAATGAATTGCAATACCGATGTCTTTAAACGTGGATCAAAGTTATTTCGTTTTCGTAGCTTAGACGATTGCCTGGCTCAATTGCGTCTGAGGCCAATTCGTGATCTACATAATATTGGGCTACTCTTTCCTATTATGCCATGTCATGTCATAGGGTTTTACGTGCACATTCAGAACAAGCTGTTGTAGCGCACGCCTGTCGTGGGCACAAGAGCCGGCCTTGGCCGGCTCCTCCGTCCATGACAGGAAAGGTGGTGGAGGGGAGAGGAGGGACCGCCTGCACTGGCATGTGCAAGGGAGCACCAGCAGCCCGATCAAATCGGTAGCAGGCGGGTGGGGGGGGGGGGGGGGGGGGGGGGGGGGGGGGGGGGGGGGGGGGGTGGTGCTATGGAATTTGAATGGAGCAGTTAAATGCCAAAGAGAAAAGGGTGCGCAATTTTGATTGAGGGAATGTGGCGCAATTTTGAACGGTCGGTCGAAAGGTAAATGGCCGAGCTAATATAGGTTTTGATATATTTCCTATTAGCAACAAGCGATCTCTTATATGCAGCACAGCACAGAAAGGATAGTACATACCACAGTCTTTGTTACACCAGTTGTCGCGTACTGGATGGCACGAAAAATAGCATATTGGGTCCACCGTCGGGGATCGATCCTAGACTGACCGCATGTCTGGCGAGAGCTTTACCACTACGCTTTACCACGACGCCTTATGACCTTTTAAAATGGAATTATTTCTGTCCAGTATATTGTTTTATTGTAAACATATATTCCTACATATTTTATTAACATCCAGCATAATTATCATGATTTATTTTCATATTTAAACATATAGTTGCAACGAACTATATCACAAGAGTATTTTGGTGCTTTCTGACCAATCAAATGAACGATACAAAAATATGGCATCATGCTTTTGGTAAGCTGTCAATATGTCGCGTATTTGAAACAGAGCTTGCTATTTCCAATGCCCAATTGCTAAGAAAACTAAAAAGATATAAGATAACTACGAATAGTATTTAGATGTATGTTTCAAGTGATTTTTTTCTTCTCTCTTGTTTTTTTTTTTTTTTTTTTTTGGGGGGGGGGGGGGGGGGGGGGGGGGGGGGGGGGGGAGTGGTGTTTATCGAACATAAACAGCATTTTAAGACAAATGAACAAAAAACAAAGAGACATAACAAAACCAACACACAAAAGCGAACAACTATAAACTTAATCGAGTATTAAATAAAATAATACTTTCATTAAAAGTCACATTAATTGTTTATTGCCCATTGTCTACTAAACGTATTGCTGTCTTGCTAGAAAGAGAGAGAGAGAGAGAGAGAGAGAGAGAGAGAGAGAGAGAGAGAGAGAGAGAGAGAGAGAGAGAGAGAGAGAGAGAGAGAGAGAGAGAGAGAGAGAGAGAGAGAGAGATGTGTAGTCTGCTCACGTTCAACGTTGGATTGCTAATAAACCGAGCTGTTATTAATTAGAAGATATTTGATACGTGTAAATGATTCTCCAATCAACATTTTACAAGAATCTCACAGAACCGACTCCACTTATTAGAAGTGGATGTTTGCAGCAGAGGACTTCTTGTAATCAAGAATTATACACGCTTTGATAAGTAAACCTTGGCACGAAAGGAAACCGTTGAGTGAGACCACACACTTGCATCGTCCATTTTGACAGAACGAGAGGTAGATTAGTGTTTACAGCGAACCGCTGAGGTGCAATGGACTACATGGTCGAACCCCATCAGTGGAGAATCTCCTTCGTTCTATGCTTACACGTGTCATTTAATTATATCGAAGATCGTGGCATATGTTCAGAGGCATTAGTGAGATTATTAATTCTGCTAAGGAAAATGTATAGATGGTATTTCAACGTGGGTTCTAAAGTTTTAAAATGCAAATTTTTGGAATATGACAATTGTATCGTAGCAGACAGGCAGTATATTATAACAGAACTTTAGTTTAATTCCATAATAAAGACGGGATCTAGCTATGTCAATAGAGCGCTTGCTTGACGTACTTGGGTAGAAAGATCGAACTCCCTCAGTCGACCCATTCTCAGTGGTTCCCCACGTCTCAGCCAGTCTCCCATGACTGGTATATCAAAAGTCGTGGTATGTGCTATCCTGTCTGTGGTATGGTGCATATAAAATACCCCATGCTGCTAAAAAGAAAAAATGTAGCGGTTTCCTTTCGCAAGACTAATTGTAAAAATTAACACATATTTGACACCCAGTAGCCAATTATTACTTCATCAATGCGCCCAAGCGGTGTCATTAAATAAAACTAACTTTTGAACTTTCGTTCAATAATATGACACTATTATAATTATAATGAATGTAAAACTAAGTTTTAATCTGTTTGGTCCCGCCAGTGGTAAAATATAAGGTAACGTAAAATGGCATTTATTCATAACTGCATGTTTAGCTTTGCAGAAATATCCCTTGGGTTTGAAAACGATGATAGTTTTATCGTTTAGAAAATTATTAGTAACAGATTGCAAATATCCCGTTTCTCTCTCTTGAATAATCGTGCATTTATTATTTATTATTCTCGCCAAAATATATTAAAACCTTGGAAAGAAATCACGATACATTATTCCAGACTTGCATTTCAGTCAGAATTGCATATCTCAGTTCACCTTTTGAAAGATATTTTTGTTCATTACATTTAAATGTTTGATTCTTAATACGTCCTCAGTCTGGGTTTTTGTTTCTTCGGTAAAACATATTATGGCTATAGTTTATTGTTGGGAGTAGGGGACGAGCAAGGTAATCCCGATGTGCATTCCAGTTTACAAATCTATCCATAATGCGGTTTGGCGAAGAGTTTGCATTGACGTTTTACGGCAATAGGGATTCAGCGCTAATTGTGAACTTTCGCGAGTGTCGTTCCATAGCAGGAAATAGTCTTAGAGAAACCGAGTGGTGTTCTTTTGAGTTTATACACAGTTCACCGACTCTAAAAGATCAATTTGACTTCAGATTTCAGAAGGGAGCGTCAATAGAAACCCGTTCCCCTTTTCATCGCCTTCCACTTTTGAAGGATTTACAGCAAGCAGACCATAAAACAGCAATGACGACCTTAAATGAATGTGGCAGTTTTTCTAATGAATTAGTTATTGATCTTTTGTAACAGGAACAATTGCTAGGAACCGTGTTTGTAGAATAGAATTCTGTAATGCCGGAATTAACGGTAGCTAACTCTTTTCACGCTACTGAGCGCGGGGGCTTTGCCTGTACGAACTCAATTAGTCTGAATATTGGTTTGGTAAGGTATTCGGCTGCTAAACTATGGATACACTGAATCCAAAGTGACGCCGACGTCCAGTCAGATGACCAATTTGCAATTGTACGCTCTAAATTTTGTATTCAACAGTTCGATTCATTAGATAGTTCGAGGTCAAAATCTGTTTGATATTGGCTTATTGTTGTAATTGTAAATGACAAGACCGTAATACGTGATCAGAGTCGTAGCTGTGCACAATGCAGAGTCGAATGAGTGTTTGGCAAAATAGTGGTTGATTCTATGAATCTGTATTTAGAGCCTCGTCTAAAAAAAGGTATTGCTTTTAAAGTAATCTTAAAGTGAGGTTGCAGGGAAGATGAACGATTTTATCGATACATTTTCTTCTTTTTAGAGTACCAGTTAGAAACTATATTTATTCGTAAATCACAATTATATTACAATTATCTCCATATGTTTCAGCGGCATTTCGTCGCCTTAATCCCCTGATAAAAGTTAAAGTTTGTTAACGATACCACTAGAGCACATTGATATATCAACCATCGGCTATTGGATGCCAAACATTTGGTAATTTTGATATAATGTTAGTCTTAGAGAGAAAACCCGCTACATTAGTAACATGGGATCTTTTATATGCACCATTCCATAGACAGAATAGCACATACTACGGCTTTTGATATACCAGTCGCTGTCTACTGGCTAGAGCAAAATATAGTCCAATGCGCCTACTGACGGGGATCGATCCTAGACCGACAACGCATCAGACGAGCGCTTAACCACTTGGCTACGTCCCACCCCTCTAACTCCCTGATGAAAATTGGTTGTTTAACGACACCACTAGAGCACATTGATTAATTAATCATTGGCTATTGGATGTCGCACATTTGGATAAATCTAACACGTAGTCATCAGAGGAAACCCACTACTGACGGAGGCGGCAGCATGACTCCGAAACATAGGGAGGAAATTGTAGCGAAAGTTTTTATGTCTAATCTGTGGGATTTTCGTACAGTGTATTATCTTTATTCACTTTTATAATATAGTTTTCCTATCTGCTTTTTATTTTGAATAGCTATTTTTATCTAGATAAGATATATATATATATATATATACATTTCAGCTAGTATATTGTTTATATCAATATTATTATTATAGATTTTAGCTCGTATATTGTTTATATCAATATTATGATTATAAATTTTAAATCATATGTTGTGTATATCATTATTATGATTATAGACTTTAACGCGTATATTGTTTATATAATTATTATGATTATAGATTTTAACGCTTATATTGTTTATATCATTATTATGATTATATATTTTAACTCGTATATTGTTTATGTCGTTATTATGATTATAGATTTTAACGCTTATATTGTTTTATATCATTATTATGATTATATATTTTAACTCGTATATTGTTTATATCGTTATTATGATTATAGATTTTAACGCGTATATTGTTTATATCATCATTATGATTATAGATGTTAGCTCGTATATTTTTTATATCATTATGATTATAGATTTTTACATATTTAACGCGTATTTGCGTATATTATTATATATCATATTATGATCATAGATTTTGCTCTACTGGCGTCGATTTAAATAAAACGTATATTGTTTATATCACTTTATTATGATTATAGATTTTTAACGCGTATATTGCTTATATTATTATTATGATTATAGATTTTAACGCGTATATTGTTTATATCTATTATGATTATAGATTTTACATTTGTTTATAGTACATGTTTATATCATTATGATTATAGATTTTAACGCGTATATTGTTTATATCATTATGATTATAGATTTTAACGCGTATATTGTTTATATCATTATGATTATAGATTTTACGCTCGTATATTGTTTATATCAATATTATGATTATAGATTTTAACGTGTATATCGTATATTTGATTATATCATTGTTTATATCATAATTATGATTATAGATTTTAACGCGTATCATATTGTTGTGTATATCATTATTATGATTATAGATTTTAACGCGTATATTGTTTATATAATTATTATGATTATAGATTTTAACGCGTATATTGTTTATATCATTACGATTATAGATTTTAACGTGTATATTGTTTATATTATTATTACGATTATAGATTTTAACGCGTATATTGTTTATATCATAATTTTGTTTATAGATTTTAACGCGTATATTGTTTATATCATTATTATGATTATAGATTTTAACGCGTATATTGTTTATATCATTATGATTATAGATTTTAACGCGTATATTGTTTATATCATTATTATGATTATAGATTTTAACGCGTATATTGTTTATATCATTATTATGATTATAGATTTTAACGCGTATATTGTTTTATATCATTATTATGATTATAGATTTTAACGCGTATATTGTTTATATTATTATTATGATTATAGATTTTAACGCGTATATTGTTTATATCATTATTATGATTATAGATTTTAACGCGTATATTGTTTATATCATTATGATTATAGATTTTAACGCGTATATTGTTTATATCATTATTATGATTATAGATTTTAACGCGTATATTGTTTATATCATTATGATTATAGATTTTAACGCGTATATTGTTTATATCATTATTATGATTATAGATTTTAACGCGTATATTGTTTATATCATTATTATGATTATAGATTTTAACGCGTATATTGTTTATATCATTATTATGATTATAGATTTTAACGCGTATATTGTTTATATCATTATTATGATTATAGATTTTAACGCGTATATTGTGTATATGCTATTTATTATGATTATAGATTTTAGGTCGTATATTGTGTATATCAATATTATGACTATAAATTTTTACTCGTACATTGTATATGCTATTATTATGATTATAGATTTTAGCTCGTATATTGTATATGCTATTATTATGATTATAGATTTTAGTATATTGTTCATGTTATTATTATGATTATGGTTCGTGTATATTTGCGCCAAAACCTTCAAGTGGGTGGCGGATAATGCGAGTCATGAAAAGATAATGTTTTCAACTTGTTTCTATACACACACCACTGCAGATTGGATCAGCTTTTTGTGTAAAGTCATTTATCACATAGTGCTTTTCTTATGCACACGATTGTGAAGTTTTTGTAGTCATGTTGGGAATTACAAATCGGCAGAAAAAAGTTATTACGTAGCCTCAGGCATTGTGAATTACACAATCAATACTTTTGTACTATAGTGGTCGGGCTGTAATGGGGGGGGGAGAGAGAGAGAGAGAGAGAGAGAGAGAGAGAGAGAGAGAGAGAGAGAGAGAGAGAGAGAGAGAGAGAGAGAGAGAGAGAGAGAGAGAGAGAGAGACAGACAGACAGACAGACAGAGACAGAAAGACACAAACAGATATGGAGATTTGGCGGAGAAAGACCAAGTACGAATTCCAAGCAGTAAAGTATCGGTAATTAAATTGCATTCAGTATAACACTGACGTCACCGTAAAAAAACGTAACAAGCAAGTGATGAATACTTTATACGATTTCAGGGAAAGCTGAAATGTTAATTTGCCACTTGAACCACCCAAGAGGATTGCTATTTTAGTTTGGTGGACGTTCGTGTTTCTCTTCATTTTTTACAAACACTCCCGTGAGGATAGAGTAGCTATAAAGTGAGGCAAAATTGTTTTACTTTCCGACAACCCAACCACCTGAATGGCATGCCAGTTCTATGGCATGCCAATTGGGGAGGTGTGTGTGTGGGGGGGGGGGGGGGGGGGGGTAGCGTAGTGAGGAGAATGGGTTCAACGTATAAGCCCGGTTCCACGAAACGTTCTTAGCGCTAAGATCACCTTACGTGCATAAGGTAGCTATGGACTTGTGATCTTAAACCGACCTCGGTGGTGTCGTGGTTAAGCCAACTAACATAAGGCTGATAAATACAGGGTTCGCAGCCCGGTACCGGCTCCCACCTATAGCGAGTTGTAACGACTCAGTGGGTAGGTGTAAGACCACTTGTCACGGGGATCCTATAATACCCGTAACTGAATGAAACACGATTGTCCAAATATCTCTCCTAACTGTATATCTATTAGATCTCTCTGTAACAAGCAGTTATACCCGCTGGCTCCTCTAGGTATGATCAGAGATAAGATCTTATATAAAGTATATATTATTATAGCACGTTTAGTTCACTAGAAAGCACAACAAAAACACAATACACTTTGGAATCTGTATTAACCTACGCTGACAAATGTACTGCCGCAGTAGTTAATTAACAACAACAAATAATAACAACCCAGAACTGATCACTTAATTAGTTAATCTCTAGGTGTCTAGTTTACACAATATGCTAATCACTTCACCGTGACACTTGAGAAATGCTTCCAGGAGAACTTAATTAATAAAGGAATTACAACTCTATTCCTAGCTGGTTAATTTTTAATTAACCCTTAACTACTCATTCAGTAACCTTGTAATACAGACTTAATACTGGTACCTATCACAATAAAGACAATAACCTACAGTTTGCCTAGGTTCTCTAGGATGACTGGCTAAGCTTTATATATTTATTTAGACAGCGAGCCTACAGTTTACTGCGTCAGATGACCGGCAGCACCGTCTAAATAATATTGGTATAATACAGTATTAAAATATTTAAAGTCACATCAATCACATCAAGGTTATACACAGAGCAGAAATAAAATTATTTACCAGTCCGGACGGACAGCGATCCCCTGGAGCCTTCCTTATGTTTCTCTCTGATATCTCTAAAACCCTAGCTATTTATTAAAAAAACCGAATATCGCTTGGGGGCACAAGGCGGTACCTCACGTATCATGTGGATTTTCCACAGCCACCACGCCGGCATATTTTTCTTAAATCGCCCAGACTGGCTGTCGCCATTCCGCGAGCAATCCCTTGGTCATAAACAGCACTAGCGGAGTTATTACATAACTACTGGCCACATGGCCTCCACACTTGTGCTAGGTGTGTATTAGAAAAGCTCGACGACCGTCGCGCAAAGGTATCACGTAACAAGTTGCCCACCTGGGCTAAGTGCATTTGGAACTGCACACGGCCCTCTAAAACAATTAATATCGCAACAGGCGAAAACAAAATTAAGAGCATGTTCCGTCACACACATCCACCTCAAAAAGGATATTTCCTCTACTTTAGGAATAGGGAAATATACTACATTAAAACAAAAGGTGCGTTAACCGACGCATCCGGGCATTTATAACACATGTAATAATAAGGTGACTACCAGTAATCACACTGAGTCTCTGAGTCCCTGGTATACAAACAAAATATATAAAAACAAAACAGAAATCAAGAATGTCAACACATTATCATAACGTTCAACTTTGGGACAGGCATCAGCGATTACATTGGATGTGCCCTTGATATGTTCAATGGTAATTGGGAATTCCTGCAGAAGAAGACTCCATCTGAAAACTCTCTGGTTGGAGGCTTTCATTAGGATGGTCCAGTCCGTCTTCGTCTTCTTGGAACAGCACAGCTCCAGCACCCACGTCACTGGCACCCACAGCTAGCCTGAAAAGCCTTCGGTACTCTCGTGCTGCCATCACGGGAGATGAGTAGCGCCTCTGCTTGAGACGGTTGAATGACTTCTCGCATTCATCGGGCCACTGGAACTTCTTTTCCTTCTTTTTCCGTGTCGCACGTTTTCCAAGTTTTCTCCGATAGGCATGCTGTTGAATCGGTGTAGCGTTGGGTTCCAAGCGCACATCTTGGCTTAAGGTATTGGTAACCGTTGGAAGGTTCTGACAAATGGAAACATTGTCTTGTTTCAACGTAGTCAACTTTGCTCGCTGGGGGTTCAAGTCTGCTAGAATCTGGCTGTTGGTTAATTTGATCTCTGCAGTCTTGACGTCATCACAGGAAATTGAGTGACTCTCAATTTGGACAGGTAGTACTGGAACTATCGGCAGTCTGTCAAAATAACCTTTTAGCAAATTGATGTGACAATACCTACTTTTCCTAACCCTGTCAGGAGTGTTTATCACATACCCTGTCTCATTAACCCGTTTGTGCACAACATAGGGCCCGAAATACCTGTTCTGTAATGAACCCCGTTTAATGGGAAAGTACAGCAGCACCTTATCCCCTGGTTTAAAATTCCGACTCCTAGCCTTTCTATCACATACGGATTTTATTTTTCTCTGAGCATGGCTCAGTTGCTTCCTAGCTAGTTCAGTCGCCGGCAACCTCCTATCTCTAACTCTCTTATTCATTAACACTCTCTCATTTAACAATGTAGTGCGAGCTGCCAACAGCTTTGGATCAGCCCCCTGCTCTAGGATTAACTCTTGTCTATTACAAGGTAATTCCCCTCTATCAAACACAACTGGTTCAATTCCCCTCTGCGGGAGATCAACAGGTTCCACCACATTTAATTCCTCAGTTGACTTATCTACCATTTTACTGATAACCTCATCCATTCCAATTTCATGGCTCACACACGTATCAGACAAATCACAAATATACTCTCGGTATCGTGTTACCCTAGTGGCCATAGCCCTAGTCTTTACACACGCACGATATCTAATCTCATCAACCTCACTCTCTTCTATTGGTAAAGGGCTGTCTTTAATTAACAACTGGTCACATTTCGGCTGACAACACTGACTAGTCAAATCATTACCCAACAAAACTCCTATGTTTTCAACAGGCAAGTCCTTCACAACACCCATAACGACTGGTCCCGTCACAAACTTCGAACACAAGAAAACGTTATGTAACCGGACAACCATTTTTTCTCCAGTAACCGAGGTTAAGGCCAAACTACGTCCTGTATCTGAATTCTCAATACCAGCTAAACACTCTGACGTTATCAGCGACTGACTACAGCCGGTATCTCGATAGACTGATATTGCCTTAGGACTCAATTCTTGTTTCACATCACAAACCATACCAGTGGACTCATACGGGTTTACTTTCTTTGCCATGGGACTAACCATTAACTCTCTCGCTAACGGAGCTGACCTCACTAAACCGACCACTTGCGCATTATTGCGTTTCCTTTTAAAACAGTCCCCGACAAGATGGTTATCCTTTTTACAGTAACTGCAATGTGGACGAAAAGTTCGTGCATTGGCTGATAATGCAGGCTTATCCTTACTTTGCCCACCAGGTGCATTCCTTGCCTGACTAGCTGACCAACTAGAAGACTCTCCCCGATAGTTACTTTCTCGGGAAAAACCTGGCTGAAATTTCTTCTTATCACCCTGTTGTATAGAGCTACTCTGTACTACCTGAGCTTTGTGTATTAACACGTAGTCATCTGCCACTATGCCTGCCTCCTCCCTCTTTTTGACATCATGATCCTCTAAATGAATGCGTAAGCAAACTGGTAATCCATTGTTAATGTCCTGTAAGATCAATAACTCCCGTAACTCGGTATATGACTCTACCTGATGAGACACCACCCATTTATCAAACATCCCTGCCTTCTTAGCCACAAACTCACTATAAGACTGACCCTGCGTTTTTCTCAACTCGCTATACCGTAAACGATAATCCTCAGGTCGTAATTCACAAGCCCTCAACACTGCAGCCTTAACTAGGTCGTACTGACTTGCTCGCTCATCACTCATTGAATTATAAGCTACACTAGCCTTCCCCTTAAACACGGCTAACAATGTCCACTTGACTGCGGCCAATTTAGCTGCTTAGCGGCCCGTTCAAAAAGTTGGAAGAACATATCTACCTCCTGGTCATTAAATACAGGCACTGATCTATAAGCCTCCGACATGTTAAAACCATTTCCTGCCTCACGTCTAACTTCTTCAGTATTCAACTTTAACTCATGTTCCACTTTTAATTTTTCTAACTGGAATTCTCTATCCCTATCTCTCTCTCTCTCTCTCTCTCTCTCTCTCTCTCTCTCTCTCTCTCTCTCTCTCTCTCTCTCTCTCTCTCTCTCTCTCTCTCTCTCTCTCTCTCTCTCTCTCTCTCTCTCTCTCTCTCTATCTTCTCTATCTCTCTCTCTATCTAATGCACGTTCTTCTCTTTCGTACTCAAGTTTTTTAAAAGCTAATTGTTGTTCCACACTTAACTCATTTATCTCTATCTCTGGAACAATCGCACTGTCTTCCATAACAGGACTATCACCAAAAACTTCCTGGATAATAATTGTCCTTATATCTCCTAAGGTTTTAGCTGATGTTAAATCAATTTCTCGTTCACCCGCGATTTCAACTAACTCGGCCTTACGTGCTCGCTTAATCTCCACTACACTGAGCGTAGGCCTATCCAGCAAATTCTTATCCATGTTTAGATATGACGCACTTATTATTAATTAATTTTCTAGCGAACAACGTTGCTACTTCTATTTATTTGTAAAAATAATTTATAAAGCCCCCATTTACAAACAATACTTTTTTAAATATGCGTGTCCCGTTTCAGATCCGGGACGAGCGCCCCAATTTTTACTCCTGTCACGGGGATCCTATAATACCCGTAACTGAATGAAACACGATTGTCCAAATATCTCTCCTAACTGTATATCTATTAGATTTCTCTGTAACAGGCAGTTATACCCGCTGGCTCGTCTAGGTATGATCATAGATAAGATCTTATATAAAGTATGTATTATTATAGCACGTTTAGTTCACTAGAAAGCACAACAAAAACACAATACACTTTGGAATCTGTATTAACCTACGCTGACAAATGTACTGCCGCAGTAGTTAATTAACAACAACAAATAATAACAACCCAGAACTGATCATTTATTAGTTAATCTCTAGGTGTCTAGTTTACACAATATGCTAATCACTTCACCGTGACATAACACCCACACGTGTGATAATTGAGAAACGCTTCCAGGAGAACTTAATTAATAAAGGAATTACAACTCTATTCCTAACTGGTTAATTTTTAATTAACCCTTAACTACTCATTCAGTAACCTTGTAATACAGACTTAATACTGGTACCTATCACAATAAAGACAATAACTTACAGTTTACCTAGGTCCTCTAGGATGACTGGCTAAGCTTTATATATTTATTTAGACAGCGAGCCTACAGTTTACTGCGTCAGATGACCGGCAGCACCGTCTAAATAATATTGGTATAATACAGTATTAAAATATTTAAAATCACATCAATCACATCAAGGTTATACACAGAGCAGAAATAAAATTATTTACCAGTCCGGACGGACAGCGATCCCATGGAGCCTTCCTTATGTTTCTCTCTGATATCTCTAAAACCCTAGCTATTAATTAAAAAACCGAATATCGCGGAATAAGGCGGTACCTCACGTATCATGTGGATTTTCCACAGCCACCACGCCGGCATATTTTTCTTAGGTCGCCCAGACTGGCTGTCGCCATTCCGCGAGCAATCCCCTGGTCATAAACAGCACTAGCGGAGTTATTACGTAACTACTGGTCACATGGCCTTCACACCTGCGCTAGGTGTGTATATAGAAAAGCTCAACGACCGTCGCGCAAAGGTATCACGTAACAAGTTGCCCACCTGGGCTAAGTGCATTTGGAACTGCACACGGCCCTCTAAAACAATTAATATTGCCACAGGCGAATACAAAATTAATAGCATGTTCCGTCACACCACTACACCCTCTTCTCTATCACTAACCACTAACAAGTAACCCACTGTCCTGGACAGACAGCCCAGATAGCTGAGGTGTGTCCCCAGGTATGCGTACTTGAACATTAATTGGATATGAGCACGAAAATAACATGAAATGGAAAGAAAAAAGAAAGAAATGTTTTAGTTAACGACCCACTCAACACATTTTATTTACGGTTATATGGTGTCAGACATATGGTTAAGGACCACCAGAGAGAGGAAACCCGCTGTCGCTACTTCATGGGCTATTCTTTTCGATAAGCAGCAAGGGATCTTTTATATGCACCATCCCACAGACAGAGTAGCACATACCACGGCCTTTGATATACCAGTCGTGGTGCACTGGCTGGAACGAGAAATAGCCCAATGGGCCCACCGACGGGGATCGATCCTAGACCGACCGCGCATCAAGCGAACGCTTTACCACTGGGCTACGTCCCGCCCCTAAATGTAAACGAGGTTTTTTCATTGCGACTATGTGAGTGGAAGGAATGCTTGTTTGATCATAGACGAGTCATTCATCACTGTTTAAACTTAAAACGTGTGTTCCGAGTTTGTTACTGTGTATGTACAAGCCGTAGCCCAATGGCAAAGCGCTCGCTTGACACGCTGTCGGTTTAGGATCGATTCCCGTAGGTTCACCCTTTGGGGCTATTTCTCGTTTCTGCTAGAGCACCACGACTGGTATATCAAAGGCATTGGTATGTGCTATGCTGTTTGTGGGATGGAGCATATAAAAGATATCTTGCTACTAATGGAAATAATGTAGCTGGTTTCCTATCTAAGAAAATGGAAGAATTATCAAATATGTGACATCCAATAGCCGATTATATGAGTAAATCAATGTGCTCTAGTTGTGCCGTTAAGCAAAACAAACATATTTTTGTTTACTCTGTATGGGAGGAGTTGGTGTGCAGGGGATTCTCACTGGGTTTTTTTAATAGAAACTGTCTTCCACTAGGGATGCGCGGTATTATCAGTATACCATATGTACATTGTGATTCAAAGGGTACATTATTCGTATTACGATGCACCCTACCTGTACCGAAACCCTCGGTAGTTTCCGTATTTTGCATTCGTTGTCAGCCGGAAACCCACCTATCTTAGTTTCGAGTGATTTTCTTTACTGCCCATAGATGTGAGAAAAGAAAGGGCCTGATATTATTGAATAAGCTTTAGTACACTGAAGTGGTGTATATATTTAATGTTTTAGAAAATATTTTAAATAATAAACTCATGTGTCAAGTATTTTCTTCTTTTTTTGTTCTTTTTTTTTTGTTAGAAGCTGTCGACCTAATAATCGATTGACCATCCTGTAAAAAAGACACTAGTATTATAATAAAAACATACTGAAACTGTCATAATACTCATGCCTATTTTCCACTTCAGATTTATTTAGCCATAAATGTTTGGTCGTCGCACATGTATACGATAAACAATGTTGCATCCACGTTTGTCAAATTCCTGTATCTGCCCTTGTATTTGCATGGTTATTAAGGTCATCCGGTTACTTTAACATGGCTCCAGATGCCCATTCAGTGATTCCGGTTTAGCGGAAGAGGAACCAATCCATTAATGCTGACAGTTTGACAGTATCGTCAAAACTTGACCTCAGAACATATGTGCTTGAAATGGACCGTGTTGAAAATGGCTGACAACTTCTGTATTGTTAACAATGTTGTACCAAGTCAACTTACTAATCCTAGTCGTTGTTTAGCGGGCGGGAAGTAGCCCAGTGGTAAAGCGTCCGCTTGATGCGCGGTCGGCCTGGGATCGATTTCCGTCGGTGGGCTCATTGGGCTATTTCTCGCTCTAGCCAGTGCTCCACAACGACTGGTATATCAAAGGCCGTGGTATGTATTATCCTGTCTGTGGGATGGTGCATATAAAAGATCCCTTGCTGCTAATCGAAAAGAGTAGCCCATGAAGTGGCGACAGCGGATTTCCTCTCTATATCTGTGTGGTCCGTAACCATGTCTGACGCCATATAACCGTAAATAAGATGTGTTGAGTGCGTCGTTAAATAGAACATTTTCTTCCTTCCTAGTCGTTGTCATGGTAATATGGTATTTATATACAAAAGATAGTTCAAGGAATTCTTCGACACAATTGGTATTGCATGCACTCAGGAACAATGGTTATAAAGCCAGGTATTAACAATTCTCCATTTCCGTGGGGAAGAGATGGAAAATGTTTAATGAGGTCACAATAGTGGGATTTTGTTTCGTTGAATATCTATGATAAGACGATTTATAAGCCTTTAGCAGCCTTTCAAATGAGATATTTTCTGCATTATGTCCATGCCGTACTTCAAATTAAGATAGAACATTCACGCCCTGAGGTATTTTATAGATTATTGCTGGATATATCATACGGTTTAGAAAATGGCATATTTTCTAGATTGACTTCGATTTTTATTATTGTTTTTATCGCTAAACGCTAAACGTGTAAGTGAAATAAAATACTTAAAAGAAAGAAAGAAAGAATGAATGTTTAACGACACCCTAGCACGAAAAATACATCGGCTATTGGGTGTCAAACTATGGTAATGCAAACAAATAAGGTGATGATCAACATCAATATAAAAATTCAAGATTTATAGAAAAACAGTGTAAAGAACCGTGCAAAAATACAAATATCACGTATAAGATACTGACTTTTACTCAAAATTTCAATTTGTGCTGTATTGGCCATTCTAAAAGAGAATGTTACACCCCTGCACCACGGTGAGATTACAGCACGCGCAGGGGAAAAATACTTAAAGTGCATATATATTATTCTACTTTTACACAACATTTTACAGTGGAGAATATAGGGGAATGTGTGCATATGTACAAGCCTCGAACTAAGTCACAATTAAAAAAAAATATTTTTAATATTTTTAATATATCGCATATTTTATTTTCTAAAGAACCCCCCCCCCCCCCAAAAAAAAAAAAAAAAAAAAAAAAAAAAAAAAAAATCCACCCAGAGAGAACAAAAATTAGAAATAACTAAGAACTAATTATTTAATCATGACTCCCAGTGCTTGTTCTAGTAAATGAAAAGAAGAAATTAATCAAAGATAATGTTGGGGGATTTTTTAGCCATTCATTGCAATCCTCGCGAAAGCTCTGGACATTGTTTTGTACTGATTCATCTTTTCTCTTTACTGTTGCGTTAGAACGTAATGAATGCTTTAATGTGAAGATCAAAACGGCAAGTAGTCTTTTTCCTTTCGATGGACGGAAAGAGCAAGTCAAAGCCATTTGTGTGCACCGAATAATTGCAGGATCGCTTGCTGGTAAGGCGGGATTCACACAAAATGACGTGAAGCAAAACGGAACAGAATTGTTTCTATCTATGTATGTAGTAGTAATTACAAAACCACTTACTGGTGAGGCTGAATTTTGCACACAAAGTATATGAACAAAGATACTCTGAGGGCCGAATTTACAAAACTTGTTTATCTCTTACACGTCTGTAACTACAAACATTTACAGTGGATAAACACCTGCGTTTAGGAAAAAACTGGCTTCGTAAATGCGGCTCTGCATGGTTACCAATTCTTGTTCATGTTAAGAATAGTAGGTTCTCTGCTTGGTAAGGCGGGAAATACGCCGAACGATCTCAAGGACAAGACTGAATGGTTTCATCTGTGTCGTTGAATATGATTAGATCACCTAGGTCAGTGGAATAAAGACATTAATGCCTTTCAGCACAACGTTATATCGTCAATATGGCACTTGATGTCTCTGATTTGTTATCCGATATCGTTGGTTCAGACTGTAGTTAGGCCAAGAAGAACCAGCATATTCCATGACCAAGGACACGTCCTTTGATTTGCATGCAGGTCATTCAAGTTTTATTGAATTCTCGATAACACTGGCAAACCGGTTTTAGTGTGCGAGTAAGCAGATTTAAAATGGCATAAGAGCTGAGTTAAAAATGTTCAGAAGACGTCTAAAAACAAGTATTAAAAAAACCCCCACTAAGATTTAAGAAAAATAATATGTCAAAAAAAGAAAGAAAAATTATCTGGTCGTCATTAAAGGTCATATTAATCCTTATTTGTATGATATGCACCCCAGTTCGTAACCCTCCTTCTGATTTGTACTGCGTACCAAACATTATCGCCGAGCATATAAGTATACCATTAATAACTCCATCCCTAAAGGTTTATTCGGTAAACACTATATTGACACTACCTCGCGAATAATAGATATATCTTGTCCGTGTGTGTATCAACACGTACAAATTAAATGCCAGAGTTTGATTTCATTCATTTCAACTTATTTTCGTGCTTATATCCAATTAAGGTTCAAGCACGCTGTCCTGGAAACACACCTCAGCTATCTGGGCTGTCTGTCAGGACAGTGGGTTAGTTGTTAGTTGGTTAGTGGTTAGTGAGAGAGAAGAGGGTGTAGTGGCCTTACACCTACCCATTGAGCCCTTAAGAACTCGCTCTGGGTTGGAGCCGGTACCGGGATGCGAACCCTGTACCTACCAGCCTGTAGTCCGGCGGATTAACCACTGCTCCACCGATGCCGGTCCAGAGTTTGAAGAGTTGATTGTTGATCAACGCAGTTGACCTTCTTGATCTTGTGACCTATCATTATCGGGTGATTGGCTGTTTGCGTGTCCATCCATCACGCGCGTACAGAGGAGCAATTTTGCCGTGGTGTCTCCAGTGGTCTAGCAACTGAATTTTATGTTGTCTTCGCGAGAACCTAATGTTTTTAGATGTATTATATGTTGCTTAAAATCGTGGTCAGGCCTTATGCGTTAACTTGGTCAGGTACCGTGAACCGAGCTAAAATGTAGTGAAGGTGAAACGCATAATATTATGTAGACATATTATTAGTCCCCTACCGGACCAACCGGAAAAAACTCTGTCTTGTCACCGTCTGTCGGTCTATTCGTCACACTGTCTGTCTTATAGATAGGTTTTGGTTTGCTATATGCCTCAAAATATTGAGCTGACATTTTGTGTATAGGTTTTTTATGTAGAGTTACAGATCAAGTTTTACTTTCATGTTGTTTGTCCATTTTGTTTTGAGAGCTATGGCCCTGAGCCACGTTCCACGAAGCAACCTTAGGTAGTTATGCACTTAAGTGGATCTTAGGGCTAAGATCGCTGTGCCCTGGAACATAAGAGATACGAAATATTTGTTGGGTCCGGTATTGTCGTTTCATGCTTGTTTTAATTGTGTCACATAAATACTGTTTTGAGAAAAAAAGACAATGTCATTGTATCACTATAATTTAATAGCAATTTTTGTTCATGTTCGAGTACATGCTATCTTCTCAACTTTGATACTTGACATTTATATGAAACATACCTTGCTTCTATATCGGTAGTTGTAACCTATATATTTCAGTATCGGGATTGCAATCTCTCTCTCTCTCTCTCTCTCTCTCTCTCTCTCTCTCTCTCTCTCTCTCTCTCTCTCTCTCTCTCTCTCTCTCTCTCTCTCTCTCTCTGTGTGTGTGCGTGCGTGCGTGCGTGCGTCTCTCTCTCTCTTTCTCTCTCTCTCTCTAATAATAATAACGGTTGTAAAATGCATTGTCCATGCATGTATGTTGTTTAACTGAAACACCGACTGCGTGCGACTTACGAACAGCTTAAAAAGTTCAATGTAATATTATGATATAGGCCTAATAATGTCAAAGGAGAATGTATAAAATGTTTGGTGCTCAGGGTTTAGTCGAACCGTAATGCTCCAATAAAGAATGATTGCATTCATTTTATTTTTTTACCAAAAATCTGACGTGACTCATTTTTTGTTTCGTCTTGGTAGACGATTGTTGCATCAGTGGCAGTTAATTACCTGTTAATGGATAAAGTTGGCCAGTTTCATTTCCTGCAAATTACACTTACAAATTTGAAATGTTTTCATTATTTCCTTTCTTTTTGCCTCGTACATCTTCCATGTAGGCAGAGGTTAATAAAACGTATCAGATGCATCCATCTTTTACTTGTGTTTGTCAGATATAAAGTATCGTCGTGGAAGCCAGAAAAACAATCTATGGAGATGGTGACATGGAATCCATCACCAGCTCTTTAATTCTGCTAAAGCGGTCCCCAGTGTTTAAGAAACGATATACTCATTAAAGCGAGATGTCATCTTTTTGTAAATTGAATGTCAAGCGATTAATAATGGATTAGACTTCTGAGAAATCATGCGGATAGCATTTCACCATATGATGTTTCACGCCTTAGACAATTCTATTATATATAAATACTTATATTAGGCCTTTGACTTTGGATAAGTTATGTGTTTAATTTCCCTATACTTTGATAGCCGTCTCCCCCTCCTCCCCGCCACCTCTTCCTCGATCATGCTAGGTCTTTATTGGCTCAACTTATATCTGGGATCAACTTGGCATTTATTATTATTATTCGGAATGTTACGTTTCCAGGGACTACTGGCCCCTCCCGTTATCCTTAGATCACCAGCCACTTTATAAATCAACTCTGTATTGTAGTACATCAAAAGCCGTGGCATTTGTTCTGTCAGAATTAGCAAATGTTTGACATCCAATAGCTGATAATCAGTTAATCAATATGTTCTAGTGGTGTCGTTACACACAACAACCTTCAATTATTGTTAGATCATTCCTTGAACGTTCCTTCAACGCATTATTATTATTGTGTATAATATTTAATTAAATTAATTTATGTAAGGTCTAGTTTCGTGGAATGATTCTTACAGGGATCATTTCGACAGTCCGAATAGAATCCCTGATTACCCCACCTACTGTCAGTGTTGGATTATCTTGGAATAGTTCACAGCCACCAAGATGCAGTGTAAGAGGTTTGGTTTCTTCTGCTTGGTTTATGCCATCAGCTTTCAATCATCGTTTAAACTTACTCGTTTTCTCTCTTTTCGCATGCGTTTATGTTTCTATTTTGCTTAAAGGTAGTACTAAACCAAATAACTTCCGGCTGGGTCAAAGTTCAAGGTGCACCCAACTTTTGATAGAGAAGTGAGCACCACGAGTCCTGTGATTGGTGATAAATATGAGTGTGTTGGTTGTAAAAAAAAAGTTTCATCTGGGCAAAAAATGTATGCAATTTTATTTCATCTAGTACCACTGTGTCAAGTAGCCTTGTGCTTGAAACATGTATGGGGTACCTGTAAAAAAGTACTCGAATTTTGTGCGGAACTAGGTTAGTCATAGACGCTACCCGTTATCTCAGAAATGAGCAGCTTGACCCCCGTTTTTTTTTCTGATTCACTTTAAAAGGTGAAGGGTGGTAGTATTTATATCCGTGGCGTTTATGTCGATTGATACGCTGCAGGTAGGAATTTTTGCCACGTATGTTACCATTGTCGTCTATGGGATTTGATTTGGTAGTATACACCCCTAAAGTGCTTTCTAACTATGTCCAGCTTCTTTATATCTTCTAAATGTCATTAAAAGATCCTCTTTTTTTTGGAAAACATTTGCACTTTAAAATACAATCCGATGGGTCCAATGATGAGTTCTATAACAATATATCCCAACCCGGTAGCGTAATTGTCTTTATTCTATAACTTACCCATGATATCCATGTCATAAACCCATGCGATAATTTAATGTTTTAACCCGGTTAATAATGGTTTGCAACTTTAAATGTAAATGTAAATTTACAAGGTCTCTAGTCGCTGTCAATGGGTCATGTGTTTTCAAGCCGACAAGACCTGTATACCTGAGCGTAACCTTTTCATAAGATTTAGTAAAAATGTGTGACATCAAACTAATTTGTGCTGATCTTGATGACGTCATATTACCGATGAAGGTGACTTTAGTACTGTAATATATTAATTATCTGTTGAAAATGTTATTTTAGAAGTGTTATAGGATAAATAGAATTCGCTACACGGGTTTTCTAATATGTAAAATGTCAACCTCGTCTAGTTAATCGGTATTTGTCTCGACAGAGCCTCGACAGATACCGATTAACGTAGATTCGGTTGATATTTTTTATATTAAACAACACTCATGATGAATCCTCTATTTATTTTACGCCTACAAAAACCCCACCCCAACAACAAAACAAAAAAAAAGCCCCCCCCCCCACACAAAAAACCCACAAACACATAGTACACTTAGTCAGTAGTACATACACTACTACTACTGTAATAATATTAAAAAACACACAAAACACACAAACACATACACACTTTCACACATACACACACACTGTCATACACACACACACACACACACACACACACACACACACACACACACACACACACACACACACACACACACACATCAACAAAACAACAACACACACACAAGCCAACAAAAACAAGAACATAAAACGCTATTATGGAGGCACAATATATTGGAACCGTATCTCTTTCAATCGTATATAGCCAATTGCTAGACAGTAATTTGGTTAGAATGGTGCTAATGGATACTGTATCCATTATTCATAAAATATGTTAAGTATGGTTTCGTGTTCTTTGACATAAATGCACCTTTCTGTTGATTTGATGTACTTCTTGACTCTAAATATTATAGTATGAAGCGTCTTTGGTGTGCACTTACCTATCCCTCTAATGGGAAATGTGCACCTTTTTATATTGATTTTCTGCCTGTTTGAAGACTTGGAACCGCTTTTTCTTTACTTGCACTGCTGACAGCTTTTTTGTATTTACCCGGTGCTGCATTTAGCAACGATCTTTTTGCGCTAAATATTACGTACAAAGGTGGATTCGACAAATACAACCGTTATGGAGACCACCATCTTTGTTACTTTACAGAGAAGTGGCTATATATGCGGGATCCGTGTATATAGGCTCATGTAATGAGGGTTGGCTTATTATACACGTCATATATTTGGGGAAAGCGCAAAATAAGGCCAACGCACCCCATCTGAATAAACGAATGTTTAACGATACCCCATTTCAAAACCACATATCGGCCATTGGTTTCAAATAAAGTTCTAAACTTCCCTGTGCATATCACGTGTTACATAGATCTAGTGAAACATTAAAACACATGTGTACGCATAATAAAGAACCAACAAAAAAGAGATAATGTTTAATAATCCTATAAAACTATGGAAAAGGAATAAACCATTAAGCTTGAAATAGGTCCCGTTTCTTTAAAGGGACAGACCCTAGTTTTTAAACACTACTTAAGTATAATTTTCACTATTAGAGCCGTTTGTGATCACTGAAATCAAACGTTACTAATATTTTATTGTTTAGATTATCCATTTCCATATAACCGAAGTGTTTCTGGTTATTCTGGTGTTTCTAAAACCACAAAATGCATTTTTCATATTTTTAAAAACGCACGTGCGTCTGAGAAGTAAAGGTTATGGAGTCGCGTTTTAGTCTACGTTTAAGTGTATTTCAACGTCCCAGACTCTTGTTTCACTCTATTGTATCCTAATTTGTTACAGGTTTGTAAATTAACCAAACTTAGTGTCTATTATTACGGATTGAAACTAGGGTCTAGGTGAAAAATATGCCTTAGTGTTTAAAAACTAGGGTCTGTCCCTTTAATCTCCTCGCGATTTGATGCTGAAGTTAACATCAATATTTTAATGGTATACAGCGCGGGTTCAGCACCACTTGAGAAGTTTTGACAGAAATGCAATAGTCTCAATTTGTTGTTGTGCCTAGAGACTGGCCTTCTACTAACTTAGATATCACTTTACTGTTTGACGGCTTCGGACACTCGCGAAATACAACTGTCATGTTGTAATTGAACGGAGTGTAATCTTTGACACCCATCCCCGAATGTTTGTGGATCGACATGTGCTGTGACGTACCCTGGGGGAACACGGCAGTGGCAGTGACGCCAAAGTGTGTACGACACATGTAAGAATTGATCCTGATGGTCGCACCAGATCACAAACAGATCATATCGCACAGTAACAACAAAACCGTGTAAAGCTCTTAGCGTTTATTGGATTGTGTTGTCAGAACGTAGATCGAGATCGTAGCTGTTTGATGTGTAGTTCTTGCAGATAATTATACAACAGTTAGCTTTTATTTTGCTCAGTACCACTAGAGGCAGTGGTAGAGTACTAGCCTGACGAGCGGTGGGTTGCAGGATCAAATGCCGTGGTATACATTGCCCTGTCTATGAAGAAAGACGGAACTGTTTTATTTAATGACGCACTCAGCACATTGTATTTACGGTTATATGGCGTAGGACATATGGTTAAGAACCACACAGATACTGAGAGAGAAAACCCGCTGTCGCCACTTCATGGGCTACTCTTTTCGATTAGCAGCAAGGAATATTTTATATGCACCATCCCACAGATAAAATAATACATACCATTGTCTTTGTTACACCAGTTGTGGAGCACTAACTAAAAATAGCCCAATGGGTCCACCGACGGTGATCGATCCTAGACCGACCGCGCATCAAGAGAACGCTTTACCACTGGGCTACGTCCCGCCCTGTCTATGAAGAAATACATATATGAAAGATCCATATAATATATCCATATCTGACCTTAAGGAGTAACATGTGTCTTGGTCTGTCTGTCTGTCTCTCTCTCTCTCTCTCTCTCTCTCTCTCTCTCTCTCTCTCTCTCTCTCTCTCTCTCTCTCTCTCTCTCTCTCTCTCTCTCTCTCTCTCTCTCTCATTATGAAATAACAGTATATTAGACAACAAATAGCCGTAGTGTACAGAGGGCACAACACGCCGTTAAGCAAATATTCCTTGTTTTGTTCGGTGCCAGATATGTAGAGCTACTCCAGAAATGATCGCTTTGACGAAGAGCGTCGTAGAGCTATGGAGCTCATTAACGCAATTATGTTTCTTTTATGACTGACATGTCTATTAAATTCTGTTTTAATACCTAGGTCTGATGCATTTCATTGTGTTGTGTAGTAATAGAGACATGCAGAAAGCGTTTACGATGGGTTGAGAGCGTGGTCCTTGAAAACGGCTCTTTGAGGATGATGACCATAAATGCTACAAGTTCAATTATGTTGCACAATTGTGTGCTAACAGGGTTTTATATGGATAAATCCGTTCCCAATTAAGGGACTTCGACTGTCTGTTGTTGAGAGGGAGAACTAATATTAATACTCTTAACTGGTGATGGTCTGACAGATGGAGACGTGAAGGATGTGGGTCATCTGAAATGTTCTACCATTTGGAATCTTTAAAGTGCCACTCATAGAATATGCAGGACTTTGTATGAATGACTTTTCTTCCACCAATTTGATATCTCCAAATTATGTTACATCACTTGATATTTGCTGTATTCATACTTTTAAAAACATTTGGTTAAAAACACATAGTAAAACCTGAGTAAAGGAACTATCAAAGGCAGTATCACAAAATGTTCTTTTAAGACAGGTTCCTGCTTAATACAGGTTAGTTTGTAACTTGTAGTAAATCTGGTAGAATGAAAAGATGGCCTCTTAAGACAGGTGGTTGTCTAATAGAGGTGGTCTCATGAACAGTTTTGACTGTACTTCATGATATGTATTATACACACAACGACAATATACACACACACACACACACACACATACACACACACACGCACACACGCACGCACGCACGCGCACGCACGCACGCATGCAAAACTGAAGTAAATGTTAACATAGTTTGGATGATTGGTTTTATGGATCCACTAAAATGAGTATCACAGTTCCTAAGCGGAACTAGGACAGATGCTTTCTGCAAACAAAAAGAGGGAAACAGATGGAAACGATGACCGATTTAAAAAAAAAAAAAAATTGTAGGGTGGGCTATTGTATTAAATTGTCTGGTGTATACACTGTATGTTGATTGAAATGGTGCATATATCTGCGTTAACCTCATATTTAAACGTTGTCGTCTGTGGGATTTGATTTAACGAAATGCAATGCTCATACACCATGACAATGTTTTTCGTTCTTTCAGATGTTGCTTAATAAAGTGTTTCTGTTCTTTAAATTTTGACACTAACTCTATTTTCTTTTGTCACGTTTAGGCAAACCGGTTACTGTGAACGTGTATATCAACCTGCGATCCATGGGACCTATATCAGAGTTAGATATGGTATGTACGACTTTGTTTTGAACAGTTTACAAATATTAACATCTACAAGTTATTTAAGAATCCAGTAATAGAATGAAAGGAATGTTTTATTTAACGACACACTCAACACATTTTATTTACGGTTATATGGCTACAGACATATGGTTAAGGACCACACAGATACTTAGAGAGGAAACCCACTGTCGCCACTTCATTGGCTACTCTTTTTTGATTAGCAGCAAGGGATATTTTATATGCACCATCCCACAGACAGGGTAGTACATACCACAGCCTTTGATATACCAGTCGTGGTGCACTGGCTGAAACGAGAAATAGCCCAATGGGCCCACCGACGGGGATTGATCCCACACTGACCGCGCATCGAGCGAGCGTCTTACCACTGGGCGACGCCCCCCTCCCCCAGTGATAGAATTCAAACAACTGTAACTGTATCTCAAATCGTACCTAACGGCATCCCCAACACAATCATGTTCGATCCATATTTGTTAATTGCAACCCGTGTACCAAAGAGAGAAGAAATCACTTCCAGTAGATAGGAGACTCATATCGGTTTGGAGCAAGAAATCATCAATGTACATTGTCCCAAAGAGAGCAATATGAACCAGGTCCCGAACTTGTACAACTTTAAAAGTCTAGACATGATCTTGAATGTTTTAATAAAGTCTTGCCCGTAAAGGATGCCTGTAGCAGGAATCGACATAGGCCTAGTGTGTGGCAATATCATTGTACCTGGTAACATATAGCTGACGACACATTACAATTCCCACTGATATTACTTTTAAAATCCCTTCATAGACCCACTAAATAACGCTTTGTCCTTTCAGATCAGTTCACTATAATTGTATTGATACTTGAATGTGTATCTTATATTTGAACGAACATTCTGAGAGTATTGCGAAAGCAATAATTGTCCCTCCCTTACCGGGCCCAAAAAATGTTCATATGTGCAAAATTTAAGGGCCATAATAATGGCGAAAGTCAAACTGTGATCTTTAGCTCTACATGATATGGAAGGAAGGAAGGAAATGTCTTATTTATCGACGCACTCAACACATTTTATTTACGGTTATATGTCGTAGGATATATGGTTAATGACTACACAAATATTGAGCGAGAAAACCCGCTGTCGCCTCTTCATGGGCTACTCTTTTTGATTAGCAGCAAGGGATCTTTTATATGCATCATCCCACAGACAGGATAGTACATACCACGGCCTTTGATTCGGTGTGCCCATTGGGCTATTTCTCGTTCAAGCCAGTGTACCATGACTGGTATATCAAATGCCGTGGTATGTACTACCCTGTCTGTGGGATGGTGCATATAAAAGAACCCTTGCTGCTAATCGAAAAGAGCAGCCCTTGAAGTGACCATATCGGGTTTCCTCTCTCTGTCTATGTGGTCCTTAACCATAAGTTTGACGCCATATAACCGTAAATAAAATGCGTTGAGTGTGTCGTTAAATAAAACATTTCTTTCGTTCTTTAAAAGACAAGGCAAAATAACTTAGACCAGTGGTAACTATATAGAGTATCCAACTGGGGCGCATCCTGTCATATGGTTACTTCCTCCATTCATTTTCTAGTTGCTGCCAAAGTCTGAAATAATACAAAATACGTTGGTGTGTAATGTTCTTAATAAAACTTAATACGGAAGATTTTTCCTGTTATTTCGCATCTGACACACCATGTTTAGACCGAGTGTCGTAATTACTGAAATTTATATGTGACACATAATAGCTGCCGATTAAAATAGTATGGCAACATCGATTCAACAGAAATGGTGGCTCGTCGGAGTTAGAAATGGCATGGTCAGACGGCAGTCTGAAATTTTCGTTGTTTGTGATAAAAAGTGTGTGTTTATGGATAACAGGCATTTATATACACATTTTAATTTTTGTTATTTATGGCTATATGTCTAGAACAGATGTTAATATACTTCTCATTACAAATTAAGCAACCTAAAGTTTTTTTTTTTTCATAATTCATCTTTGTAAAGGCATGTCGACTTATTTTAATGAAATATTAGTAACTTACATTGAACAATAACAGACATCCGTCTTATTGCAATTTTCGATTATAAATGTATTTTTCGCCTTTCTTTTTCTTTTCATATACTTTTTTTTTTTTTTTTTTAAATCATTTATTATCCCCAGCCATGTTTGACCATGTCAAGGTTGGGGAGCCTTGATTTCATGGCCTTACAATAGAGTTGCTATATAAGTGAAAATGCATAATATTATAGTAATTTAACATATAAATATATTTCTAGTGTTCCCATATGGTTGGGGATTGGCAAAGAAAGCCAAGATGCTATGATTCATATCTTGGAAAGATTTGAGAAAAGTAGAAGCAAAGAAAGAAAATACAATAGAATAGAAAGAAATTAATGAATGAATAGATAGATAGATAAATAAATAAATAAATAATGGGGGGGGGGGGTGGGGGACTTAAAATCTATGCTACGAAAAGAGACTTATATTTCGAAACGAAAAAACCTGCAATTACAAACGAAAAGACCTGTAATTCGAAACAAGCTATTTATAAGAAATTTCAGTTAAAAGATTAAGCCACTGTGTCCATTGATTATTGAAAATTTCATGTTCACAATTTTTGTATGAAATAAACCTTTCGATTTCAAATTTGTTTCGCAATATACTTTTAACTCCATTTACATTTAATACTTTTTTCTGTACTTTCATACTATAAATATAATATTTAATATTGATAATTAACCAATTTACAAAGTTGCTGTGTTTATTATTAACCATACCAAACATAACAATATCTCGGTTAAAGCAAATATCAATTCCAATTTCAGTCTGTATCCAATGTTTTGTAGCTCTCCAAATGTAGTTAACCTTATTGCAGTCAAAAAATAGATGTGGTATCGTTTCTGGAGAATTTTGACATATACTTACCATTTGTGACACCCAATAGCCGATGTGTATTTTTGTGCTGGGGTGTCGTTAAACATTCATTCATTCATTCTTTTTCTTTTCTTTGTTTCTTTTCTTTTATCAATTGGTTTTTGGGGGTTGAGGGTGGGGGCAGATGGATATAGTTAGTGTGAGAGAAGGCGTGTACTTGATATACACCTCTCCATGTGCACTCGACTGGCTAAGAGACGTTGCTGCGATTTGATCCCAGCACACACCAGCTCTCAACCACATGACTACACAGCATGCAAAACACCGCTACAAAACTTGTTTTACTTGTTTTTGGCTGCAGGTCTACACGATGGACTGTTACTTCCGCCAGACGTGGAACGACAAGCGCCTGTCCATGAACAACTCTCTGGAACACATGCCGCTCGGCATCACCATCCTGGAGAAGATCTGGCATCCCGACACCGTCTTCTACAACGGGCAGAAGTCCTACCTGCACACCATCACGACGCCTAACAAGTTTATCCGCATCAGCCCCGACGGCAACATCCTGTACTCACAGAGGTTAGAGGATGATTTCTTTGGTGATTGTGTAAATCATCATTGATTTGTTTGGTAAATGTGCTCTGGGTAAATCTTCACCGCTGTTAATGCGGTTATCCACAGCATTACCAACGGCAATGCTCTTTTACTGACAAACACAAGATAGCAATTGTTGATTAACTTTTTTCTCTCTTCATTTTGTAAGCTTTCAAGTGAAACATTTTGGATCATTCAAACTCCTTGAGTATCTAGCGAGGTCAGACCTTGTGTTTGAGAAGGCTGTGCTTGGACGTTCGGTGTATGTAAACACGTGTTTAAACATATTACACCAGATTCATCGTTCAGAATCCGATGGATATTAAGAAATTAATAAGCAGAAGCAGAAGGGAATATTTTTCTAGAAAGTGTTTGCTGTACCAACAAAAGTTTTTGTTTGACGACATCACTAAAGCATATTGATTTATTAACATTTAGTAATTCAGACATATAGTTTTAGACAGGAAACCCGCTACATTTTTCCATTAGTAGCAAGGGATCTTTTATATGCACCATCCCACAAACATGATAGCACATACCATGACCTTTGGTATACCATTCGTGGTGTACTGGCTGGAATGAGAAATAGCCATGGGGATCGATCTAGACCGACCATACATCAAGCGAACGCTTTACCACTGGGCTACGTCACGCCTTTGGTATACTAAACCCAATACGTGTTCAAACCATTGCTGACGTTGTTAAGCCTGTCTGTCCTTTTCGTACAACTGTCCGGCCGCGTTCGAGTCTCATGGACGCAGTTCCATGTTTCTTGTACGGTTTTCTTTTCTTTTTTAATTTTTGGTTGTTTTGGGTTGTTTTTATTATCATATTTGGTGGATGATTGTTATTATAATAATAAATTATGACAGCGCTTGCTGGAGATGTGATTGGTCTTAGATCGAATATCCTCGCCCTTAGGTGTTTCCTTTGCAACCAGTGCCTAGTGACTTGTACTTCAAGATCGTGGCATGTGCCGTGTTGTCTGTATGAACGGCCATATTCAAATCCTGAGTTGGGGCAGAGTTTGGACTCATTATTCAAAATTAAATTATTGCAATAACAATATTAATGTTTGTTTTATTTAACGAAACATTAGAGCATACTGATTGCGCAATATGCATCTAAAAGGTTTTTTGACCATACACAAACAATCATTTCCAATTGAGCTGAAACTTTTAATTTTATGAGGGATTTTATAGGCACAGGGAATGTTTTCATATGTAACCTTTGAATACCTAGATAAAAGCATTATATCAAGACTGACAATGTTTAAAATGTTAATATTCTCCAAGTTGTATGTGGTCTTTTTGGAATATTGCCCCTGCGCGTGCTGTAACCTCACCGTGGTGCAGGGGTGTAACATTCTCTTTGAGAATGGTCAATACAGCACAAATAAATTTTGAGTAAAAGTCAGTATCTATCTGTGATATTTGTGTTTTTGCACGGTTCTTTACACTGTATTTTTGTTTAAATCTTGAATTTTTATGTTGATGTTGATCATCACTTTATTTGTTTGCATTACCATAGTTTGACACCCAATAGCCGATGTATTTTTCGTGCTGGGGTGTCGTTAAACATTCATTCATTCATTCATTGATTCATTCATTCATTCTTGGAATATTGATATAGCTGCTAGTTTACAAGTATTACTTTATATTTGCAGACTGACAATACAGGCAAATTGTATTATGGATCTGAAAAGGTTCCCGATGGATATCAAGCGTTGTCCACTACATTTTGGTAGCTGTAAGTGTTTTTGTTGTTTTTATTACTAAAGTATCAAGTAATCTTCTGAAACCTCTTTTAAAATAAAATACTTTGTTTATTGAATCAAAATGACAAAAAACAAAACAAAAACATGTATTATTTTGTTTGTGGAAAAAGATAATGCGCCATTATGTCGGAACGAGGTATGTGTAAATAAATGTGACTGCGGGTCTATGCTTACCACATAATAATCATCAACAGCACTACCCCCCAAAAAAACCCAAATCACAGTCGCAAAATGTTAAACGTCACTGCAGATCAGTAGGACGTGTGGTCACCGTAGGTGTTAATGTGGGTTTGACAGCGTCGTCTCATGGACTCACGGACGTGTTCACCAGCATAACTGGCAAGTTGTGTCCCTCCTCCCAAGTTCAGCCTGTATGTGTCTGTGGGAATGAGGTCTGGTGGAATTACTTGCCATGGCAGTACGTCCACATGTTTTTGATTTAGATAATCAATGCACACTCGGGCAACTTGTTATGGTGTTAACATGACATATGCGGATGTTTTGAAAATATGGAATAAGAACCGTATGTAGTCGGTTTCTTATAGTTTGGGCAGTGATTAAAAATTGATTGGCAATAATGGTGTATATGATCGAAACCGACTTCGGTGTGTTGTGGTTGTGGTTGTGGTTCGGATATACCAATCCAGCGCATCCGACGTCACCGCTACGACGGCCGTCATCTGTAGATCTATTGTCTTATGACAAGTCGATCTTGTTAGGCCAACACGTCTGGCAACGTCACTGCTAATGCTGCCTACTTGAAGCATTTCAATTCCAATCTCGGGGTCATTTGGGGTCAAACGTAGCATGGTCATAATGAATGTTTGTGAGCGTTATTTGTTGTAGATTTATATTTGACCTGTGTGAACATTCAAGGAGAAAATATTACTAGCATGTGGACATCATGCATTTGCCCTGCGCGTGAGCCCGTGACGTCACCAATAGCAATCCCCCATGGCATGCACGTTCAATACGTATTGTAGCATGGCATTATGCACTAAGCTGTGGTCTAGAGCGAATAAATACAGGAATATGTAGAAATGCATTTTTCGAATGTGTATACTTTCTTCTTTTTGTTGAGTATATTATTAAGTTCATGAATCAGACCTAATAATTTGGAAAGCTAATGAGTCTAACGTAACCACCTTTAAAATATTGAAGCATAACGAAAATAAAATGCATTGTAAAAGTGACATTTCAAGTATATCTACCAACTGCACTGTACATGTAGTGTTCATATTCAAAATGTAGCATTGTATGGTAGTGACATAATGAACATGTGCTCATGCAAAATGGGGATATCCCATTGTCTTGATACATCTGTACGAATTCCACTATTTTATTTGTGAGATAACCGAGGTTGCCGTTTTACATTTGTCGCTAAATGGACTGGATTGTCTGACAGGAAACCTCTCTGGTTTTCAGTAGGGATCACATTAATCAGATATTTCCACAACAGCATATCATCCAGGTTTGGATTCCCTGCACCTAAGTGGTTGATAGAAGCTTTGGTTTGTACAGCAGAAACTCAATCAAGAATTCCAGATGTCAGTTAAATGCTCCCATTTGTGTTTAAATTCTGCTTCAGAATACTAATGGCTTGTAGAATGTGACTTTTGTAAATATTGAGTACACCATTGGGATTGGAAATCGGACAATCTATGCCTTATTATTGTTCAATTGAGAGTAGTTTATTGTTTTCACATTTCAGTTTCAGGTTGTTTTTCTTCTTAAAATCACGACAAACGATTTATATTTTAAATGCATTAGATTTGGTCTTACTGGTCTTATTCATTTCTGTACAACTAGTTTGCTTTGTTTTTGTTGTTGTTGGGGTTTTTTTGGGGGGGTTTCAATGTTTTTTAGTTTTTAATTTTTTTAAAATTTAAAATTAAAAAATTTATTATTATTATTTATTTATTTTTATTTTTATTTTTATTTATTTTATTTTGTTTGGTGAGGGGTAATTTTTAATGTCTTAAAACACCTTAAATTTGGTTCTTGGCTTAAAATTTGAGAGAGGTATTTAGAATTTAGTTTTCCTTAAGTTAATATACTGATGAATCCAGATCACTTATTAAACTGTGGTCACGGCAGTATCATATATGACCTTACTACACTCTTTCCTTGCCTTGCAAACTGGAGGGATATCTATGAGCAAGTGAAATGCATTTGTAATGATATTACATCTATTTGTTTGGAATTACTTTCTAATCATATTACGTCTTTGTATTAATATCCCATGAATTCTCTGATACACAATTATTCGTATGAGATAGTCATTATGAGTTCTTAAAATATGTGTCCGACTGTTGTAAAATACTGGCCGATAATAACAGTAATGTTGCTCTTACAATTGAAACGCCTATCGGATAATACAGAATTATAGATAGGTCCGTACCTAGCCTAAAATAACTAGAAGCAGTAAACACAAATTAATCGGGGTAAAGCCATGTAGTCATCTCCAGCTAAACATAAATGACACTCTGTGACAGTTTTCATCAAACAAACCGTGTCTGCATGAGGCAGTCAAAAGGTTCTATTGGCATAGTTGTGATTGCTTTTCTGGAATCGCAATCAGGTGTTTTGTCTATAGGAGGACTACCACTCTGGATATACTTTACAGGTTTCCGTTCTATGAAGCGATATTAGCCCTAAGATCACTTCATGGAACGAAGCCCTAGTCGTTAGATACTTGCACCATCTCGAGAAGGAGGTAGACATGCACACACACACACACACACACACACACACACACACACACACACACACACACACACACACACACACACACACACATATATATATATATATACCGGGGCCGTAGCTAGGATTTTTTTTTGGGGGGGGGGGGGGGGGGGGGGGGGCAACTGAGTAGTTAATAGTCTAAAACTAAGATTCTATAATGCTTTCCGGATTTTGTTCGGGGGGCCAACTGCCCCCCTCCCCCCCCCCCCCCCCGCTAGCAACGGTCCTGTACACACACACACACACACACACACACACACACACACACACACACACACACACACAGATATATATATATATATATATATATATATATATATATATATATATATATATATATATATATATATATATATATACTGACACACAGTGAAAACGCAAAACAGATATTTTTCAATATTTCAATATATTTATTGGACTTAAAATAACAATTTATGAGAGGAAGCCATTGATTGGTACTTTTGTCTGGGTTTTAATCCTGGCTTTGTTCTCGTTACACATACAATAGCAGAAACACACACAATGGTGTGAAATGCGTTCACTACATGCTCAATCATGCTGCATACAATGCATGTGAAATGCCAGTATGTGGACACATAAAAGTCACGTAACGGGTGTCATATTCCTCGTCACATTACGAATGCCACGACTCCGAGAAGAACAAAGGGAGCAAGCATTGGGCATGGTTCAAGGGGGGACTTCGCAAAGCCAAGTTGCTAGGACCTTCAGAGTCCATCCATCAACTATTGGACGACTTGTTGAACGTCATCAACAGACCGGGAGTGTCCGTGGTCGACCTCGACCTGGTCAACGTCCCGTTACGACCCCACGCCAAGATCGGCAGATTCGACGACACCACCTCCGTGACCGGTTCAGAACTGCGACGATGACAGCAAGCAACACGACAGGACGTCATGGAAGGCATATCCATCCGATGACGGTCATCCGTCGACTCAGAACGGCTGGACTCAGATGCAGACGTCTGTACAACAGTAACATCATGACACCGCGACATCGTGTTGCGAGACTATACAGTTTGCTCTCCAGAATGGTAATCATCCACCAGCCTTTTAACGGACCATTGTTTTCTCAGATGAGTCCCGTTTCTCTGTCTCCTTTGCCGATGGAAGAGCACGTGTGTACAGGAGACTCCATGAATGGTACGCTGACGGATGCGTGAGGGAACGTGATCGGTTTGGCGGCGGTTGTCTGATGGTATTGGGGGCAATCAACTGTGATTTCAGGATGATCTCATCATTGTCCACGATGCCCTTACAGCCCAGCGTTATGTTGACGTTATTCTAAGACCAGTTCTCCAGCCACTTTCGCGCCGTCACCGAAGACCGTCCATATACTGCAAGAATTACCAAGGAATTCCTGCAACAAGCCGGTGTCACCATTATGAACTGGCCAGCCGTTTCACCGGATTTGAACCCAATTGAACACATGTGGGATGAGTTAGGACGTCGTGTACGTCATCGCCAGCCACCACCGCATAACGTCGCTGAGCTGGCACAGGCTTTGCAGGAGGAGTGGAGGAACATTCCTGTGGCTTATTTAAGATGTTTGTGCCAGTCCTTTCCCGTCGTCTTCACGCATGCTCACGGGCCAGTGGTAGACACACCAGATACTGACCTTGATATTGGGGGTGGTGGTGTGTGTGTGTGTGTGGTGTGTGTGGTGTGTGTGTGTGTGTGTGTGTTGAACTTTTCGATTTCGAATGCAACTCGATTACTGATGATAACTGGCCATGTTTCCATGTGAATGTATGTCATGAATACCAGTCATTAATGTCATATTACATTATCCATCAATTCATTAATAGTTTGTCGTTATTTGCAATGAAAAGTTGTTTTTGCGTTTTCATTGTGTGTCAGTATATATATATATATATATATATATATATACACACATCACACATACACATACACATACAGTGACGGTATGCACTCATGAATCTCTGTCAAAACACTAATGATCCAGATGTTCTAGCAAACAATGAGTATACCCCGCCCCACTGGTGGCACCCGGCATGATCACAGCCTACAGACTTTAAATACCACTAATTTCACCAAGACTTTAAGGTGTACACATTTTTCATCAAAAGGATACCCCGCCAAAAAAAATAATAATAAAAAAAAAAAAAAAAAAAAAAAAAAAAAAAAAAAAAAAACCCAAACACAAATAACAAAACAGATAACAAAACACAAACAGACATTTACAACTTCAAAATAGAGTATGGCATCAGCTATTATTGATTCAGACTTGGTTGTAGTTAGTTGTGCGTCAAATCGTAAAATGGCCTCAATGCCTACCTTGAAATGTTTTGAAAGCTTTCAGGGGTGTACTTCCCCTGATCAAACAACTTCATTTGTTTAGGGTGGGAGAAACTTTCCTCCTGTTATAACAAGGTCCTACTGTACCAAGATGTAAATGTGCAATATCACGTACATCCAAGCTAGTCTCTGTATTTCTTCTTGCGTCAGACAGGGTCATGCATTTATATGCAAACAGTGATACGTATCGGTCAATGATGGTCAAAAATATCCCCATTTGGTTAACACTGCCCCCATTATTTTTCAGTTGCTTATTCCGACAGCGACGTTATCTACAGATGGCGGTACGATCACAAGAAATCGATAGAGACGGCAAAAGACATCTGGCTGTCCCAGTTTGATCTGGTGGATAACAATTTATACAATTACACCAGCGAAATCAAGGGAGATAAATGAATGATACTATTCTCTCTAGGTAATAGCGTTGAATTAATGTAACTTGTATTTGCATTTCTTTTTAGGTGGGGTTTTTGTTGGTATTATTTGATTGTGTTGGGATGTTGTTTTAATATTGAATAATATTCATATAGGTGTATGTTTTAATTAAATGAACTAAAGAAGAAGAAATGTTGTACAATATCAAATCAAGAGGTTTCCCAGTGAGTCTGAGGCAACAACACCAACCACCACCCCACCCTCAGTAGGTATTAATTAATTTCAAAATATCATATCCAGTACATCAGTGATGACGTTTTGTTTTTATGTCCATCCCTATTTATTTACATTATGTGCTATTTTGTGGAAAATATTCCAACTACAATGTCTTTGCTGTTATTTGCCCCTTTTTGTGAAAATAACCCCAGTACGTACGTACATTAATTCATGCAGACATACATACACGCACGCACACATCAAAACATCGCCTATTTGTTATACCTTGTAAATTCATGATACAAGATCTTCAGATTTTAGAGATCTTTGCTCTCTATTGAAAACTCGATAAGTCGTCAGTCGTCTTCAGGGCCCAGTGACCGCTGTCCTTCCACCTAACGTCCACTCCATCCTGTTGCATCTCCCAGACTATCCTGAGTACTACAATATCAATTCAAATTACAGGATAGAAAAATAAATGAAAACTCTAGTTTCCTTTCTCTTTTTGTTTTCTCTGCATATTGCATCATTTTTATTTACTCACCGGACTGTGGTGCAATTGGTCCGAGAATTGATTATCCTAGATTGTCTTTTTTCACGTTTGTCCCACAATCGGTACATCAAAGACAAAGGCCTGTGGGAAACTGAATACCAAAGATCTCTTGTCTTCAATTCGCAACCAAGTGTTCAAATAAATACACTATTGGACACCAAAGAGCTGCAGTTTAAAACCATCGTCTTCATCATCATCATCGTTGTCGTCATCACCATTAGCATCGCCGTGATCGTCATCATTATCATCATTACCATGATCACCGTCATGCTTATCATCGTCGTCTCCAAACAAATCAACAACCTGGTCATCACCACCACCATCATCGTCATCACAACATCATCATCATAGCATCAACATCAGCATCATCTTCATCATCGCATCATCATCAGCATCATCTTAGTTACATGTGTTATTCTTCTGATTATTATTGTTTTAGTAATGCAGAGGATAATGATGACAATCATATCTAAAAGTGTACAATATTTGTCATGTTTGTTTTCAGCCCCTCACACTGTTCTCTCGGTTAAATTCCACCTGTATCGGAACACTGGCTACTTCATCATCCAGATCTACGTACCGTGTGCCTTGCTGGTCATCTTGTCGTGGGTGGCCTTCTGGATAAACAGGGAGGCTACAGCAGACAGAATTGCATTAGGCAAGCTTCATTATGTTATATCGGGATTTTATTAATTAATTATTTATTTAATTAATTATTTACTTGCATTCAGCAGGAGCGGATGCAGGATTTTTTTCAGGAATAGGGGTCAACGTTTATAAAGGGCACCTCCAGTATTCAAGGAGGGGATGCAACATTTGAAAAAAGTGCATGTACATTATTAAAAGGTACATTATTACTAATATATACATGTATTATCTACATATATGGCAATCTTAATCAGAAATATCAAGATGGCCAATACATTGAATGTTCCCCACTAAAAAAGTATGCGTTCAAGGGTCCTTTAGACATTATGCCTTTTTAACAACTAAAACTGCATACTAAATACATTTTCATGTTTAAATATCAGTTATGTGTTTTCTGTCGTCCTAAAGTTTGAAGTAGTTGAAATTAGATTTTACCTGCCAGTGAATTCGTACATACAGGACAAAATATATACAGTCTCTTTAATGGTTGTGTTGTTCAGATGTCGTATGGCGACATTTGCTTCGAGTACAGATTGAAGGAAATGAAACTGTATAATCTATCCTAAGTGATTAGATATTGACTATATACACGAGAATGCTCCTTTAATTACGTAATATTTTATCATGCACACTATTCACTGAATGATAGTAACAATTTAAAACCATTGGTTCATTTCATTACCGAAATAGAATTCGTTTTTAAGGAATAGAATAGAATAGATCTTTAGCGACACCCCAGCACGAAAAATACATCGGCTATTGGGTGTCAAACTCCTTTTTAAGGTTGCATACCTCCATTAATTAATTCATTTAGTTCAATACAAGTTCTATTATCATGCACACTGTTCCCTGAATGGTAGGAACACTTTTAAACCATTAGTTAATTTCAGGTGTTATATTACCGAAATAGATTTTCCTTTTAGGGTTGCATCCAGCATTAATTAATCCATGCAGTTCAAATACAATTTCCATGTCAAAATATATACTGTGAAAAATGTGTCACCGAGAGAGTCGTGTGACTACTAGTTTTAGGGAGTGCTCTCCTTTGATAGGTACCTTGCAAAACATCAACATAGGTAGACCAACCTCATACCAGATCACCGCCTCACGTTGCTGTTATACAATTGACAGTATACCAGATTCACATTTGTTATACGTTAGTACTAAATATAATAAGTACGAACTAGCAATGAGTTATTTAAATACTACAGAGGTCAGCCTACTTGTAATCGTCAATGTTATCTATAGTGTATCAGACGTTTGTATATTTTTGTACGAGGAACTGTTTCCTAAACCAGACTATATTAAGCTGTAAAAAACAAATACTGACACCTCAAGCGATGGTGTCGTGCCTTAATTACTAATGTATCCAGTAGTTATTACTTAATTATTTGAAATGCACTTGTTTAAATGGAAATGTATATTGATATATATGTTTTGTTTTCTAAGTACATGATTAACTATGTTCCAGGGACAACCACGGTACTGACGATGACTCTTCTGGGAATAGAAAACAAGAATGCCTTCCCCAAAGTGCCCTACAGCACGGCTCTCGATCTTTACGTTGGAGTGTGTTTCGCTTTTATCCTAGCTACTATTGTTGAGTTTGCATTCGTTCATTACTTTACAAAGTATGGGACTGGAGAACCTTTTCTGTACGACTCAACTGATGATGACAGTTCGTTTGACGAGGTGACTGTGTTTGTCTTGCTTGCGCCATTTAATTTAAATTTTATACCTAATTTATTATATTAGATTTCATTAAAGGTAAATTCCTGACTCTGTAGATGCTGCAATATTTTTTACAACTAATAGGAGATTGTTTTTGTTATCAATGTTAGATATTAATAACATTTTCTTGATTAGAATATCAATGGCTGCATATCCAATATGTGTATGGTGGAACGGATGATCTCAGTAGGGCAAACAGGGATTTCTTCTTCCAAAGAGTCGTAGCTATTAAAACTAAGTTTGAGCAATAGACATTTTAGGATGACAAAAATACATCGAAACTATAGTGATTGATAATAATACAAGCTCGAAAATGTTATTGGTACGATATTTATATCAGTAAAAAATACATTACCTAGAAACATGTTACACTAGTTACAGAGTCATAAATGTCCCTTTACAGTAGTTTTTTTTTTATCGATTTTAAGGAATACCAACAAATAAGCAAACACGAACACTGTCTTGGCCCACAGTACCCAGTAGTGTAGTGCACTTTTATGTCATAATACACCGGATGAAAATGCTTTAATACTTGTTCATAACTTGTTTCATGTAGCATTTAATCCAGTTTCAATCAGTTTCTTGTTGTCATTATTATTATTATCATCTTTTTATCACTTTTAGGAAATGCATAATTAGGGTGTTGTTTTACAAAATTAAACTCATTTTGTTTTTAATTCCTTATTATTCATAAAATATGGAATGGTAATTTATTCCCCACTTTCAGCTTGATCCATACAGTGATTAAGATGATAAAAAAGTAATTATAAATCCTAACATTTCAAAAGTATGTTGATCCACTAACACGCCAACATACCAACTTTGGTTTCGGGGTATTTAATGATGCCAAGAAATCACTTTGGAGTAGGTTGGAATCAGATATAAAAAATATATATATATATTATTGCAATTTGACACTTTTATTGTGCAACAATACTTTTAGGAAATGCATAACCTTGTCGTTTTACAATGAACTCTTTCATTTTTTTTATAATTGATCAAATATGGAATGGGAATTTGTTCCTGGTGTCCAATTTGACACGTTCACTGATTTTGAGATAATAAGAACGTTTTCACTGGAAAAAGTCCATTGATCCAAAAAAAACACACGAAAATACATGCCAAATGTGGTTTTGTGGTATTCAGTTAAGCCTATAGATCATGCTAGACAAGATTGGAATCAAACAAAGTTTTTAAAATATTTATTATAATTTGACACTTTTCTTGTGAAACAATATATTTTGGAAATACATTCGCGTATAGGGGTTTTTGTGCTTTTTTTTCGCGTATGGTTTTGCAATAAACTCGAATATTATTTTCCTTTCATATTATTGATAAAAGATGGAACGGGAATTTGTTCCCCACGTCCAGTTTAACACATACAGTGATTTGAGATTATTAAAGGGACATTCCTGAGTTTGCAGTATTGTAAGATGTTTCCGACTAATAAAATATTTCTACGATTAAACTTGCATATTAAATATAGTATCTTGTTTAGAATATCAGTGGCTATATATTCAATGTGTTTCTGGTCGTCTTCATATTTGTAAGAAGCCCAAACTGGATTTTGTCTTCGTACGTACGAAAAAATAATATTTTAGGAAATAAATGAAATTTAACCTAGTACAAATATTAGAACGATCAGAAACACGTTTAATATCCAGCCATTAACCTTTTATGAAGAAAACTATGTTTAATATGTAATTACAATCGTTAAAAAGTCTCTATTAGTTGATAACATCTTGAAAATTGCAGCAAACTCAGGAATGTCCCTGTAATAATTCGTTTTCACTTAAAAAAGGCAGTTTATTACAAACAGGTTTATTAAATACAAAAATTTCAAAAATCCACTGACCGAAAAATTTTATGAAAAGACATGCCAAATTTGGTATGGTTGTATTCAATTAAGGTCATAGATCATGCCAGAGTAGGATGGAATCGAAAACAATATGTTTTTAATTGTTCTAAATTCTTATTATTGATAAACGTTGGAATGGGAATTTCTTCTCCGCGTCCAGTTTGGCACATACAGTGATTTTGAGATGATGAAAAATTGCAAATGCAATAAATACAGAAAGTCCATCGATCTAACAAATTATGAAAAGACTTGCAAAATTTGGTTTCGTAGTATCCAGTTAACGCCATAGCTCATAGCATAGTAAGTTGGAATCGTAAATAACTTTAAAACAACATATTTTAATTTGATTCTTTTATTGCAAAATTATACTTTTAGGAAATGCATTCACACGTCATTCCCCACGTCTATTTGTTATTATTGATAAAAGTTGTAATATAAATGTGTTCCCCATGTCCAGCTTAACACATTAATTGATTTTGAGATGAAGAAAAAGACGTTTTCAGTTGGAAAACGGCACGATCGTGGAAATACAATATGTCTCAAGATGTCGAAATTCCATTGATTGACAAATTTGTGAGAGAAAAAAATCATGCCAAATTTAGTTTGGTGGTATTCAGTTAAGACTATATATAGAGTAGCTGGGAATTGAAATTTAAAAACATTATTGTAATTTGACACTATTTTGAAATTATACTTTTAGGAAATACATTCACATCTGTTTTTGTAATAAACTAAAATTATTATTTTTGATTATTATTATTGATCAAAGTTGGAATGGGAATTTGTCCTCCACATCCAGTTTGGCACATACAGTGATTTTGATATCATAAAAAGGTATTTTTTCACTTATTTTCACAAATTTGGTCTAGTGGTATTCATTGAAGTATATAGATCATGGTACAGTAGCTTGGAATATAAATTGCAATTTACAACAACAATTTGAAACTTTTTAGTGCAAAATTATACTTTTAGGAAATACGTTCGCATCTTATTTTACAATAAACTCAATTGTTTTTCCTTACTATTGATAAAAGATGCAATGGGGATGTCTTCTCTGCGTCCATTTTGACACATACAGTGATTTTGAGATAATAACAATGTCGGGTTTTTTTTGTTGAAAATTGCAGTTTATTACAAACATTTAGGAACATTAATGAAAATGCAATAAATACGAAAAACCCAAAAGACAATTGATTGAAATATTAGGAAACAACATCCCAAATTTAGTTTGATGGTATTTAGATAAGCTTATAGATCATCCTAGAGTAGATTGTAATAGAAAATAAAGGGTTTTTTGGTGTGTTTCTTTTAATTATTCTAATTAGAAAATGTTATTACGAAACTGCATTCAGGTGTGGTTTTGAATAAACTCTATTTATTATTTTCTTATTATTGATAAAAGTTGAAATGGGAATTTGTTCCCCACGCCCAGATTTGTACAGTGATTTGTAGATGATCAGAACATCTTTTCTACTAGAGAACAGGTAATTTATTACAAAATGGAATGTCAAAGTCAATGCAATAAATACAAACATTTCAAAAGTCCATTGATTAACAAATTAACGAAACACAAACCACATTTGGTTTAATGGTATTGGTATCGAAAATAAAGGGTTTTTAATTGCAATTTGACACTTTTATTGGGAACTGCATATGGTGTGGTTTTGCAATAAGCTAATATATATATATATAATTTCTTCTTATTAATAAAATTGGAATGGTAATTTGTTCCCCACGCCCATATATGCACATACAGTGGTTTGTAGATGATGAGAACATCGTTTTCACTAGACAAAAGGACATTTGTACATAATGGAATGTTAAAGGACATTAACACAATAAATACGAAAATTTCAAGTCTATTACTAAATTTTGTTTATGAAAATACATGCCAAATGTGGCTTCATGGTATTCAATTGAGCCTATAGATCATGCTAGACTAGGTTGTAATCGAAAATAATTTTTATTTAAAATTTTAATATACTCACCTGTGGTACGTATACCTTTGCACAGCTGTATACACTGTGTTTTTAAAACTTGATTTTATAATTTTTTGTATTGATGTATATCATCAATTCATTTTCATATTTACCATTGTGTGACACCCAATAGCTGATATATTTTTGTGCTGGAGTGTCCTAAAATATTCATGCATCATCATCAATGACAGACCTCGACCGTAACCAATCGGCCAACCAGAACTTCCACAAAACTGGAAGCCCAATTAACTGAAGTTAAGAAAGCGTGCAGGCAGACACTCGGTTTGAAACTAATATAACAGTTTAAAAGATCCCTTGCTGTTGATTTGTGTAATGGCATTGGGTTTCCTCTCATTAATCATATGTCCAGCGTCCTATATCCGTGATTGAAATGTTTTGAGTGCCTCGTTAACTAAAACAGTCCTCCATTCGTTAGCAATATATCGCCATACAGTAATTACATCATTGTCATATTTACGATCAATCACCATTATAAAATATTATCATTACATCATCAGCAAAATTGGATGTTAAGTTCAGAACGACATACCGCTTATTTGTGTATCCTTCTTTTAGTATGAAACAGCTCTCATTCAACTAATATTTTACTTATATCTGTTTATTGTAGGAGTGTACAGATATGGAGAGCCGAGGCGCTGTTTTCAAAGTTAATGGAATGAACGGACTGGATGACATCCAAGACACGACACAAGACCATCAAGTTAAGAAAGGTTTCCTCGCCAAACTGTGTGGATGCTTGACCGAAACTAAAGGCTACAAAGGCATACAGAAGCGAGATATGCAAAGAGCGTTTAGCAACAGCGTCAGCAAAATAGACCGGCTGTGTAGAATTATGTTTCCGTTAGCCTTCTTGGTGTTCAATGCCGTGTACTGGATTGCTTACTCCCGTTGGCCGTCGAGATGACAACTATTGGTCTTTCTTATTTCTGAAATGCTGATGGTGTTCGGGTGATGACGCAGTTGAAGTATGCATTCAAAACTTTACCTGTAGAAGAACGAGGTGAGATTCAGGTTCACCACGAGCGTGAAGCCAACAGTCCATTGATAATGATGATGAAGCACAGCAGTTCAGCCACTAGATGTGTGTGGATGAGACAGCATTGAATTTAATAAGCAAACAGTTAAATCATATCGCTGTATGTAAGAGCCAATTACTCAGAAAAGTAAAATTTGATCAACAGTGTTTGTATTATAAATATAAATATCGACTTAACGGTGCTCGACTGTATTGTTATTTTGGAGAGTTAAAGTGTGCAAACACTCTAGCGATTCAGGCACGACATTTTGTACATTACAATTGACCTTGAACAGTATTACAAACCATGTAGGAAGAATGTATCGTCCGGGAAGTTATAAATCGTCGCACAGACAGAGTAAAAAGGATATATCGTCGTGTGGAGTCGTATTCATCCAGCAGACGAAACCACTGACAATATATTATGGTTGACATGTTCGTTGAACTATGTATTGTACAGAGACACGAACGTGAATGTTTAATAGTTATTCGTTCAGAGTGTGTACAGATATACGGTTTTGGATGTGGTAATACTTCTATACGCGTGTTTAGTATATGTTTATCATAAGAAACATTACCAGTAACGTGGTCACATTGAAACTGTTGTCAAAATATTAAAATTTGTTTTATGATTCTAGTTGCCTTTATAAATGCTACATTCTTCTGTATAATATTAAGTGAGGTTGGTATCTACACTCCTGTAACCAAAGACAATCAATCTTCGGGAATAGTGATTTGTGCGATATTATATATATATAGATATAGATATAGATATAGATAGATAGATATAACGTGGCTAGTGAGTCTTGTGATTCATAGCTCTGTTTCACGAAGTGATCTTAGCACCAAGATCACCTTAAGTGCCTACGGTAGCTATACATTTAAGGTGATCTTATGGCTAAGATCGCTTCGTGGAACAGAGCCCAGGTCTGTTGCTTTATGGATTTAACTCATTTTGTAAAACCTTTCCTTGAATTATATAGCATGTATACAATGGATTAATTTGTGAACGTAAGAAAATATTGATGCATAATAAACCTTTTATATACACCATCCCACAGTCAGGACGGCACATACCACGGTCTTTGATATACCAGTCGTGGTGCACTGGATAGAACGAGAAATAGCTCAATAGCCCCACCCTACGGGGGTCGATCCTAGACTGACATATAATATGGAAGAACATATTCAACGGAAGTCTTAAGAAGGGCGCGTTACAGAAAGAACATTAAACTGGATGAATTATAAATGCTTAAATGTCAAAACACTCGTGATTAAAGCTTTAACATTAAAAAGTTTCCTCCTTTCTTTCATTCCTTCATTCATTCTTTCTTTCCTTGATGTATTACATCTTTCTTCCTTTTAATTTTTATCGTTTTGTTAACTGCTTCAGTGTTGATAAATATCAATGTTTTCGTGTATCCATATTAATTATTAAAGTTGTTATATATTGCATGTATCCAGGTTATTTACTGGTCTAAAAGACTCGTAGTTTGGGGGGAAAATATTTCGAGATTTCTTATGTTCGTAGGTAGTGATATCAGGGTCCCAACCCTAACACTACCATATTTGTTTCTGACTTCAATAGTATGAAAAAAAGCCAACACCCTCGCCTCCCCTCCCTACACCACCCCATTACACACACCTCTAAACAGAACCCAAAAATCCGTTAAAATCGCGGCTAGAAGATGCTTAAGGTGTCTTTTTTAATGGTACATTAAACTATTTACGCTCTCAAGGGATATTTTTAGCGCCACAAATTCTAAAGTGGCTTGGTTTCATATGTGTTCGCGTGTCCAGTGCCGGATAAAATGTAAATAACTGTCTAGACTGAGGAATCTAATTTAAAACTGTACGGAGGAAATAACAAGGGAACAAAACAAAGCAATGTAGCCAAGGCTGCCCTTCAGTATAAGTAAATTAAAAACATATGGGAGTTCTGGACATTACAGGTTTCTTTTGCCATCGCAGATTTCTTTATGAGAAGGTCAACTTTGTAGAGAAGTAGCATACATACGCTTGTACTGAGATGCGAACCCAGCACTTAGCAGCATTAAGGGGGTTTACGCACTACGTCATCGAGGACGCGTTGCAATGTAGTATATATACACTTGTTAGCACAACTTTGTGTTTAACATATAATTTTTGCATCGCAACTACATTTACCGAAAGTACAGGGTGATTTTTTTTGTGGGGTTTTCTTATGTTTTTTTTCTTCTTTTTTTCTTTATACAGAATATATATATATATATATATATATATATGTATATATCTATATATATATATATATATATATATATATATATGTATGCATGTATGCATGTATGTATGTATGTATGTATACTGAAGACTCCCAAAGAAAAGGTACAATGTCACTGCATCCAGATTTATTGAAATCTATATATATAAATTAAAGCAACAACAAAACAAAGCAGAACAAAAACAAACAAACAAACGCAGCTGATGTAAGAACTGAGTGAGGTATGTCATGTTGCAAAGTGGTCAATTCTCGCAGAAAATGTACAATTCACCATCTTGTGTAGCCGAAAACGGGTCAACTCGCCCCAAAGCAACTCGCCCCAGTGTTTGACAACTCGCCCCAAAATGTACTGTCCTTAAATAATTGTGACGAAATTAACAATGGACGTTTACAACTTTGGTGTCATTTCATTTATTAATATTACAGTGAAACTTCGCTATTACGACCACTTATTAAATGGTTTTATATTGGGGAGACCCTAATATCGGATAAATAATAATCTATTACAATGAACTGTCAAGCCTATTGTAACGACGTTTTTGAGTTTGTCCCTTATTTCATTAAAATAATAATCAGGCAAGGCTTTTGGACTCCGACTGATGTGCATATTCAACAATATGTAACGCGCACATTATTGCCTAAAATATTGGTATATTAATTGATATGCGTTGACTAAACAGAGTGGGGCGAGTTGACCAACCGCTGGGTCGAGTTTGTAGTGGGCGAGATGGTTTTGGGGCACGTTGACCTGCTCCCGTGTAGCCAACGCATCATTGATGTCTTAATGTTAAAACGGGGGGGGGGGGGGGGGGGGGGGGGGGGGGGGGGGGGGGGGGGCGTTGCCCAGTGGTAAAACACTCACTTGATGCGCGGTTGGTTTGGGATCGTGTCCCGTTTGTGGGCTCATTAGGCTATTTCTCGTTCCAGCCAGTGCACTACGACTGGTATATCAAATGCCGTGGTATGTGCTATCCTGTCTGTGCGATGGTGCATATAAATGATCCTTTGCCACAAATGAACATATGTAACGGGTTTCCTTTCTAAGAATATATGTCCACATGTTTGACATCCAATGGCTGATGATTAATAAACCAATGTGCTCTAGCGGTGTCGTTAAACAAAAAGAAACTTTAACTTTAATGTTAAACCGGGAATGGTAGACAATACCAGTAGTAACAAGGCCTGTTGAGAGTCGTGAGTCGGAAAACGTGTTCAAATCATTCACATTCGAAGTAGTAGGCCACAAGAATAACTATGACAGGGTTATGGCGAAATTTGATGAACATTTCATTCCAAAAAGTAACATTATTTACGAGAGGGCATGTTTCTACAAACGCGATCAAATGCCAGACGAAAGTATGGAAGCCTATATCAGACATCTTTACCATATTGCTGAAAAATGTGATTTTGGTGATAAGAAGGAAGAACAAATTCGCGATCGAATTGTCATCGGAATTTTGGACAAAGAATTGTCGCAGAAACTGCAAATGAAGTCTGATTTAACCTTGAACACTGCCATTGAAATGTCACGCCACTATGAACTTGTGAAATCGCAGAATGTTTCTCTGAACAATCCACAGAATTTGGATGCAGTATCGTCACACGGTGCACGATACAAGAAATTACAGTCACAAGATGGAAAACCTGGCACGTTCAGAAGAGGTAAACCACCGAATCAGTCACGTAACCATGGAAACAAAGGCACCGGATTGAAGCCATGTTCTAAATGCACGTACCTGCATGGTCCTCAACAGTGTCCCGCGAGTAGTGCAAGATGCAACCGATGTTCACGTGTTGGACATTTCGAACAGGCATGTTTCACAAAATCTATTCATGAAATCACTCACGCTGTCGAGGATGTTGACGAGTCCACAGAAGACATTGAAGAATTCTATCTCGGGACTATCGAAACTCCTACCTCTGAAGATGAACAACCGCAGAGAGTGTACCTGGATATTGGTGGAAAAGACCTGAACTTTAAGATTGACACAGGTGCTGACGCAACAGTGATTTCTGAGAGAGTGTTCCGCTCATTGCGTCCGCGACCAAAACTGCTGAGTACGAAGATTCGTCTGAACAGTCCTGGAGGATTGCTGTCGTGCATAGGTCAGTTCATTGCCAGAGTCAATGTAAGACAACAGGTGCACAACATCAGGATCTTCGTCGTGTCGAATGCAGTTGACTGTCTACTCGGCAGAAGTGCAGCATCAAGTATGGGATTCGTCAAAAGGGTGGAAGACGTTACCAACGATGTGTTTGATGACATTGGTCTGATGAAGGGGGAACCCATCAAGATCAAACTGAAAGACAATGCTCAACCATACAGCGTCCAAACAGCGCGGCGGATCGCCATTCCTATGCTACCAAAAGTGGAAGCCGAGCTGAAGAGGATGGAAGAAAACGATGTCATTGCCAGTATCACAGAAGCTACAGAATGGTGTTCTCCAATTGTGCCAGCAACCAAGAAGTCTCAGAATCTGTGTGGATCTGAAAAGACTGAACGAAGCTGTAGTTCGCGAGAGACACATCCTACCGACATTCTCTGCGGAATCGTCGGAGTAGAAGTCTCCACAGATGACATCATCATCTGGGGCAGTTCAACAGAAGAGCATGACTCCAGACTGGACCAGGTCCTCGCAAGAATCAAGTCTTCAGGAATGAAACTGAACAAAGCAAAATGCATCTTCCACCAGGAAAGTGTGGAATTTCTCGGCAACGTGATCACAGGCGAATGAACCCTACCTGATCCGAAGAAGGTTGTGGCAATCAATGAGATGAAAGCTCCAACAAATGTGTCCGAGCTAAAACAGTTTCTTGGCATGGTGAACTTTCTGGGAAAGTATGTGCCAAACCTCTCAGACATCCTTCAGCCGCTAAACAGTCTGCTGAGATCTGATACTGTGTGGACATGGGATCACAGTCAGAAAGAAGCCTTCGAGAACGTGAAGAAGCAGATTTCCTCACCACCGAACCTTGCGTTCTACGATCTGACAAAGCCTGTCATCGTGAGTACAGACGCAAGCAGCTACGGCATCGGAGGGATACTTCTACAAGAACATGGAACAGAGTTGAAGCCTGTTGCCTTTTGCTCTAGAACTCCGAGTGATACGGAAAAGCGTTACGCTCAGATCGAAAAAGAGTGTCTCGCTAGTGTCTGGACTTGTGAGAAATTCCAGAAATATCTCATCGGACTTGAACGCTTTCGGCTGATCACGGACAACAAGCCACTGGTACCCATCATCAACAAGAAAGACATCGACCAAGTGCCACCCAGAATACAGAGACTACTCATCAGGATGATGAAGTTCACTCCTGTGGCAGAGCACATGCCTGGCAAGAGTTTGGTTGTCGCTGACACACTATCAAGATTTCCGGTCGGTAAACCAGAATCATCTGAACTGGAGAACGAAGTCACATCACACATTGACTCATTTGAAGTCAACCTACCCGTGTCTGACGTGAAGCTGGAAAGAATCCGGGAAGCCACAAAAGAGGATCCCGAAATGCACTTGTTGACGTCGTGCATCATTGATGGATGGCCGAGCCACAGTCAGAACATAAGAGCGAGCTTGGGGTCATACTACAGAGACAGAAGCCATTTGAGTGTGTGCAACGGACTTGTTACATTCAATGACCGTATTGTGATTCCAAAGGCAATGCGGAAAGAGATCCTGAACTGCCTACATGAAGGACACCAAGGTGTGACCAAGTGCAGAAATCGTGCAAGACAAACAGTCTGGTGGCCCGGTGTTGGGAAAGACATTAAACGTTGCGTGGAATCTTGCGAGTTCTGCCAGAACAACCGACCAGCACATCGCAAAGAACCTCTGAAGACAACACTGCTACCACCTGCACCATGGGAGAAACTTGGGATGGACCTGTGCGAACACCAGGAGAAGCACTTCCTTGTCGTAGTTGACTACTACTCTCGCTTTATCGAAATCCTTCACCTGCCATCGACCACCAGCAGAAGTGTAATCCTGAAGTTGCAGTCGGTATTCGCACGGTTCGGAATTCCAAAAGAAGTAGTAAGTGACAACGGACCTCAGTTCTCATCCAAGGACTTCAAGGACTTTAGTGAAAGTTACAGATTTTCACACACTACGAGCAGTCCTCGATTCCCTCAGGCCAATGGTGAAGCTGAAAGAGCTGTCCAAACAGCTAAACGTATCCTGAAACAGAGTGACCCCACTCTAGCCCTGTTGAACTATCGCTCAACTCCTATTGAAGCCACTGGATATAGCCCTGCTCATCTTCTCATGGGAAGACAACTGAGAACCAAACTTCCTTCCCTGCAGCAGAAACTGTATCCAGGGAAAGCAGATCCTGTACAAGTGCAAGAGTCAGACAAAGCAGCCAAGAATGCCTACAGGTACCACTATGACAAACGCCACTCTGCAAGACCGCTCCCAGAACTGAAGCCTGGCGACAAAGTCAAAGTGAAACTGGATATACAGAAAGACTGGAACTATCCCGGTGTGGTGGAGAAAAACTGTACTACTCCACACTCTTATCTCGTTGCTACACCAAAAGGAGTACTGCGCAGGAACCGCTGCCATCTGATGAAAGTTCCTGACAATGATGAACAAGCCGAACCTGCTCCGGACATCGAGAATCCGCTGCCAGAGACCGAACCAGCAGCTAAGACTTTCTCACCTAATGTTACCACCCCTGAGAGTAGCACCCCGTCGAGAATCACCACCAGATCAGGCCGCGAGGTCAAGGTCCCACTCAGATTCAAAGACAGTTAAACTTCTGATATAAAACACTTTGACATTTAACTAAACTTGTTTATGAGGGGAGATGTCATGATTATAAACATCTACATGTGAACTGTGCGTATCACGTGATACGGCTAATATATGACGTCATACACTTGTACACAAAAGGGTCAATAAAACTTCCACCATCTTGTATACTTGTACGCGTGTCTATGTGATTACGAACTATCGTTACACTCGGCACAAATGATCTCAATGGGCCGTTCGTCATATCCAATCAATGAACTACTTGAATTTTCAATATGGCAGCCATTGTTAGAAGATGGCCGCCATACTGTCCTACCAATGTTCATTATTGAGATGTATTTTAATAGAGTTTTTCGATATTAGTCATTTTATATTATTTTTATGTTTAGAAATATGCTGAACCTAATGTCATTGTCTAATATGTACAAAAGGTCTTTGACTGTGGGACTGGCAAGTAGTGGGGGTCGATGTATGACATCCTCCGTAAAACATGGTCACCTACTATTAGCACTGTTGGCAGAGCAATAACAGAAAATACCTTACAAATTCTGCTACAAGCATGAAACTTTGCACAGATAAGCTCTTTGAGGAGTTCTTCAAATTCAATCAATAAGCAATTTGAAATTTCAAAATCGCGGTAATGTTTCAAGATGGCCGCCATTTTTTTCCAACCATTGTCCATTACTGACATGTATAATAAAAAAAAATCTGATTTTAGCCATCTCGGTGACTCTGTATGTACTAGTATTTGAAAGCATGTTGAAAGTAATTCTGGTATTTAAAATACAGTCAGAATTAACGTTTTTATTCAAAATGACTTCCATATTTTCAGCAAACATAGTCACCACCTACAACAGAAGAACATAGGTGTGTACTGGTATACCTTGTTCCATAACCAAACCACTTTATGATCAAGCAAACTCAGATGATCTCCCTCGGACGTTCTTCAAAACCAATCAATGAACCACTTGAATTTTCAATATGGCGGCCAGTTTTCAAGATGGCCACCATACTGTCCTACTAATGTTCATTATTGAGATGTATTTTAATATAGGTTTTTTTTATATTAGTTATTTTATATTATTTTTATATGTTTAGAAACATGCTGAACCTAACGTATCATATGTAAGAACGCCTCTGACGTTGGAAGTGGCAAATGTCGGGGTCAGTGTATGCAACCTTCATAAAACACGGTCTACTACTATTAGCACTACTGACAGAACAATAGCAAAAATCACCTTGGAAATGGTCATCCAAGCAAGACACTTGGGTAGCTGTGCGCGTAAGGTGATCTTAGGGCTAAGATCGTTTCGTGGAACGGGGCCCTGAACGTTCTTCACTAGGATGTCTGTGGTCAAAACGTATGTTCTGTCTAACATTAATATTTCAGGTTCCCCTACCTTTTTTGAAGAGTATATTTAAAACTATGCTGAACCTCTTTCTGATAAATATAATACTATTAGAATATAACTTCTTTTTTTCAAAATGGCTGCAATGTGTCCACGAAACACAGGTACCAGCTACCAGTATTAAAATATTAATTGAAGAGCAAAAGCAAGTACAAGACCACCTTGTTTCCTAACCAAATCACTCTACCTTATAACAGACATTTACCGATGCCATGTCTTATCAATATCATGCTTAATTAGCTTGCTAATTAGCTAATTGCATGATTAATATATTTTTAAAATGTATTATTCTTTTTTTTTTGTTTCGTAACGAATATATGCCTATACCTCTGATATGCAGTTAGTTTTAATCACTGATAATACGAATGAATGAATGAATGAATGAATGTTTAACGACACCCCAGCACGAAAAATACATCGGCTATTGGGTGTCAAACTATGGTCAAATGCAAGAAAAGTGTGATGATCATCATCAATATAAAACTTAAACAGTTAAATAAAAACACAGTGTAAAGGACTGTGTAAAAATACAAATACCACAGATAGATATAATTAAAATTTAGAATAAAATTCAGTATCTCGTAAAAACTGCAATAAAAGTTCTGAATGGAATCGAAATGATGATAATACGAATACGTTACTCTGTATTATCTTTTTTCACCTCAAAATAAAGAAAAACCCCAATGCCTATCTTGATGTTATGTAAAAGTATTATTTATTGTATGAACTTGTTTAAATACAGTAAATCGCACAGTGATAACCGCCCTTTAGTACGTATGGAAGTAACATACAGGTTGAGTGTAAATCGTGTTTAGCGGCCAACAAAGTAGTTTGAGATGATTTGTTTGAAGTGATCATCATATATCGGTAATTGTGCATCGATCTGAGAGCGAAACCAACATCCATTGTTTACACTTGGCTGATATGGGTGCGTTAGACCAACACTCAGTCAAACGTTGATTGAAATTAAAACTTTTCTCTTCCTGTTCCACGATTACCATAAGACACGTTTCCTCTATTAGTTTACTTTGAGAGATACCACAATTACAGGACCAATGCAATGAAATCATATGACGATGTCGGCTAGTATATTTATGAAAAAGGAGGTCTAGATAAGATGTGCCTGTCTGCTGGTATGTTTGTATGTATATATGTCTAGACCATGTTTGTCTGTCTGTGTGTGTCTCTGTCTCTATGTATATGTCTAAACTATGTTTGTCTGTCTGTCTGTGTCTATGTCTCTATGTATGTATGTCTGGACGCTGTCTGTCTGTCTCTATGTATGTATGTATGTTTGTATTGATGTATGATGTATGTATATATATATATATATATATATATATATATATATATATATATATATATATATATATATATATATATATATATATATATATATATATATATATATATATATATATATACATATACATATACATATACATATACATATACATATACATATACATATACATATACATATACATATACATATACATATACGTATACGTACACATACACATCTATGGAAGCTTCGATAGCTCAGAGCGTATCGTGGTTAGTCTTGCAATTTGCGGGTGAATCGGTGCCACAGGTTCGAGTCCCAGCAACGGCATGGGACAATTTTTTAGGCCAGAAAGGATTTAATTATCCCCTAATTAATCACTTTTGGCATCTAGCAATTTAAAGCAAAATTTACAATAGTTACCACTTGGAATAAGCATCATATATTATTTTGTTTTGTTTTACCTGTAATATATTTTCACCAGGACTTCCTTCTTCCTCCATGAATGATTAAAGAAAATAACACTGGATATATTGTAATTATTTTTGTTTTATTCCAATATATATATACAATAACAAATGTGTTTTATGTCAGTATGTGGAGCAAACCACTTGATACAGTTGGTTTGAAATTATGATTATAAAATCTTAAAGATAAAAGAAACTGGCTCCTAACCTCAGACTCTACATATTGTCTACATTTGTACAGGCTTGTAGGAACGATATTTGAAGTGTGTGTGTGTGGGGGGGGGGGGGGGGGGGATACAGTCTCTAGTGACGGATACAAACTAGATGTTCATCTTTATATCATGTTTATTTATGTGGAGTAGTGAAAATTTAAAAAATACATTTTTGTCCTCAAGTGTGGGATGGAGAACAAGCCCCTAGGCTTAATAATTAACAATACACGGTTTTACCAAACACATTCAAACTTGGAGGATAACTAGTTAAGATAACAAAGAAAAGTGTGCTAATTTTAGTTTTTTGTTAAAGTATTATATCTTGCTTTGGTGAGGAGGGGACGCTTTTTTGCAAACTTGCAAACTTGGCCTCTGGAATATCCATTGACGTGTCAAGTTTACATCTATGCTGAACAAGATTTATGAAGAAATATTACATTGTGTGCGTGTTTTTTCTAATTACTAGTAGGTCCATTTGCTTCAGTTTACCTTTCAAAAGTCATAAAAAAGTATGTTAAAAAATGCTTGTTGTATGCTACAAGTTCATTTGTTTTTGTAAAATTATTTCGCTGTTCCGTTTTATATTGCAACTATTCATGACGGAATACACTGGAAGATTATTTTTTTACTACTTCGTTTTGAAAAGTATTAATTTCGGAATAGCGGGATAGCGTATATTTCGACCCTGTGTACATATCAGCCTTTAAATTGATGGCGAAGGCGGGACGTAGTCCAGTGATAAAGCGCTCGCTTAATGCGCGGTCGGTCATGGATTGATCCCCGTCAGTGGGCCCATTGGGCTATTTCTCGTTCTAGGCAGTGTACCACGACTGGTATATCAAATACTGTGGTATGTTCTATCCTGTCTGTGGAATGGTGCATATAAAACGCACCTTTCTATTAATGGAAAATTGTAGCGGGTTTCCTTTCTAAACTATATGTTAAAATGGCCAAATGGTTAACATCTAATAGCCGATGATTAATAACTCAATGTGCTCTAGTGGTGTCGTTAAACAAAACAACCTTTTGGGAAATAGTTTTAAACTTTTTAAATTGATGGCTGAAGGGTTATGCCACCAATGGCAATGCTGGTATTGATATACCGTTTGATCTAACCACTGAGCCAAACACGACTTCAGAGCCAAACTAAAGCACGAGAGAGCGTCATCACTCTGACGTTACTAATAACATCTCTAAGAAACTGACATTGCGTGACACTGCAAACAATAACTTGAGCGGCGAGGCGGCGAAAACAAGCACTTATTCCCATACCAATTGGTCTCTTTTAAAAGTACCATATTCCACAACCAGCAAACGTGCGATCGAGAATTCTGTTCCTGTTTTTTCTGTGATTAAGATAACAACTTGTGTTTAGGTTAAGCTTTGAAATTTAAAGGGCAAATAATAAATAATTCCCATGCTGGATACACAATGTGTGCTGGGCATATTTACGCATCCTACTGATTGTGTATGCGTGGGTGTTTGTCCCTATGTGTGTGGTTGTGTGTATGGGCGCACGCACATATGCACGCAAACACACACACGCACGCGCGATTGTGTACATGTTATTTTTTATGTTTGACTAATGCTTGGCACACACCTACCTATTAACGTCGTGTCGGTAGGCGCGACAATCGCGTTTAATCCCCAGTTTCGCGTCGACAGTCGAGTTGGCATTTATCGGTTAGTGTGTGCCAAGTATTATGCGACCAGGTGCGTGTGTAGGGCATTGAACAAGGGGGTCTACATTGCGGCTAAAGACGTTTCTACGAGAGTTCAGGTCATGCTCCACCAAAAATTATATTTGAAAAGTAAAATTCGCTAGAAGCAAATGAGCTTCGACCCTCGACCCTCTACCCCCCCCCCCCCACACACACACACACACCACCACCATCGTACACACGCTTGGCAACATAATGTCTAAAAATGAAGACTATCTATAAACTGAAACATTTAAATAAATAAATGAATAAATGAATACATTTATACATACATACGTGTGTGTGTGTGTGTGTGTGTGTGTGTGTGTGTGTGTGTGTGTGTGTGTGTGTGCGTTAAGTCATTTTATTTAGTTGTATGTGTAGAGACACCCCGTGTAATTCCAATAACTACTGTATTTTAGAAAACAAGTAAATGAAAAAACAAAACCCCCAAAAAGTCACATTCATAACGGAATAATTCTTGATATTTTGTTCCAGATCTATATTATTCCAATATAATTATTTCGGATAGCGAACGTCTCGTTTCAATTACCACTGCCCCCAAGTGGAAAGAGCAATTTGGATATTCATCAACTCGGCTCCCCTAATAGATATCGCAGCTAATTGCGTTATGTTTAGTGGCCAGACTGGCGGAGGGTAACGACGTACCACGGCATAAGAATTGCTCATTTTCCACGCCACATCATTAGCGGGATAAATAACTACATTTAAATATCCCGGGCTGTCAAAATAAACATTTAGTTGAGAGGAAATTCTGATCGTGGTAAAAATGAATTAATTCATAGGTTATATGCGCGGGAAGATCACAATGCGTCTTGTGGACCGCGTGTACGTTGTAGAAGGAGGTTTTCAACGAAATTGCTTAATCCTGTATGTGGGTTAGGAGTTTGTGGCCTTCAGAAAGAAGCAGTGTTGCTGTTGTCTTCATGGCGTCGATTTTCTGTCTCAAGTTTCTGAATCATTGATACAAACAACATGATTATTTCCTACCAAGTCTGCCTCTGGTCAACATGTTTCTATCAATCTTAGTTCCAGACTACAAGGCAGAACTGGCGAATTGGTTAATTACTCGGTCTAGAAACAAAAATAAGACTGGCTTTCGGTAGAAATGCATTTTATAAATAAGTAAAATTAAACAGGTCTTAAATTATTTTAGAAATTGATAGGGTAAAATATAAATAAAATGGAAATAAAGAAATACACCTTTTACTGAATGATGCACTAAACATATTTTAATCAGAGAGGGAAACCGCTGCCAACACACAATAAGCTATTCCTTTCGATTTAATAGGAGAAAAGGTATATATATATATATATATACAATGTATATGTGTGGGTGTGTATGTAATATACATGTGTGTGTGTGTATATATATATATATATATATATATATATATATATATATATATATATATATATGTGTGTGTGTGTGTGTGTGTGTTTTGTGTGTGTGTGTGTGTGTGTGTGTGTGTGTGTGTGTGTGTACATGTATATATGCAGCATTCCATAGACAGGATAGTGCATACAGCCTCTGTTACACCAGTTGTAGAGCGCTGGCTGGAACAAGAAATAGCCCAACCAGGATTGATCGATCGCGCATCATGCGTGAACTTTATCACTGGGCTACACACCGGCACACTTTGGTTTGTAATGCATTTTATGAAGAAATAAAAATAAATATAACTTTAAATTATGAAATTGAGGGATAAAATATGCATAAAGGGATAAAAGAAAGAAAAAAAGAAGAAGGGTTTTAAAGGCCAATTTACGATGTGATATATCACACAAGTTAATATTTCGCCACTATTACTACACGTTATTATTTCGCCACTATTACTACACGTTATTATTTCGCCACTATTACTACAAGTTATTATTTCGCCACTATTACTACATGCTAGTATTTCGCCACTATTACTACAAGTTATTATTTCGCCACTATTACTACAAGTTATTATTTCGCCAGACTCACATATCACCGTTTTAAGACTTTTACACTGTGCATGTGCTGCTAATCGAAAAAGAATAGCCCATGGGACGGCAACAGGTTAGCTCTCTCATCTCAGATTCAGTGTGGTATTTAACCATAAAGACACATTTTATTTTTGCCAAAAAATATACATTTTGTAGGCATACACACATATTTATATATATAATAATATAATGTGCACACTGCGGGGAATGGTATGTAGCATCGGGTTGCATTCTATAGTAAATGGGTAATACATGCATAGGAATAATATACAATATAATAACATATGCCATGTATCAATGTTGTCTGTTCTATGCGTGGTAGCAGTGTTCAAATACACAATTTAATTAGCTGTTTTGAATTGTCGCTGGACAGCAGTTGCGTTAATTTAAATGTTTAAAAGGTTTATTATAATAAAAAGGTTTAATATATTTATCTCTTATGTTACTGTAGAAAGGACACACTAGAACAAAGTGATATTTGTCTTCTACAATATTCATATTGCATAGACAACAAATTCTATTATTCCTGTCAATATTGTGGTATCTGCCCGTTTCTATAAAGAGATTATGCGACGATAATCTGTATTTACTCAAAATATGTTTGTATTTCAGGGCAATAGGTTTCTGAAGGTAAGGTTGTAGGCAATAATTATTAACAACGAATTTGTATAACAGACATTTTGGAGAACTGTTGAATACAGCATACATAGATTGGATAAATTGATCAGACATTCTCTGTTTAAATAGTGATATAAATATATTGCGATTTTCTACATTTTTATTATACGATATGTGACCAAAACCATTGGTGAGAAGCAGGTCTTGTATTTGACTAATCCAGTTAACAGAACGTGGTTTTCTTATGCACTCGTCATATAGGGTGTTATAACACTCTTTCAAAATACAGTTATCTGTATTCAACAAATTTATCCAATATTTAACAATACGGATGTTCCTACTCATGTACAAAGGTGATCTATCTAATTCAAAATAGACCATCATATTAGTAGTGCTCCTTTTCACGCCTAAAATACGTTTACAGAATTGTAAATGTAGGATTTCGTGACCATTTGCTTTGATAAAACCCCAAATTCCACAGCCATAATTTAAAATACTGCTAATATGTATCAAACAGTGATAGTAACGTTTCTGCATTTAGGAAATAGTTACTAGTTTTACCAAAAGAGCAGCCATAGCTTTTCTACCTTGGTTGCATATATTATACCTTCTGAGCAGTGTTAAATTTTCCATTATAATAAAGACAGACTCTAAGATAATTAAAACTGTCAACAATTTCTAAATCGGTTTCGTGGTATGTCCAACTTTCTTCAGGTTTCACATTTCCACTTTTTCTGAATACTACAATTTTACTTTTATTAATATTTACTCTTAAATTCCATTTATTTGAGTATATATACAAAGTGTATAACATTGCACTTTCGGAGAACAGTACTGTATCATCGGCATACATCAATAGACAGAGATGAAGCATATTTAACTGGTATAGTCGGTCGGTGGAATTTAACAGTTCCATTTCTAGATCGTTAACAAATAAAGAAAACAAGAATGGCGAAAGAGCTTCTCCCTGAATTAGACCGGATTTGTACCAGAAGGATTCAGATATATTTCCCAGATATTTCACACACGATTTTATCTGACCATACATTGATTTCACAACATTTACAAGCTTACTATTTAATCCTAATTTATAATTTTTTAGCCACAATACCGTATGCTCAACTGTATCAAATGCTTTACTAAAGTCAATGAAAGCACAATAGTTTTTTCTTACTGCCAAGCGTAATAGTTATAACACTCTGCAGAGCAACAATAGCGTCAAATGTGCTAAAACCGGGCTTAAACCCAAACTGTGCATCAGATATAATATTGTAGGTTGAACTCACATTCAGTAATCTATTGTTTAAAACTGTTGTGAACAATTTTGATAAGTGGCTCTTGAGAGTGATACCTCTATAATTATTTACATTATTTTTATCACTCATTTTAAACACAGGAATAACTGTGCCATTGCACCAATTTTTGGGAAAGATGCCAGTCTAAAATAATATTAGAAAGTGTACATAGAATGGGTAGCATTATATCTTTACATTCAGTGAAAAACTCATATAATAGGTCATCTATGCCGGGGCTATTGTTACGCTTAGCTTTAATTAACACATATAGGATCTCATATTCGGCAATACGCTTATCTAATTCTTCGTATAAGGCTTGGTTATCTTGTTTAGTGCAATCGTTAGTCTCTTGTGTATCGTCGTTTTGTGTAGAGCAAGCGAGGTGTTTAAAGTGATTCATAAATGTGTCTATTGTTATATCACAGTTATGGCCTTTTTTAGATTTACTAAATTTCTTGTAAAATGCTTTAGGGTTATTTTTCCTAAGAGTACCAATCATATTTCTTTCTTGCATTAGGTAAGATGAACGCAGTTTCTTTTGTAACACTTTGTACTTATTTTTAGCATCTGATAGTTTGCATATATTTAAATGGCTACCGTTGTACTTGAATTGCCGGAGAGCGCACATATACCTGTTGTATAGCTTTGTGCATTCCTCATTGAACCAAGGCTTGTGTTCACGGACGATACCGCGTTTGTTAGTGTGTACTGACCAGTTGTTACCTATTCGAGGTTCGCGCTTATATGTCTCGTCAAATATATCATGTAACACCCCAGTTAGATTATTTACACACTCATTAACAGAAGTCTTTTTAAGAATAAGGTCGTCAATACAAGCACTTATTTCTTCTTGTGTAAACATAGCATTGTTGGATGTTTTTTTTTTTTTATCATCATTCCACTCATATACATATGTTCTGCCTGCCTTTTTACAAGGACATGTACATTCATTCATACCATACTATTTTCTTAATAACATGAATATAGGCGCGTGATCAGAGTAAATATTAAAATCTCCAACATAAAAATCGTGTGTAACATCTAGAGAATATTTATCTACTTTACAGTAGTCTATTACACTAGTGCCGTTTTTGTTATAGAATGTGATTATCCTAGTGCAATCACTAGCTGACCGGCCGTTTAATATTCTAACACCAGATGCTATGCACAGGTTTAAGATAGATCTTCCTAAGGTGTTTACTGTCATGTCTTCGGAGTTTATTTTATAATATATATCGCTTTCATAATCAAAATGCTTTGGTACACAGCTGATATCATCAAAACGTGTGTTATCATTTTCTATGAAATCACTCTCGTGGCCGACACGACCGTTAAAATCACCCATTAGTATAACATGCCCCTTATCTTTAAAACATTCAACATTTTCTTCCAGCACTTGGAATAAGTCACAATCATACACTGAATAAAATTCACTTCGATCTGGGGGTAAATATACAAAACAGATATAAGTGTCTACATTGTCAATAAACAGAGATTTATCACATCTTATCCAAAATATACTATCATGTTCTATGTTCAAAATTTTAATTTTATCATTGAAATATTCTTTATATAGTAATACCAATCCGCCACCTCTACATCTCTTCCTTGGCACTTCTATACTGTTATAGCCTTCAAGGCTTAGTTTCGTATTGATATTTAACCAGCATTCAGATAAAAACACAATATCACAGTCTGCTTTCTTGATTTTGTCGGCTGCACCACGTTGAATATTCCATGAACATATTTTTAAAACATCACACTTTGTGGATACACCACCCCCGCATTGTCCTATTCCGCGCTGTCTCCCAAGTTCAGCCAGCAAACGTTCGCGAACTACTTGATTGGTTCCCAACGTGGCCATTTGGTTTGATGTGAAGCGCATAAACCAGTTTAGCGGACGTTTCCCTGTTCGGTCTGGCTGAACTCGGCCCATATGTCTGATGCTATATATAGTAACCGGTTTTGTTTTTTAAGTTGTGTTGTTTCACGACACCACTAGAACACATTGGCTATTGGATGTCAAACATTTGGTCATTGTGACATATAGTCTCAGAGAGGAAACCCGCAACATTTTTCCATTATCAGCAAGGAATCTTTTATATGCACCATCCCACGAACATAATAGCACATTCCACGGCTTTTGATATACAAGTCGTTGTGCACTGACTGGAACAAGAAACGAGGATCGATCACAAATCGACCGAAAATTAAGTGACCGCTTACCACTGGTCTACGTCTCGCCCTGTACAAATTAAAATGTGTTAAGTTTGTCGTTACATAAAAAAACCCAAATGTTTCTTCCTTCTGTACACGTGTGTTAATTGCCGCGAATTGCACTATGGTACTAGCGGCAAGTGCATGCACACTGGACTCGATTTAAAAAAGAAGAAAAAAACACACCAAAATACACGAAAAAACCCATGTCGATTTGCTCAGCAGACTCTTGTCGAAGTTAATTCCGTAACTAATCGACAGTGTAAAATGGAGTCACATTCGGCGTCGCAGCAAAATATACTGAACAAAAAAAGAAACTTCCGATTTGTACATATAGTATTTGTTGTGTTAAAGAATTCATTGTGTAATGAAATTATATAGGTAGTATTAGCCTTGAGCTGTATTATCAGGATTCATGAATTTTATCGATTATTTTTGCACTGTTAATCGTCGACAACGTGAAATTCAATTTGCACGTGCATGCATGGTTCAACATGTCCCGTGTAGTATTCGGTCAATTTGTCTTACTGACATTGTTAAGTGAACGAAAACGCTTCAAAATTTGTAAAAAAATTAACGTTTTTTACATTGTAGCATTTTTAGTATGCCAAGAATACCCAGTAATTTACGCGAAGGGGCGATTGTCATGCTTGGTGCTGGCATGTCGACAGAAGACGTTGCAAGGCATGCTGGGAGTTCTAGTCGAGCGATACGAAATCTTACGCGACGACAGGAAGCACCAACGACTTGCCACGTCGTGGACGTCCACGTGTTACAACGCGTGGTTAAGACCGCTATATCATGAACACGCATTTGCGCAATCGATTCCAAACTGCCACTGCTACTGCTACTAACACACCTGGGCTTCATAATAACCGAATCAGTGGGCAAACTGTTCGTAATCGTCTGCGGGAGAACTGTTTACATGCACGACGTCCTTACGTCGGATGCGTTTTAACGCAACGTCATCGTCTAAATCGTCTTAATTGGGCACGTGTACACACTCGTTGGATACGGCGACGCTGGAATACCGTTCTTTTTTCGGATGAATCCAGATTTTCTTTACAACGTGGCGATGGCAGGGTGCGCGTCTACCGTAGGAGAAATGAACGCTATGCTGACTTTTGTGTTCTTGAACGAGATTGTTTTGGGGGTGGGGGTTGTGTCATGGTCTGGGCAGCCATTGCCCATGGTTATCGTTCACCACTAGTCGTCATTGATGGCAATTTAAATGCTCAACGTTACCGCGATGACATTCTCGCTCAACACGTCATTCCTCTGTTCAACTCTCATACAGCTAGAGACACTGTAAATTTTCTTAGGACAAATAACATTGATTTCATTGATGACTGGCCCGCTAAAAGTCCTGATCTCAACCCCATCGAGCATGTCTGGGATAGTCTGGACAGACGATTGAGGCGTCGTCCCAACCCACCCGCTAACGTCAACGAACTTCGTCAAGCGCTCATTCGGGAATGGAACAATATTCCACAGGCAGAAATCAACACTTTAATCAATTCTATGCGCCTGCGATGCACTGCAGTGGTCAATTCAAGAGGTGGTCATACCCGTTATTAAGTGGGTTTTTTTTTTTTTAACCCCTACCACACTTGGTCATAATATCTCCCAGTTTCTGTTAACCTATGGCCATGATTTTTGCACCAAACGATGCATCATAGAACACTCTTTAAACGCATATATAACAATTATTCCCCCGGTTTGTTTTCATCAAGTTATGTTTAAGCAAAGTTAGCGGAAGTTTCTTATTTTGTTCAGTAAATATATTATTTCTTCCTTTGTATTGGTCTTGTTCGTTGACTGTCACTGCAGCCCGTTTGAAGCACGCGAACGCGAAGAAAAACTGTTCTGAAAGAACGAGCGCGCACTGTTGGGATAGGTATGGTGCATCTATTTTATTCAGTCATTTATAGTTATATTCGTGCTTATATCCAATTAAGGTTCAGGCACGCTGTCCTGGGCACACACCTCAGCTATCTGGGCTATCTGTCCAGGACAGTGGGTTAGTGGTTAACAAGAGAAACGTCGGCGTAGTGGTATTAAACCTACCCATTGTGTCATTTAACTCGTTTTTGGTGGGAGCCGATACTGGGGCTCGAACCCAGAACCTACCAGCCTTATGTCCGATGGTCTGATCACTACACCATCGAGGCCAGTAAATTAAATTAAAATTTTAATTACAGTATACTCGGACAGACGAGAGGCTACGCCGTGCGTGTAGATTTTAATATATTATATTTTTAAAAAATTAACGTATTATTATATCTGTTTTGTTTTTGTTTTGGGGATTTTTTTTTTTTTTTAGAGGCGGGGATGGAATTATTTGTTTTAATGATAAAAGTGATGATAAATCGAAGAAAACCACTAGTGTTGTAGCTACTGGGTGCGAAAGGTCGTTCGCTGTCCGCGTTCGTTTAGTGGTAAAGCATAATATTCAAATTCCCATTAAGTTCGCAAGACCCCTTAAAATACACTGTTCAGCATCTATCAGACACATTCAACTTTCAAGATATTTATGACTTTCATGTCTTTCGTAGATACAAATTATGTTATATACTAATTTATACTTGTATTTTGGCTTCTGGTACGTCATATGTGTTATACTTAAATTATTTCAATAGGACTACTACTGCCAGTATTGCCAGTTGCCATTGAATAAAACGTTTTGGATTTGCAGTCCATCTTCTTAATGAATGTTGGTCTTTTATAGCAATTAATAATCCACCCTTGGCTAGAAGTGTAATTTTTTTGTTATTACAGAAGCTCACATTCATTGTTGTAACTGATAACTGATAAACGAAAGAAGACATTATTTAACTTTTTGTAAAAGAAAATTGGGCTATATGGTTGGGAGCCAAATTTCACTTATTCCGCCGTCCCCAGTGGCTACATTACCTATTGTTGTCTCATTTAGGTAACACGCTGTTAGTCCATCTAAGGTCTCACTACACAGATGCCATATGCCATTGAAACCTGTGTTAAATTAGCCAAATTTAAATCCAAATTGTTAATAGAACGGGTTCTCGTTGACACTACACTATTGACAACATTTCCGTCACCGTTTTTTGCTACATGACTGTACTGTGTGTTTTGAGGCATGGCAGGGGAACCGGATCACTATAGGCACCTGCTCGTCTTCATAATCATGTGTGCAAAAGTAAATGCATAATATTTCAAAACCTCATGGGCAAAATGCAGCCAGAGGACCTGGTATCTAAAATAACTAGTCCCGTTCATTCTTCTGCAAGTACTAACAGTGAACATGTATACCATAACATATGTTACAATTAGGAACTATAGTAGACCGTGATGAATGACCTTTCACCCGGAAGTGAACCGTGTAGTGAGGCTTAAGGAATTATGATGTCCATGCAACATCTTTCTCGGGTGCGTTGAACATATGGAGGTTGACCCCCCCCCCCCCCCCCCCCCCGCCTCTCTCTCTCTCTCTCTCTCTCTCTCTCTCTCTCTCTCTCTCTCTCTCTCTCTCTCTCTCTCTCTCTCTCTCTCTCCCGCATGGAATCATGGATGAACGAATGGATGAACGAATTGATGTATAGTATATACATGCCCACATCTAATCAAGGTCCAGGCATGGTGAGTTGCTGCTTGTTCAAAACATTCAAATCAAACAGTTCACATTTTTGGCGTACTTTTACGAAGTGCGTGATGTATGTCATCGTGGTAAGTGGTCAGTAACCACAGAAAATGTTAAATATAGGCATCGTCAAATCCATGGACTAAACGTTTCGCTGTTCAGTGAGGTATTAGTAGTAACAAGGCCTGTTGAGAGTCATGACCTACTTTCCGTGACCTTGACCTTGGTGTACTTGGCAGGTGTGAGTCATAGTGGTGTGGTCTACCAGGGTGAACGCTTGCCCGTGTCCCTGACCGACTTAGGTTGGTACTGGTGTCCTTGGACTGGCCCTGACCGATTTGTTTAGCATTGACCGACTTAGAAGGCAGTGACTGGTATACCTGGACAGGTGTGCGACCTTGGTGTAAGTCATAGCCTTGACGTACTTGGTGTGTGACTCGTCGCCTAGCCTTGACAGGGATGGTGTAGGATCCCAAATTGCTACTAATGGGAAAGTGCAGCGGCTTTCCTCTCTAAAACTGTCAGAAGTATGTTTCACATCCAATAGCCGATGATTAATAAATCGTGATGCTCTAGTGGTGCCGTTAACCTACCACTTCTAAGGACTGCCCGACGCGAGGTAGTGTATTTAATTTTAGCGCGCTGAATGATGAATGGTAATCACTGTTTACATCCGGCAAGTGATGGTATCTTGTGTTGTCAGTCTCTAAATAAAATACTCTACGGAACTTCTAGAAATTAAGTTCTCAAAGTCTGGCAGAAAGACGAAATGATTGAAATAGGTGTAAAAAGGAATTCTCGTTCTACACTATCTGATAGCGCATTCACAAGATTATTATGAACTGACCTATTTCGTCGCTTCATCCCGCGAGCACACACACACATACCCACACATATATATGGTTTAAATGACGGATTTTGCCAATGTCTCCGTAGCTCAGTCGTTAGCGTAGTCGAGTTTAGCGCGAAAGGTGCGTCGTTCGTATCTCATGTGGTAGAATTTTTTTTTCTATTATTATTTTTTAAATTAGTTTATTTATTTATTTATTTGTTTTTATTTTATTTATTTATTTATTTGTTTATTTATTTATTATGTTCAAGCAGAACCCAATACAAGCATCCTCTAATAACCCTGTGTGGACGGGACGTAGCTCAGTGTTCCCTAGATGTGCGGTAGGTCTGGGATCGATCCCCGTCGGTGGGCCCATTGGGCTATATCCAGCCAGTGCTCCACAACTGGACAACGACCGTGGTATGTGTTATCCTGCCTGTGGGAAGCGCAACTAAAAGATCCCTTGCTGCTAATCGGAAGAGTAGCCCATGTAGTGGCGACAGCGGGTTTTCTCTCAAAATCTGTGTGGTCCTTAACCATATGCCCGTATAACCATAAATAAATTGTGTTGAGTGCGTCGTTAAATAAAACATTTCTTTCTTTCCTCAATCAATATCTGTGTGGTCCTTAACCATATGTCCGTATAACCGTAAATAAAATGTGTTGAGTAAATAAAACATTTCCTTCCTCGTAAAATAAAGATTAATTGAATACAAATATTTATTTTTAGTATTTTGTTTTAGTCATAGGGAAAGAAAGACATATTTGTCTCGAAGAAAGGAATGTTTGTTAAGAAGAAAGGCATATGCGTTAAGGAGAAGAAAGGAATATTTGTTAAGGAGAAGAAAGGGATGTTTGTTAAGGGAAGAAAGGAATGTGTGTGTGTGTGTGTGTGTGTGTGTGTGTGTGTGTGTGTGTGTGTGTGTGTGTGTGTGTGTGTGTGTGAAACATCCCCAACCCACTGCTTTGAAGAAAGAACGCGTGACTGCAACTCAACCCTCCAACCTAACCTATGATCTTTTAACTGCATTTTAAACACAAGTATTTCCCTAGAGTACAAGCCTTTGTTCCTGTGAGTAGCAATTACAGGGCTTTTTAATTACCAAATGGGTAAATACAGTGGTCGATCTAGGATCGATCCCCGTCGGTGGCCCATTAAGCTATAGCCAACCAGTGTATTATGTCTGGTATATGAAAGGTCGTGGTATGTTCTGTCTTGTACACACAGCTCTTGCTACTATAAAGTAGCGGTAGAAATATCCAATCACAAATCTAGTCATAGAGTAAAAAACACAAAAAACAAACGCAATGGTTTGGTTTTTCATTTATTTCTAAATTACAATCACTGGTCTCTCTAGAGACAACTACACATGAAATGGACACACATTGGGTTACATTGAGAGGCCTTAATGGCGACATGCGAATAATATGAGTGTTCATTTCTCTTCATCATCGTCGTCCTCCTCATCGTCGGTATCGTCGTCGTCTTGTTCATCCAAATATTCGCCGATCCATGAACGATACTGATTTAATTTAGAACGAATCTGTGGTCTCACATCTTTGTCTGGATTCACAAACTGTAAAATTTTCCTGGTGTTGGGACCTTTGTCAAAGTAATGCATATATGTCAGAAAGCGAGAGTACGTGTCTTTAAAATAACTTCCATTGCAATGTCTTCATGTTTCTTTCAATGGCATCTTGGGACATGTTTTTTTCTTCGTAGCGTTTCCTCTTGCTTTGGAGATAGTCACGATTGATGTCGAATTCACGTTCCACCATGAGACGAATGCCTTCGTTTTCCAGGTCGGGCGACGGCTCTCCATTTCCCTTTTCGCACGTTTTCACGTGTCGCTGCAAGTCGCTTCCGTCTTTAAAGACCAGACCACACGTATCGCAAGACTGCATCCTCTTGACTTTTTTCAGATAGGGTTCTACCTCATCATCTTCTTCTTCGTCGTCACTTTCGTAGGCGGGTATGCCTGGTAGTTTTCTCTTGAATGCGCCCCTTTGCATAATTTGCAGGTAGAGCTCTTTCTTCGACAGTGGTTGCACGTCTTCTGAGACATTCGCCGTTACGCTCGTACTTTTATACCATTCGGACGGCCCCGTATCTAAACAATTAGGCCGAAGACGCCAATGTTCGGGTGTTGTCGGTTTCAAGTCCACCAAGAGATGTCCGTAGGGCCTGTGGGTAGCTTCCTCAAACTGATGCATGAAATGACTAGTGTTTTCCGGATACATCTGCCGTGCCAAAGTCAGAACTTGCTGCTTGTCGATGGGGTTGTTGAACAGCGCTAGATAATGGCAGTTTCTTCTCTGTGTCGGGTCCTTGCTGTGATACAGGTTCTGGTTGATAGCGATGACGGATATGTTTCTGTGATGACTTCCTTCTGTGAACAGGTCGGTGATCCTTGAGTCTTTATTAGCCATACACATCAGGTCGTCCAACACGATGAGATTTCTCACTCTGGGATCCAAATAACGATCCTTTTCCAAATTCTCAGGTATACCTTGAACAAATTTCCCTCGAGCAACCTTTTTGATCATATCATAGAGGGGTTGCCATCGTTTGTAGAGCCAGATGACGCGCTGGGGAGGCGGCTGGATTTTACCATCTCTCAACTATTTGAATGTGTGTGATACGTATGACCAGTGTCCCTCCTCCCAAGCACAAATCTCATCGTGCGAGCTCCCAAAAATAATCGTTACCAAAATATTACCCTTTACCAGTGTTACTACCATAGGGACACGTCCAGAGACACACTCATGGACCCAGGACATAAATAAGAAAGCAAAACCTGTTATTCACGGTTTTATTCACAACATACAACATGAAAACATAGCACACAAGTGTCTAAAACATTTAATGTCTGAACAGGTTGTTCACATAAGGACATCTTGGAGAGAGTCTGTAATGTTCCATCACTGGGTCGTCTGTCTTCTTCCATCGGTAGACGCGAAGTCCGCAACAGTAACAGGTGATGGCATCGTGGTCTCCCGTGTAGTAGAAACCGGCCTTGGCAAGTTCTTTTGGTTTTTGACGTAATTGTATGAGCCACCGAGCATACGTCAGCATCCAGGCATAGAAAAGTCTCATTTCGGGACGATGACAGAACACGTAACGTCTCGAATAGCAATCTTCCTCACAGGCAGCATCTGTTTCACAGGCAGCATCCGTCTGATCTGTGGGTTCATCCACGAGTTCGCCATCTTCAGTTCCAACCCCAATGTCACGTGTAGCATCCGTTTGATCCGTATAATGAATACTCTTCTTCTCCTCATCTTGTTTGGTAGTCACTCTTTTGATTGTATGTCTTTCTGAACATTTGCAGACCAAGACGTCGTCCTCGTCGCTACTGCTGCTGCTACTAACACTGCTCGAATATCCCGATGTCATTTTCTTCGTACCAGAATATCTTCAAACTCCAAGGCAAAAATAGATCTCGTTCACAGAACTTTCGGCAAGCGAATGACGCTACTAACAAAACACCCCTTTTTATATCTAAATACGAGCCTACATAGGTCAAGACCAGTCGTAAGTAGGCCAAGGACAATAGTCTGGGGGACAGTCCAAGGGCACAACGGAACTAGTCTAAGTAGGTCAGGGCATGACTCATACCAAGGCCAGACACCTGCCAAGTATGCCAAGGGCGGTCCATGACTCACACCAAGGCCAGACACCTGCCAAGTGTGCCAAGGTCGTTCTTTCTTCAAAGCAATGGGCTGGGGATGTTTCACACACACACACACACACACACACACACACACACACACACACACACACACACACACACACACACACACACACACACACACACACATTCCTTTCTTCCCTTAACAAACATCCCTTTCTTCTCCTTAACAAATATTCCTTTCTTCTCCTTAACGCATATGCCTTTCTTCTTAACAAACATTCCTTTCTTCGAGACAAATATGTCTTTCTTTCCCTATGACTAAAACAAAATACTAAAAATAAATATTTGTATTCAATTAATCTTTATTTTACGAGGAAGGAAATGTTTTATTTACTCAACACATTTTATTTACGGTTATACGGACATATGGTTAAGGACCACACAGATATTGATTGAGGAAAGAAAGAAATGTTTTATTTAACGACGCACTCAACACATTTTATTTACGGTTATACGGGCATATGGTTAAGGACCACACAGATTTTGAGAGAAAACCCGCTGTCGCCACTACATGGGCTACTCTTCCGATTAGCAGCAAGGGATCTTTTAGTTGCGCTTCCCACAGGCAGGATAGCACATACCACGGTCGTTGTCCAGTTGTGGAGCACTGGCTGGATATAGCCCAATGGGCCCACCGACGGGGATCGATCCCAGACCTACCGCACATCAAGGGAACACTGAACTACGTCCCGTCCACACAGGGTTATTAGAGGATGCTTGTATTGGGTTCTGCTTGAACATAATAAATAAATAAACAAATAAATAAATAAATAAAATAAAAACAAATAAATAAATAAATAAATAAACTAATTTAAAAAATAATAATAGAAGAAAAAAAATTCTACTACATGAGATACGAACGACGCAACTTTCGCGCTCAAGTCGACTACGCTAACGACTGAGCTACGGTGACATTGGCAAAATCTGTCATTTAAACCATATATATGTGTGGGTGTGTGTGTGTGTGCTCGCGGGATGAAGCGACGAAATAGGTCAGTTCATAATAATCTTGTGAATGCGCTATCAGATAGTGTAGAACGAGAATTCCTTTTTGCACCTATTTCAATCATTTCGTCTTTCTGCCAGACTTTGAGAACTTAACTTCTAGAAGTTCCGTAGAGTATTTTATTTAGAGACTGACAACACAAGATACCATCACTTGCCGGATGTAAACAGTGATAGCCATTCATCATTCAGCGCGCTAAAATTAAATACACTACCTCGCGTCGGGCAGTCCTTAGAAGTGGTAGGTTAACGGCACCACTAGAGCATCACGATTTATTAATCATCGGCTATTGGATGTGAAACATACTTCTGACAGTTTTAGAGAGGAAAGCCGCTGCACTTTCCCATTAGTAGCAATTTGGGATCCTACACCATCCCTGTCAAGGCTAGGCGACGAGTCACACACCAAGTACGTCAAGGCTATGACTTACACCAAGGTCGCACACCTGCCCAGGTATACCAGTCACTGCCTTCTAAGTCGGTCAATGCTAAACAAATCGGTCAGGGCCAGTCCAAGGACATCAGTACCAACCTAAGTCGGTCAGGGACACGGGCAAGCGTTCACCCTGGTAGACCACACCACTATGACTCACACCTGCCAAGTACACCAAGGTCAAGGTCACGGAAAGTAGGTCATGACTCTCAACAGGCCTTGTTACTACTGGTATTGTCTACCATTCCCGGTTTAACATTAAAGTTAAAGTTTCTTTTTGTTTAACGACACCGCTAGAGCACATTGGTTTATTAATCATCAGCCATTGGATGTCAAACATGTGGACATATATTCTTAGAAAGGAAACCCGTTACATATGTTCATTTGTGGCAAGGGATCATTTATATGCACCATCGCACAGACAGGATAGCACATACCACGGCATTTGATATACCAGTCGTAGTGCACTGGCTGGAACGAGAAATAGCCTAATGGGCCCACAAACGGGACACGATCCCAAACCAACCGCGCATCAAGTGAGTGTTTTACCACTGGGCAACGCCCCCCCCCCCCCCCCCCCCCCCCCCCGTTTTAACATTAAGACATCAATGATGCGTTGGCTACACGGGAGCAGGTCAACGCGCCCCAAAACCATCTCGCCCACTACAAACTCGACTCAGCGGTTGGTCAACTCGCCCCACTCTGTTTAGTCAACGCATATCAATTAATATACCAATATTTTAGGCAATAT